>NW_010972528.1:12054129-12163796 GCF_000737465.1 Haliaeetus leucocephalus
AGGAGGGCGCCCGGCCGAGGGAGAGGTCCCCGCGCCGGGCTTGGGGCCCCGCCGGCGCCGTTCGCCCGCTCCCGGGAGCGCGCCGGGCCGCGGGGGTCCCGGGAGCTGCCCCCAACCGCGACAAAATGCCGTGCTCTAACAGGCGGCATTCTTCTTTTGTAGCTTCTCAGCGGAGTTTTGAATGTCTTGGCAAATCTTTTCTGGTTCCCGACAGATTTTTACAGCTCCAGACGCAACTTTCAAAACGGGTCTGTCGCAGAAAGCTCGATGTTGGTCTTAGCTCTGACATCTGGTGGGAAATAGCAGTCATTAGGACAACTCAATACTCCCCTCAGTAACCGTGCCATGCTGCTTGTAGCGCCTCTTCAGAAAGTATAAAAATTCTTAATTTGAATAACTTCTGGATTTAAGGAATTAGTTCATCTTTAGAAGTAGCTACCTTCATTATAATTCGAAAGACAGAGTCAAATTGATACCTCTTGCCTCCTGGCATCTGGGATTGTTTGCAGTTCTGTCGTCAACGCTGCTAGCCTGCAATTAAAATACGTACTTTAGATGTTAGGAGCACATTTTTTTAAGGATGTTGGAGTCCATTTATGAAGATGTTGGAGTGCGTTTTTCTTGTAAGGTGTATGGAAAAATTGGGGATTCTGAGAAAAAGACGGGAAAGTGATGTTGTCAGCTGTGGCAACTGATGATAGGTTTGAGCTACCTAGTCTCACAAAAGTGGTTGCCGAGCCTTCGGTATGTGAGAGTTACCATCAGCTCTTGCTAACTTGCCTGTGAGAGTGTGCAGAAAACCACGCAGGAGCGGGCCCTCCCAGTGTTCAGCAAACGTATGCCTGGAGTTCTGTGCTGTCATGCTTTGTACAGGCTCATCTGGATTTAGGGTCAGATCCGACTGGGGTATTGCTACTGAAGTCAAAGAGCAGGGAGGCCACCCATTGCTGCTCAGATTGGGACCGATTTTGCATTAGACAAGATAGCTGAGTGAATTTGTGCAATAAAGTCATCTTGACTAATGATTAGAATCAACACAGTCACATCTCAGAAAAGGAGCAGAGAGAAGCGCTTTGTTTTTTTTGCTGCTAAGTAAAAAAAATACTGATTTAATTAGCAAATTAAAACACTTTTTTTTTTCCCCCAAAACAAACATTTGGAGGTTTAATTTTTTGAATTTTTTTTTTTTTTGGTGAAAGCAAAGATAATAAAGGCCTTGATTTGCTTGGGAGTCTTTGTGGTCCCTGAGGAGTGCTGTCAGACAGTAAGAGACATCTCTCTGCCTGAGAAGACACCTCTGAGTTACCAGCTATTATGCTGTAGTGGGTGGTCAGTTGGTGGCCCAAGGAGAGAACAGGGCAGTTCTAACTGGCCACTGGAAACACTACCATGTGCTGGGTGGAACCAGCCTAGGGCTAATGAGCAGCTTTATGGGAACAAGATGCTCAGAAACTCGGCTGGCTCTCCGAGGAGCTGCCTCCTGCTGTGCCGGGGATATCATCCATTCACAGGAAACCAACCTGTTTGTGGAGAGGAGCCGTTGTGTTTGTGTGGCACAGTGTCTGAGAAACGAACTCTGAGACCCATCTACCTCCCCACCCTTGTGGCCTTTCCCGATTACTGTGTCCTTTACCTCACCCTTCTTGAGACCCCCTTCCGTATGTCTCATAGCTGCTGCCTTTAAATCTCCTTGCAGTATTCCCTGAAGGATGCCCCAGGGCACCTGTTGCTATCCAGGATATCCTTCCCTCTCGTTGTTCTGTTGAAGAACTAACAATTGGTAATAGGGATCCAGCCTCCAAATAACTAGGGGGGAAAATCAGTTTCAAGCCTCAACAATTACCACTCCTGGGTTATCTGTGATACAGGACAGTTAGTGCTACTTGCTTTGCATAATAAATTAGTTGGAGCAGGACAGAAATTCAGGTGTCATTTCTCCCACGTAAGGGTTCAGATCATCAGGCCAGGTAAGAGTGTGACTCACTCAAGAAATAGTTATTTGATACAAAATGGATCGTTTCCAGTGGGAAGGAATTGAGGAAGACTTGTTCTTGCTCGAGAGGTGTGACACTGGTTCATCTTTGCTGATATCCATGTACTGCCCAACTAAAATATTCCATTAAAATGGGGTTTAATGGAACAATTTTTCCTTTGAATTATGGGGGAATTTGATAGAGATCTGAAGGGAATGTTAAAGCAATATTAAATAGGTTCGATAGCATGGAGAGAAATAGCACATGGAACCTGGTGATGTGAAGAAATGTGTTACAGGTCGGGTGGGCTGCCTTCAGGGGCAGGAGCCACCCCTTCCTCTGTAGTACCTCATGAAGCACAAAAAGCAGATCGTGAAAATGGTATGGGTTACTTAACTGGGATGTCCAGATGAAGTTAGCAAGCACTGTAATATGTTGAAATAGAGGGGACAGGAAAGCATTCTGTCTGACTTTGAAAAGATGCCAAAAATCAGTGGAAAAAATCAGTTGTCGGAGGCGATCTAACAAACAGAGCTATATAGTCTTTGAGAGCTACAGAAATCCTGTATTTAAAAATAAAGCTGAGACAAAGCCAGTATATGCTCCAAGAGGCGCATACACTTGCATCTTGACTAAAAATGTCAGTGCAATCATACGTGCACAGCTATTACAACTGGCCCTGCCAGTCTGGCATTTGTGCACAGCGACATCTTGTTAGCTGTATATGCAGTTTAACTGCTGAACCAAATTGCTTATTCAGTCAGAATCTAAGACTTAAATGTGGTTTGCAAAAGTTGCTTTAAGAGTTAAAATCGGGAGAATACTAAATACAAAGGTTAGGCATATATGTATATAGATTTAGCTGTACAGATTTCAAAAAGAGTTGATGGTTTCTTTCTGCCCTGAAATATGAAAATGAAAAGATTTCTTGATAGGAGGGGTGTGGGTGTACTCACATCTTCACTTGTTTTAAGTGAGATGACTTCTCAGTGACAGAGAATGTTAATTTTGAATAACATTCGAGCCAAACTTACTAGGCTTTTCCATGAATTTTACTGAACCACACTCTGTTCTGGCTCCCTCATTATGGAAGAAAATTTGCTATTGATCTAGACAGTAGAATTGTAACCTTTTTAATGATACCCCAGCAGAAGGTAAAACAGCAACTCAGACTGCTGAGAAAAACCAGCACACAAGAACAGTAAACAGCTGATGAACCCGTGAGTTTAGAACGACCAGTGACACACAGCAGCTCATTTACAAACATCTCACCACATCCATTCATCAGCTAGACACAGGAGTACAGTCATCCATCTCTTGTGCTGTTACTGATGCAAGACGTAATCCCTGGGTGGGACACTGCCGATACTGGGTGGTTAGCCTTGCCCACCGCTAACTTCAGCTACTTGCTTTCCCAGCAGGTTCCCTTGAGGATGGGCAAGGAGGATGTTGAACACTAGTTGTGTGATACTGCATGTATGCATGCAATGCAATCTGGTCTTGGAGTAGGATTGTTTTATGCCAGTTAGATACTTTTCTTTAACATGACAAGAAAAAAACACTCGCTTGACTGATCACTGAGTACTTTTCATTGGAGCCGTAGGTAGGCGTTTCAGGCACTTAAAACAACCCTGTTGCCCTTCCCCTCTTCTCTCCCAAACTTCTCTCCCAGACGTTTAGGAGGTCATCCCATGAGATGGGACGAGAAGGGGAGCAGCTGTTAGCCTTGCTGGGGCTGTGTGCCTGCAGCAGCTGTGGTGGAGTCCTCCTTGTGCCACCAGTAGGGTCAGGAGCAGGCTGACCTCAGCAGCAGGGCAACGTGAGTCAGGTGAGAGGGTGTCCTGCTTGTTTGTGGGCTGGAAAGGAGAGTGAACAATGACCAGTGCAGGAGCTACAGCAGGGGAACGTATTTTGCGGACAAGTCAGCTGTGGCTGCTGTCTTCCTATGGGTGGCAACACTCCCCTGTCTTTGCCGGGTAGTGATTCTCACATTGCCATCACCCTGTGTTCCTGTCCCACCTGCTCCTTACAGTACTGTCACAGGCTTAGCTTGTCTTACCTTGCTTGTGGTTGAAGGGGTTCCTTTAATGTCACTCAGTCGCAGCCTTCAGAGCACACTACCTTTTTCCATAGATTTTTTTTTTTCCACTCGGTACTAGTGAGACCTTAAAACAGTCATCAGTTTGGACATCACCTTCAAGTGCTGTAAGATGATCAAGGAAGGGTGGACAGTCTAAGCACCCTCACTCCAGAGAAAAGAGACCAGGGAGTAATTTGTCTGTGCGTACACCCAGAGGGATGGTCTGAAGAGGACAAGGATCAAGTACTCCTGTTGGTCAAGAGTCAGGCTGTTAATAGGTTTAAGCTGCAGAAGGAAAACTCCAGTCTGAAAATTAAGAAAATTATATAACTAGAGGAAAAGTTAGACAGTGGAACCTGTTGCCAAGACAGAGGTTGTGAAACTGGAGATATTCGAGGCTAGGCTAGACACCCATCCATCAGGGATGGCTTTGGAATAACTGAGTAAAGCCAGTGAACAATGCAAACAGCTTGACTAGATGACCCAGTAACAATCCCTTCCAATCCAAATACGTTCGAGAGGCTTCTGAAATGTAGTTGGCAGCCTGTCCACTTCCAGCACAGTTGTGATGTGTTACTGCCAGATGTACCATCAGTACCTTATGCTAAAGTCAGTGATGTGTAAGATTGTAGCTAAAGCTAGCACCTTTAATAGCATTTTTTTTCCCTGCTAGGTTCACCTTGCCCTTAATCCATGTGAAGACCTGTTGGAAACACCTAGAAACACAACAGTTTTCAGTCTCCTAATAAATTCTGTTGTGTCCAAGAAGAGCCTGTCCAAATGAGCAAGACATCCCAACAGAACACCGCTACAGATGCGAACGGAGTAAGCGTGATTCACACCCAAGCACACACGAGTGGTTTGCAGCAGGTTCCCCAGCTGGTGCCCGTTAGTCCTGGTGGCGGAGGCAAAGCTGTGCCTCCGAGCAAACAGGGAAAGAAAAATTCCTTTGTGGATAGAAACAGCGATGAGTATCGTCAGCGCAGAGAGCGAAACAACATGGCAGTGAAAAAGAGCCGGTTAAAAAGCAAGCAGAAAGCACAAGACACGCTGCAAAGGGTCAACCAGCTCAAAGAAGAAAATGAACGTTTAGAGGCAAAAATTAAGCTCCTGACCAAGGAGCTGAGCGTACTGAAAGACCTGTTCCTTGAGCACGCACACAATCTTGCAGACAATGTGCAACCTGTTGGCACTGAAACCACCACAACAAATCCAGAAAACAATGGACAGTAGACATTGTTGCAACCTTACGAAATGAACTCTGGAGGTGCAGCTTGTCTGCAACGCCCATGCAGTAACCAAGCAAAAACACTGTTCTTTTAACCATCATTTTGTCAAGATTTTCTTCTTTTAACCATCATTTTGTGGAGATTTTCTTCTTTTTAGGTTTAACACTGAAGATTTGATACAATTAAACCAGAAACTGATTAGGGTATTTGTTTTAAATATTTTTCTCCTCTAAAAGATTTATCTAATAAATGCAGACCTAAATTCATAGTCAACAAGGAGCTCAGTATTAGGGAAATAGCATTTTCACAGGAATGTTCACTTACCTTCTTACAGTTTGCATAATGGGAGGGATCCAGCAGGATGGTTTACTGTAGTATCAGAAACTTGTAATTGGATAAAATGTCTTTTAAATACCTTTTAGTGTATTTAAGTCCTTCGTTTGCTCTGTTACATATTACAAAACTGCAAAGGCCATGGAGGGTGTTTGCTTTCCTGTTTGGTGGACTACTTTAAATCTGTAGAGCAAGTCCTATAAAGCACCACTTAGGTCTTTACTGTCCAGTTAACAGTTAATAAGGAGGGCGTAGTAATAGTGAGCTGGGATGCTTACTGATGTTTTCTAGAAAAATAGCAATATACTATGATGATATGGTAGTTGGCTTCCAAATGAGTCTGAAGCACCATGTACAAGAGGTAAAGCAGCACACTGACAAAGCCTTTTAAGCCTGTGTTCACATAGTGACTGGGGCCTTATGAGAACAAGATTTTGGTTTTCAGAAAATGTCAAAATGCTACCAAAAAAAATGTGCTCTGCAAAATTGCATTCTTGCTGGGGTGCAGGTATTGGGGAGAACAAGATGTGCAGCTTGGCTAAGCAATGAAAGGGGTAAGATGGCATCTGTTCAGCCAGAATGTATGGATCACTGCTCGTTGACTTTTATCTCCATTTTCATGGCTGTTCAGATTTGCAGCCCAGATCTTACAGAAGTTCACAGCTCTTTTAAGGACAAATGGCCCTAGTTTGAATAACTGATTCAGTGAAATTTCTATAGTCATCATACAGTTGTGTGAAGGAGTATCCTCAGTCTTATTTTATTTTCATAAAAGTTTTTCTATAGCAACTTTTTTAATGCTAGTGCTAAGTCTTTGCCATGATCCATTACGCAGCGGTATGTACTATACTGAGGATTTAAACAATAAAAGTAAAGCAGGAACTTTGATGTAACCTTAATTTATTTTCATTTTTAAATATTTCATTGATGGTATGGTTGTGTTACATTTAACCTGTGTGTCTGGCTAGTGGATTATTACACTTGTCTTGATTTCCCTCCTAAACTACTTTTTTCCATAGATTATTTTGTAGGATGCTTGTTTGCCTTGTATCTGTACTTAGGAAGAGAACTTGGATATTATCTCTATGAAGATGCTGTTAGAAAATGAAACCTTAAAGAGTTCTTTTTGAATTTAAACTTTTAATACACGTGAAAAACTTTCATGGATTGTTTTGGATTCTGGTAGTCTTTTTACAAAGATACGGTTTTTGGTTCTAGCTGCAGCTTAAGTAGGTAGGGTTGAAATATCAGAAGCTAATAAAAACCTTTTGCTTCTAGTGCTGGCCTCATTTTTCCTGTCTCTTTTCTATTTCCCTCAAATGTAGAGGTGCCCACCACAAGCAGCTGTCTTTGAGAAATCAGTGCAACAATCTCCATTCCTGTCTTCTGCTCAGGTTTTTACTCAATGGAAAGAATCAGAAACTCATTACAGTTTTGGCTTATTTCCTGATTTAAGGGGAAGGAACAGAACACCAAAAACTACAAGGGAAAAAGATGACCTGAAAGCATCTCATTTGTTAACTGTGCACCTACTCTGATGCAAAAGGTAGGAGCTAATCTCTTCCCTCGCTGTCTGCTCTGTGAACTGGGACTAGGTGGCCCTGTTGTCCTGCAGTTGGTTTGACAGGCTGATGTGGAGTCCTCCCCTAGTAACCATAACAGGGGCTCCAAACCTCTGGTATTTGCTTCTGATTTTGGTGAAAATTCTTAAATCTCTTTGGGGGTAATATTCTTTCTGATGCTCTGGAAGGTGACTTCACCTGTTACTCCTGACAGCTCCAATTCCACTTCCTTCTTGTTTAAAATAAAACCACTGAGTTATGAAAAGTCATTTGTTTGCACAATGACATTTCTGGCTTAGCAGTCTCCATGCTTGTTTTGTTTGCCTAGGGAAGCGTGTAGGCTGTGTGCAGCACATCACTTGAATATGTGAAGCCATGGACCCAAGATTATAACAAATTGTTATTTTAAATCTACCCTCAGAGTTAGGTTGCAAGAAAGGTGTTAGTCTATTATTCTAAGCCCCCTCCTGCCAAAATAGCTGTCTCAGACCCCTGAGGAGCAAAGGCTGAGGTGAGGCTTTCCCTCTCTTTGCGCGAAGGTGGAGCAGCCCAGGCTGTATGACAGCAAAATGCCTCAATCTTACCCCTGTGCTGCAAGGCACAGGGGAACACCCATACCTAGGTGACTTGGATGATTCTCTCCTTCCTAAAGAAAGGCTGGAATAAATGCATATCTACGCAAGAAACTTTCAGTGTAGGCCTATAAAAGTTAAGGTTTTCCTTTTGACATGTTTTTCTTAACAACAACTACAGTGCCCATCACTACAAGAAGGAGCATTGCGGCACTGTATGTTTCACCAGGAAACCTTACTCCTATTTTCTCACTGTACCACTAAAAGAACAGGTCTACTCTAGCCTCCATGAGCACTAGGAGGCTCTACCACTTTAACTATACCCTGTAGCTGCAGCAGCATAATTGGCGTGGCAGATAAATCCAGAGTGCATCCAACCCTAGGGAGCTGAAGCAATTTAAATATCAGTTCAGAAGTGCTCAGACCTTTCTAAACATGCAAACTTACTCAACATAACACACTCTTTCTGTTATTTTGGTGCCACTTTATTCGAGTCTGTACCAAGGGGAAAAGGCATTTAGGAAAACATAACAACCTAAAATATCCTAATGTAGTCAAAAAGAAAGTTTGTCATGACCTGTATTTTCCCCCCACTAATAACATTTTAAGTGTATTAAATGCCACTTTGTCTTTGTTTAGAGGCTTACCCCCCCCCCCCCGCCCCCGCTAATTTAGAAAAAAGTTCTAATTCACTTTTGGCTTAAGTGGATAAAAATTACCATAATTACAGAACAGACTTCTGGAAGGAAGAATGAAATTTATATTCACCAAGTTCATGGGCCTGATTATGAAGGAAAATGGGAGATGGTGCACCATCCCAGACCAAAACGCATCCATGTCTTGGGCAAGCAAAACACCAGAGAAGCCAGTTACGTGAGCGAGTGCTTTCCCCCCAGAACTTGTGGTAGGGTTTGTTTGCTGGTACATGTCAAAGCAGAACCAGTTCTGCCTCCTGCAGCCCGCCAGATTGCTCGACCTGTTCTACAGCAGCAGAGCTCAATATTTGCCAAGATTAATCACAGGCAGGGAAAGGCCTATTAACTAGACTGGGGTTACGGCTTAGTTGAAACAATTCCAAACTCTTTTTTTGAAAATCTGTGAAGTGTTACTTTCAAATAGTAGCTGCTATTGAACCCAAGTAGCAGCAGGTTTCAGAGTGCCCAAAGCAGTGAGCGATCCCATGGGTGTGTTCAGAGCATGCCACAGGAAAGCACTTGGATGTGGAGGGAACAAGGCTGAGGCCACGAGCACCATCTTGCACTGAAAAAACCTCCTGAGTTTTAAGAGGAGATGAGTCCAGAGCAGTGCCAGTGTAGTTTCTATGTTCTCTTGTCTGCAAAGCTACCAAAGCAAAGCCTGATGCCCTCTGCATAAGTACTGCATTTCAGAGGTACGAGACTTACAGTCACCACAGAAAGAAGCATCAGCCCAGTTGCACATCCAAGCTGTTGATCTCACACCCTCCCCTCCTTGCCCCTTCCCCTTCCCAGTTCAGACCTCCTGCACTTACCTCTTACAATCCAATGTCGAGCAACCTTTAAAAAAATGTAAGTAGGCTCATTTGTTAATGAAGCGACATTACATTAAACATAAGGAGCAAAGTCCCCTGGATTATTTCACAATGTGTTTCTTTAGTCTCCAACATGCAGTTTCCTATTTAGCAATATTCACCGAGCTGTTACGAATAAAGAACAGGTTCTCGTCACACAGATCAGCCCAATTAGCAAAAAGAGCTCTCTGTAGAGCAGCACATTTGACAATTTTTAAGGAAATTATTTCCGACCTAAATCCAGTCCTGGGTGGGGGCACGAAGACAGCAACACTAGTAGTTTTTGACACTATCCAGGCTCATGTTGTGTTGTACGCCCCATGTAAGACAGGCACTTGCAGGCACCCAGAAGCTCACAGTTGGTCCCATTGCCTGTGTGCCAGCCCCAGGATGTGAGCAACAGAACTGAGATGCTGAGATCATCAAGTCAGCTGATCCCTTCATAGTAGGAAAATCCTCATCTGGCAAGTGGTAAGACCCAGAAAGGCCCTGACACCCTGCTGTGACTTTGGTTCCCCCTGACACAGCAGAGTGATGTTCTGAAGTGCCTTTGCAGCCAAAGTGTGCAACAGAGCCTGAAGACCGAACAGTTTTGATGTGTTCATAAAGGGAGCAAGATTATTTTTATGTAGTTACAGCAACTACTGCTATTTTATGATGCAAGAAACGTATTTATTCTCCTGCAGGCTGATGAACACCTACAGTAAAGAAAGGCTTCTCTGGGTAATTTAAATCCTGTATGAATGGAAAATAATTTTTATGATAATTATTAATATGTTTGTGGTGTATCCAAATAAAATTTACATGATTTAATTCTGAACCAGCTAACACTGGACAGTTAAAAATAACTCTGTCATTCTGCACAGCATATGCTGCTGAATGACCCTGAGCCCTGCAGCAAAGATTCCCCCTTCTTGCAATTTCTAAGGCTTGCGAACACCACAGCAGTCTATGTTTTTAAGGAACAAATAGATGGACAAACCTAATAAGCACTGGGCTGTGTGTGAAGGGTCAGTATACCCACTACCCACAGCAGAAAAATCTGGCTAATGAAGGGTCAAAGTTTCCAGAGCACAAATTGGTAGAAAGGTCAGATAAAGAAGCAGGAACGGGAGCAGAAGAGCATAATGATGACAAAGTTGTGAGTGGAAGTGATGCCAAGGATGAATTTTAATAAAAATTTGATTCTGCTTACTCCATTGACACTGAAATAAGATCCGTAAGAAAAATATAAGTGTCATTATGTCCACCGAGAACACCTGATTTTTCTTCTATGTTTTGTGCAGTACTTGTGATGAAGTTTAAAAAAAGGACTTAGATTGTTACAATTGCTGACAGCATTCAGATAATCCGTTTGGTATTTTAGAGAGTGCCAATCATCAAAATTCAGATTTAATTGCAAGATATGTCTGAGTTGAGATTTGACAGAAGTGTAAGCCCCACTGATAATGCAGCAGGGTTACTCAAGTGGCACATGGTAACGTAAACTGCTGATTGCAAGCAACAGCATTTGAGTTACCTGGATATCAAGTGCTGAAGTCTTCTACCTTCATTTTTAATGAATGAATCATTCCAGTTAATAGCCTGCCTGCCTCTCTTGCTATTAAGAATTGGATGCATTTTATTTTATATGCTGCAGCATTAAATCAGAACGATGACTGATTAGTGTGAGACAGTAAGTATCATCCTGAAGTTTACTGCTTTTGGCTGGAGAGGCAGTCAAATGACTTGGCACCGCTTTGGCCTTCTGCCATGAAAGCCTCTATTTCTTCAACAGTACGCGGGACGCACGTTAGCAGCTCCATTCCACTGGCTGTCACTGCGATGTCGTCCTCGATCCGGACCTGTTACAGAGAACACGTGGTTACTAAGGTATTCCAGCTGGGGATGAGAAGCACATCAGGCAGTGACAGCAGCGAGAGCACAGGGCGTGTTTCAGTCCGTGGTGCTGATCAACACCAGGCAGAGCAACATCCCGCAAGCACCAGAACTGCCCATCGCCACCAGCGCCGTGGCGCAGAGCTGTGTAGGGTCCAATCCCCCCTGGGCCACCGGACCCTGCCACCCTCCTGGGATCACACAAGCTCCATGGTGACACCCGGCAGAGCAGCCCCGCAGGAGGTGGTGGCCCCGCAGGTGACTCGGGTGCTGCCTCTGCTACCTCGGGTGCACTAGGGACAGGCTGAGCGAGATGCTGCATCGGTGAGCTCATGCCGTGTCCTTACATGGGGCCAATAAATCTCAACCTCCTGACATCAGGAGCAGCAAAAGGAACATCTTCCCCTGAATTTGCCTCCAGCCTTGCTAGCGCATGGCTTGCTACGGAGAGGTTCAACAGCAGTGCCTCCTGACGCCCAAAGTGCTGGTTCTTGAAGCGGTCCTGTTGCTGAGCTGCAGTTAGCTGCTCTTTGCACTTAAACATCACATTCTCTTTTCTCTAAATACAATAAACATTCAAAGAAGGAACTGCTACGTGAAATAGCTTGTAGTTGATATTCAAAACATTGAATTTTGAGCTGGTAGGAAAGTCCTAAGCAGGTCAGACGTTCCTTTTAAAATACAATCACTACCTTTCAAATCATGCAAGGAAAAAGCTCTGTTTTCCAGCTCTTGTTCTGTTAAAATGAAAAGTATGCTCCATTTCTGTTTGACTCTAATCTCTTCTTACCAGTAAATATGCCTACACAGTCATTTCCCGTTATCTTATCAGAAAAATGTTAGCAAGTCGCTAAGCTGCAATAAAAGCAATTTTAGTAAGGTGTAAAATCCAAGAGAACACAAACTCTGGGGACTCCCACCTTACAGTTGCTTTAATTGTTTCTGACCTCTTGACATTTTCAACTAAAAATAAAGCTGGTTAACATTTGTACTTCTGATTGCAAAATAATCCATTTGTTCAAACAAAATGAGTCATCCAGTCCTTATTAAACTGTTTAATGATGTCTTTGCCAGATTATTTCTTTTACTTGGTATCAAGTTAAGTGTATTATAAAGCAGAATTAAATAAACAAACTCCACTGAGTTCACACATTTGATTTGGACAGCTGTAAATTTGAAAGCCCTGAGGCTCTTTACACTCCGTGTGCCTGAAAGGCCGGTGCCTTGCTGCAGAAGAGGAAATCGGCAACACATTGAATGACTCTGTACACTTGAACAGATTTTAACAGGGTGGGTTTTTTGATTCATTGCTTTGAATTTAGCCAGCTGAGCAAAAAGGAACCCAAGGATTCAGCAAGACGGTCGCATTGCATCTAAAGGTGAATTGTGCCCTCTGCCTTGCAGCAGCCCCCAGCATCTGTCCTGTGGGGTCGCGGGCCTGGGCACAGCCTGCCTGGGTGGACCAGCCCCTGCCAAAAACCTGCTGGTACCAGGCGAGCCCTCCAAAAGTGCCAGAATCCAGGGGACAGATCTGGTGACGTGGTAAAAGCCAAAGGATCATGTTGGCAAGCACACCAGTGTAAATGGAGCTGGGCACAGCACTGATGTGGAAAATAAAAATGTTAGTGCAAAAGTAAGTCCAAGAGCAGAGGGCAGGCCAGCCAAAGCTAGAGCTGACTGCCTACGGAGAGAGCCTCTTCCTGAGCACCACCGGCTTCACAAACCTTCACCTGCTTGAGCAGAAATTCCCCAGTGTATCTGCTACAGAGAAATATCAGTCACAATTCAGCTGCTTAACTGCTAAGATTAGCAAAAAAAAAAAAAAAAAAAAAAAAAATTGTTGGTGTTTTCCACTTCAGTGTTTCATGCCTTCACCAATACCTCCGGCACTCTTTCAGAGGACAGACTGACTTAGAAGCAGAGCAGATGAAAACCAAAGAGGGAGGGGGAAGAACAAGTGGGACAAGGTGTCTGTCAATGCTGTACCCTATCTAGGCCACAAGAAAAAATCAGGATGGGGAAGGAGCTGGAAAATGGAGCTAGAGTGATGAAAGGAACCAGGGAAAGGAAGATAGAGTGAGGCAAGACAGGGTTGACAAAAAATGGACAAAGAGAGGTGGGGCTGGCTAAGGAGTCCAGGAAGGGAGATCCTGGTGGAGGTGAGAAGCGAGACACCCTCAATAAGGAGAGCACATGGGGGTGCTGGAGCCACCTAAGCTGGGGAACTCAGAGTTACCAAATGGGGAAAGATGGGGAAACCCATCAGTTTGGAGTGCCACACACAGCAACTCATCGTATAGGAGAAATGTTAGATCACATAATCAATCCACAGCTGTGGATTGCTGTGACAATCAGGAGAGCCAGCACTGTTGCACCAGCCTGCTCACCATCAGCAACTCCAAATGGTCTTTGGGATGTAGCTGGAGGCGCACAGACCCACCACTCCCATGGGGCCTCAACCATCATCCTGGGAAAGCTCCAGCTCTTTCTGCAGGATCTAACCATTTCTCTTGCCTGGATGAATCTCACCTGAAATGGGTGCTTGCCATAACAGAGAAGACAGACTTCTCACTCTCAGTGCACATTTTTCCTTTGCCTAAAAGCAACACAAGTGCAGAGGAACACAGGTTCTCAAGGGGGAGGAAATTTTTGCATTTGCTCTTTTCCTCACACACTCCATGCTTCACCCTGAGCTTAAACTCAGCAGCAGCAAGAAGCAGCTTCAGAGGACCTGCAAAACCTTCCCTACAGGAGAGCCCGGCATTTGGTCTTGTCTTGTATCCAAATGGACAAAAGATGCTGGATCTGCCTGGCAAGGCTCACTGGCTTGGGACTGCCTTTCCCAGCAGGGGACAGTGGTTATGAAACTTGCTCTCAGAGCTGTCCCTGTTTGCAGGCTCTTTGTTCAACAGTGCTGCTTGTTTCAGGGCTACGGAGTGGTTTGGAATCGAACACGGCTTAAAGGAACAGCAAACTGAGGTGTGAGGTTTGTTGTACCAGCAGCTTTCAGCATGCTCTGCAAACACTCCAGGGGAGGCTTTGCTTTTTTGGTGTGAAATGACACCCTTCAAAAAGCACTCCTGCAAAGGTGAGGTGGCCAGGAATGCCAGGACTGTCCCTAAAATACCTTTTTCTTATCAAGGGTAGTGGCATGATCTGTCTAGATAGACCTGACTGCACAACTGCCTAATGTCAGCAACAGACCATCAAGTCGCTCGACTCAGTGGACCCAACTCTGTCCCAAAGCAGGGCTGTGCGGGCACAGCCAAGGACAGCATAGGAGTTAAATACCAGGGCTGCTGTCAGCTATATATACAGCCTCGCACTTTGTCCTGACTTACTAATACAGTCATGCTCCCCAGAGCCTCCTGTGTTATCTTCCAAGGGAAGAGGGTTGTAGCGCTCATTCATTTCTTTTGGATGATGATATATATAAAAGGGTTTTGAGAATCAAGAAACAATTTTTGCCAATTAAATAGTCCAGATTTGCATGATGACAGATCCCAGATGTGATTAAAAAATACCACTGGTGACATGTGTCCTTTTTTTTTTTTTTAATCTATTGAGCATTTGTTTCATTATGGCTGCGGAAAGCAGCAATACTATCACTGCAAGATTTAGAGCGCGAGACTTGCCTGGGAAATGATGACAGGACGTGGGCCACACATGCTACCCCACAAAGTAAATGAGCACATGTGCTTCTGTCCGGCTGAAGGATCCATGTGTCTCTTTTTATAGCTGGTATCCTACAGAGGCAGATGCATGTAGCCAAGGGGACTCGTTTCGACTCACCAATAATTCTTAACAGAGCAAACTTACCACGAGCAGGGTTAGACTTCTGTATTTCAGGGAAACTGGTTAGGAAATAGAGCTGCCCTTACATCAAACCCAGGGATAGGCAGGTACTTTGCAGGGTTGGGGAAAGCACTTTCCTGTTAGCAACGCCAAGCTGTCTTCTGTCAAGGCTAATAGGCTCTGTGCTACACAATGACTCTTTCTCTGCCCATGCTGCCAGTCTTTCCTCTTCTTATTCACAAGCAAGTCCTCATGTAAGGCACGCTTTATTTTAAAGGTCCACATATAAATATTTTATAAAAGAGGATCAAGATTAGTAGGGTGAGATCACGTATTTTATTAGATCAACTGATACGGCTGGAAAAAGAAGCTTCAGGCACGCAGTCCCTTCATCCAGGCTCAGAAAGAAGCAATAAACTATAAGCTAAATACAGGTTAGAAACAACTGCTCTTACCTTAACCTAATTATGTTAATTAGACAACTTAAGAGAAAAGGGTTAAAGAAGGTTTATAAGCAACTAGTTGCTGGTTTTGGGTTGCCTACAACTATCACTTTTCTTACAAGAACTTTAAAGAAAGCTATATATTTCATTATGACAACTGCTTTTCTAGGAAAACTTTTCAAAAAATGCTGTGTAGCATTATTACTGCTGCATAATATGAAATATTAAAAAGCAGATGAGCATAATGTTTATTGCCTAGTAAACTATTTCATTCCACAACACACATTCACCATAAACTCAGAAACAGAGCTCAACCTTCTGAAAAATAAAAATCAGGACAGAGACAACTGCATGGCTCTGTGAACCAAAGGTAGAAGCAATTAAATATCCTGCTTTTTATTTCATTTAACATTTGTTCCTGAGTAAGGGAAGTACTATTGTTTTGAAAAATATTGTAGTATTAGCGGATCTGCAAGGTCCTGGGCTTTGTAAATCTATTTAACTTTTAAATGAGAAAAATCTGCAAATGAGTTTTAACATATTAAGTCTAGAGCTAGTTCTACAAATCCTAGGGAAAAATAAAGACTGAAAAGAGACTGGATATTTAAGGCCAAAAAAAGATGGAACAGTTTTACTGGGTCTTTGAGAAAACATCATATGAACTGCATGAATCAGTAATCAGCTTATGAAGAATGGAAATGTCAAACCCTAAAGGGCAGCATTTGGAGTCGGTATTTCCCCTTCCCTGAGGAATCGCCTGCTTTTCCTGAGCAATATATACAGCCATATACACATACCTCTATTTGCACATCTATGTTTATTTATGAGAGTGGCGCGGGTAGAGTCCAGGCAGAGCAGAGGTGCCCTGTGACGGGCACTGTGCCAGTGCCCGACGGCAGCCCTTGCCCCACAGAATTTATGACCTCAGTAAATTGGACCTTAGTTTTGCAGATGGAGAACTGAAGTACACGTGACCGACTTCCCGAAATTGGCCGAGGAAGCTTGTGAAGGATTGATCTCAATGGCTATCAAGTAAAGAGTTTAGGGCTTCAGACAGGGCAGCCGGTGCTCTCGGAAGCAGATGCCCTAGCAAAACTTCTTGCCTCCCTCCAGAGGGATCCATATGTGACCCAGAACAGCTCTTGTTTGGTAAACGCCCAAATTACGAGGTCCCTGAGCAGCAGTCACAGCCACGAAGGCCGGGTGTCTGTGTTACAGACAGGGACATGGGAAGGCTGGGCTGCCGACGGACCTATTCCGAGTGTGCGCGGGAGCGGTGCCGGTGCCGGCAGCACACGCCCAGCACACTGGCAGCAATGCAGAGCGGGCGAAGGAAAACCTCCTGTGCTCTCTCATTCTTTCCTGCTCTTGCAGCTTTTACAATCTCTTTATGGCTAATACCAGGCAGCATGAATTACAATAAATGGCTACAGTCTTGCCCTTTTTGGCACGGCAAAAGAGCTTCTCTTCTCAATGCAGAGACTTGTCACAGTCAAGAAAATTATCCAAAGCCCAGAAAAGACATGAATTCAAGGTCAATTCATTAAAATCCACAAATCCCCTGTGTGGACAGTCTTACTCAGAATTACTTTGGTTAACGTAAGTTCATTTTTGAAGTGAATTAAACTAAACCGAATTAAGAACATTTTAATTAGTGCTGAGCTCTGCAGAGGGAAATGGACTACTTATTTCCTTTTGTAGAATGTATTTTTCTTTTAAACTTAAAGGAAGATTGGATAGGCTGTGGTGAGGTCTTTAGCTAGAACTGACACCAATACTAACCCCTGTACTATTAGTATTTGTCAGTAACAGCACTAGGCTTCACAAGATCTTTTTTAATCATGTGGAGAGAAAGTTTTCTGACATGCTTTTGAGAGAAATACTTACTCATTCTGGATAAACTAGAATGAACCAGCATGTAGATAACTAAGCACGCTACACAGCACAATTTGCATCTTCTATTTATGCAGAATAAGTCAGAATTGTAAAGATGGAAAAATTAATTTTGATTGCATTATAATTCAGCTTTTGTGTAGAATTCAGAAATATTCGGATGTACTTCAGTCTCACATTTTATTTCCATTCTTCTCCTGGACAAAATCAAGTGACAACATCTGGCTCAGGGTATGTGTGTATTACTATTTTTTTCTCTCTAAGTAAAATGTATTGTTCACAGGGGGATCAGAGATCTAGATTTTTGCTCAATCGTTTTTGGGCAGCTCCCCCTTTTAGCAAAGTTTGTTGGCTAGCTCTCCTTACAAGTCATCATTACAGGAAGCTAAGCAAAAAACAGGGGAGAAAGTTAGACTTTGCTTGAAATCTCTGGAACAAAAGTGCCTGATCCAGCAACTTATTACCAAGGTAGAGATCCTGTGCTGTCACTCCTATTCCATGCCAACACAGGCAGCAGGTGAGCCACATGCACGCCTCAAGCTGCAGAGCTGGAGTGCGCATTCACAGCAAGTCATGGAAAAACGTGGGCTTTGCTGAGCATTTCCAGAGGAAGGTCACTAGGAATCAAGGCAACTGCCGAAAAACTCCCACAGAGTGTTTACAAGACAGTTAAACCTGTTTTTGTTGCAGTGTCAAGCTACACAAGCGCATTACAGTGTTCCTTCAAAATATGCTTCAGCGTGTGGTGCCATATATAATGTGCTCACAGTTAGAAAATACAGAGTTAGCTGCCTTTTGTTCACCAGTATCTCAGTTGGCTGGCTGGCAAGTCTTGATAAAGAAACAACACAGAGACAGGTAACATCCCAAACCTCAGCAGTGAATTAAATACCAGCGAGGGTGAAGTCCCACGTCTCTTGATAAGGCTGCACACACATCATATGGGGAGCCTCCACGGGCGGCTGCCCAGGAGCCCGGCTGGTTCACGCGACTGGCGATGGCACACACAGCTTTTCTGTCGGGGCTGGTGGTTCAAAGCCAGCTCAGACCAAAAGCGTTACAGTAATTACCCTCTCATGGCTGGTGTACAGTGATAAATTAGTCAATGGGAGCAGCAGACAATTCCTAACGAGTGACTTTTCATACCAGAAAATCACCGCTGTTGCCAGTGATTGTTAGCTTTGTTGAGACTTAGCAGAAAAGCCATGAGGAGGATGGGGCATTGCAGCTGCCTGCTCTATCTTCTCCGTGCATGAATACGGAAGCTCGGAGAACAATGCGGCACCCTTCAAATGCTTGCCCTGCTAAAATGAAAACCCACTGGAAGCCACTGCAACTGCTAAACGCTCTGTGAGGGCGGTGGCTTTGAATGGGAAATGTGCCCTGGAGAGCATGGAGAAACGAGGCCCCTCTGACTCGCACAGCAGCTGCCTACATGGGAATGATCGCCCAGATCACGGCTACCTCCCGAGCCAGCCAACCTTCCTGCGCGCACGCTGCTGCCCAAGCCTGCAGTGCAATACCTTGAGCACGGGTGCTCGTGAAGACCATCGGCCATTCCCTTGGAAAAGGGAAGGCTTTACATTCACGCATTTTGCGCCATTCTGGTAATGGTCCAGTAAGAGCAATATTGCTGTTTTTCTCTACTGCCTCCCTGACTTAAAAACAGCATCAGGCTCTTCTGCCCTGGGAGGGAGCACCAGACTGTGCTGCTGTCAAGGAAGCTAACTCTGGAACATGGACCTTAGTCTCGTATTTCATAACGTACATGTTTCACACATTGGACAGAACACCTACCTGGCAAGTCACTGGACAGTGCTGGCAGAAGGTATTTCAATCAACAGAAAAATATGGGTCTATCGTTAATCAGATCTCACAAGTATAAAACTGCATTTAAAAATAACCCCCCCCCCCCCCCCCCCCCAGTTTGTCTGCAGGGTCAAATGGCCCAAGGTGCTGCTTCAGGAACTGCCCTATGTGCAATACATTACAACTTCCAAAAGATTTCTTCTCAAGTACAGAGTAAAGGCAAACAAACAGAAAACCAATTTCAGAAAACCATCCGGTTAAGAATTACTCACCCCACCAAATCCTCTAAAGCGCTGCAGGACATCATTGTTGATGAAACAGGACTGCGCAGGATCACGGAGGGCTTGGTCCAAGAGGTGGTCGATGAAGTAGATGCCTGGCTCGATAGTCAGCACCATGCCCTGCTCCAGGCTGCGGGCGGTGCGCAGGCTCCTGAGCCCTGGCAGGTCAATGCGCTCCACTCCCTGCGGAAGAAACACTGGTTCTGACAGACAGAAAGGCAATCCATGGTGACCTTTTATCAAGACCCTCCTACGCCGACTGCTCCATAAGAGACCCCAAATACAAAAACTAGTTGGGAAGTAGAGGACTGAAACCGTGCTGTACAGTTACCTTTCTCTCATCAGTCCCTCACTTAACTTTCATGTACATCAATGACCAGCTTTCCACTCAACACCCAAACTGGTTTTTGCACCACAGAAATCCTGGCTTTGGATATGCTTGATACTGTCACTCTCTACATTGGGAGAAGTACTGCACTACAGAGAAAAAATACTTACTTGCACTATTTCTTTCTATACCCTCCCTTGCAAAGTACAAAATTTTAAGCGACGTGCAAATCTTGAAATGCCCCCTCCACGTCATGGCTGAAATAGCTGAACTATGCAGCAGAGAACAATTTCTCCAAGGATACGCAAATGCTTATTTTCACAGAATGTTATTAAAATTACACATTTATGATCTTGATTCAGGAGCAATGAGTCTACACATGACCTCATAAAAGCAGCCCATTTAAAACTAAACTTTTGTCAGATTCAGACTTTCAGGCAACACGGTGCTGACTGATATTATTAAAAACTAAGTCAAAACAAGTCCTGACTAGCAAAACATTCTCTTCCTCCCAAAAGCTGGTAAAGTGAAATGATATATGAGGACGTGCTTAGTCAAGGAATTAGAAACACTGCAAAGACTAGTTCAGGATATTAATTTTCTTCCCCCAAATGTGCCAGGTATTGCAACATCGGAATAAATATATCTCAATCCCCTTAGCTTTTTGAAAATTCTTTGCAACTGTAGCAAAATTTCATCAACAAAATATTGTGATGACCAGTAAACAGCTCACAGGCCCACTAGCTGGCAAACACACACACACACTTTGCTCATGAACACTTTTCCACTTCAGCCAGTCAGTCAGAGGTTAACAGGTCTGCAAGACCAAGGTGTTATTATCTGGTCTCCAGGTAGCATTCCCAAATCCTGCTTCTGGCCAAAGTCACTGTAATTTTCCTCGCCAGCAAAAGGAGCGACTCCTTTCAGGATCACTAGCAGTGTGTGACTGGTATCACGAGGATGAAACATCCCCTTTCTCCAGGGCAAAGCGCGCTGCCCAGTGCTACCCCGGTGCCTGGCAGCCGGGGCTGCACGTCCCGGCATGGCTGTGCTCCCGTGTTTCTGCCAGATCAATGCAGGGGGGCAGAGGGAGGCAGGAGCATACCCTGCAGATTAGCCACGTTTTCGTCTCGTTGAATCATTCGCTCTTCAAAGTGTATATAGCCCCACAGTACTGTTTGCTCCTGAGCTCCACTTTCAGTTCAGAGAAAGCCTGTTTCACAGAAATCCTGCTTGCAACAGCCACTCAGCAGTGTTTGTTTTATTCTCACCGGTCACCCAGGCAATACTGGGGTTGATTTTTTCCCTTTGCAGAGCTTCTGTTCCAATGCACGGCATCTTAGAGCAGTCAAGATTTTCAGAGCTCACCAGCCTGGACATCAGTGGGTAGGTTTGCCCATTTTTCAGAAATGCGGAGCATTTGCTTGCCCTCGCAAGCCAGCAAGTGTATCCTGACCATTTTCACTGTGTCTTTGATACATTTTATTTCCTATGTTTGATCTGAATTTTGCAGAGCATTATAGTACACTAAAATAAGAAAGGACAATTTTGTTTTACTGAGGCTAGGAAACAAGAATACTCTGATGGTAAGCAAGGCACTTTGCATTTATATTCTTATCAAAACCCAAAGAGAATCAATATATTTCTAAACTTGAAACAATAACTGCACTGAAATGGAGCCATTTTTCTTTCTGCTGCTGCCCCATGGGGTTTGGCATCTCACATATTCATTGTAATGCGTAAAGGAAATGAGGGCATCCAATCTTGTGGATTAATCTCTCCATGAGCTGTAAACAATTAGATTAGTGTCTGGACCTTTTGGTGTCTTGCCAACTATCTATCGGCTGCTTTACAACAAACAACCCATATTTGGCTTTTAAGTACACTTCTCTTCAATTCTACTTGAAAATGCCTTTTCCGAGGCAGTCAATCCAAGACAGATGCTAGAAAGATGAATGCGCAGCGAGGAAAACAATGGCAAACACCCTCTGAAGGCAGCCCTGACACGGCATCTGCATTTTTTTGCCTTTTCTTAAAACAAATGAGGTTTACCACCAGGTGTGACAATCAAGCCTCAATGCCCACTTCAGATACCTCTGTACAGCTGTTAAGGCAATGTGTAGACATCTTCTGTGGATTGCCTGCAGTCTGATTCTGCTTTTAGTACTTCCTCCAAGAAGGTAATAACACAACTACAGACCAGCAGCAAGACCCAGGTATTCACGTTTGGAAACCTCCTTCAGCAGCACAGGCTCCCCTGGCTGTCAGCAATGCAGAGTGGGCACCTGAATACTCTGCTCCCCCCAAAGTAAAATTTTAAGTTCTCTAGAAGGAATTCACACACAGTTTTTGATATTCCCCCCATCCTGTCTCAAGTCTAGGTTGTGTCGGCTCTTGGTTTCACCTCCAGATCTTTGGATTTCGCAGGCACTGAAGTCACTGTGTAAGTGGCAGCAGCTGTATCTCTTCCATGAAAGCATCTCTAACGGGCCTTCAGAGAAAGGGTAACACCGCTCAGCTTTTCAAAGACAGCAAGCAGGACACCAGTGGGTGGACATGCAGGGAGGAAGCCCTATGCTCCCTTTTAATGGAGGCTAGCAAGGTGTTTACGAAGAGATGCGTGAAATGGATGAAGAGAGAGACAGGTTCTGGCTACCGCATGTACGTGGCCATGCATACCCTAAGCGGAGGACAGTCCCAGTCCAACTTGCTGCAAGGCTGAAGAACAACATGAGCTGGGACAGGGAACAAGCAGAGAGGGGAAGATGACCAAGCGGGGGAGATGAAAAAATTCCTTCTTTTGAGAACAGCACTGGATTAAAATGTACATCAAATGATGGCTTCAGCATCCCAAATGACATCTGATCTCTGGGCACTCGTGACCGTCTCAATAGCCACCACGGCCATCACGTCTAGGAGCTGACAGTTCTCAGCCATCAGTGTGCTTCAGTTTATGAAAACTAGAACAAACTGAGGATTTTTTTAATGACTGAAACACTACCACCCCCCAAACAGAAGGTGACAGGTCTGCAACAAGGACGTCACCATTTTCCACCAAGTCAAACCCTGTTGGGAGCAAAGCCTTGCACTGTCATTCATTGGTATGCATCTTCTGCCATTAACGGATTTTCTTCTTTGCGAGGAGGGAACTTCCCTATATTCTGCAGCTAAACAACTAACGCCTTGTTTTCAACAATAACCATGATGTTGTTTTGTAGTTAGATGAAATGAAGAGTAAAAAACGTTAAAACTGGTGCAGCAGCTATGTGGATATCTGTTTCTATTACCATTATACCCTGGAGGCCCGGCCATGGAGCAGGACCCTGTCGCACTCAGTGCTGTACAACTGTAAAGCATAAGCTGGTCATTTGCCTCAAAAAAGTGTAGAGAATAATCTAGAAAATATTAACACCTAGGCATCTAAAAAGACACTCCCAGTGATATTCTGGGAAAATTACTTTTCAAAGAACTGTTTATTTTCCTGTATATTGCAACAACAGACTATATCCAAAATTGTTTTCTAAGACTGATTTTATTTGGAGGTTCTGCTCACATTTTAAAATTGAGACACTTCCCCCACAGTAAGCACAGATGTATGACACTGTCATTTGTGACTGTACTCCTGCCAAGAACATCAGATTCCAATTAATGGTTCATGTAAGGTAACAAAACCCAGCATGTCTAGGCAATAAGGATTGTCAAGGGAACAAGAAAATTATTATGTAAACTGATTTCATTACTATGTAAGCAAAATAAAAGTTCAAATTAAGTTGTGTGCAAGTAATATAAAATATAGATCTATTTTTGGAATAAGCAGGGAATTAGGAAGTATGCAAATATGTCTGTCCCCCAGAAAACGGCTGTGGAAGACTAGAAGTTGCAATATCCGCAGAATACCTCAGTATAAGGATGAATTACTGCCTGCTCCTAAGCAACTCAATGGTTAATGGGTGTATATGTTGCTTTTTCCATGGAAGAACTGCAATGTGCATCATGCTGGATCTTGTCCCACAGACACCGGCTACCAAAGTGATCAGAAGCAGAAATAGCTCCAGGCCCACTCGGGTGAGCCTGATCTTGGGTCTGTCTTTGGATCAGGACAGAAGAAAACCACAGGTGATGTCTCTGTGCTGGCTGGTCATCGCCCACAGGGCCATTACACTAGCTAGGGATGCGGAAGCGCAGAGATGCAGGGACACCCTCCCTGCTGAAACCAGGGACTGCAACACTTAGTTGCCATCCCCCAGAAGTTTCCTCAAGCCAGCAATGGCAGCAAAACATGGCCACAGCACACATCGCCGAAGCTACTCATAACTGCAAATACTGAACCACGTAAAAGGCTCACGTAGCGACACAAACTAGTTTCTGGTACTTTTTTCCAGCTAAATCATCACGGAACTTTTTTGAGACTAACAAATAGACTGTTGCAGTTGGACCACATTCAGTACAGTGAAGTCCTAACCGTTTTACCAAGCTAAGTGCAATCGAGTATTTAAATTAGTCAGAATACTAAGATTATATTTAGATTACATGAAATCAACACTGAAGTGAAATCTCAGCTCTTTGACTCTTCCTTATTCTCCCACTGCATGTACCCAACTTCTAATTAGCTCATTTATTGTAAAAAGAACGGAGCTCTATGCAGCTAATAAAATAAAAGTCTTGAATTCCATTTCACTTGTCTCCTGGTCCCTTCTCTCTAAGCCCTTGTTTCTCTTGCTGAGTGCTACTAATGAAGATTAGTTTATTCAATCTATCCTGCTTTTTCCCAGCAGCCTGAGCTGCCTAGTCACCTGAAGGAACTGCTCATCAGTCTTGCCTTTGAAATCAGCAGCAGGTTACAGGAGAACATGCCCCAAGCACCACATACCACTTGTGGCATTTTTAAGTCAAAGCTTCCATTTCTGCAGGAGAATCTAATTACTAGCTGGAGCTTTTGGGACACAGCTCAAAGTTAATATTGGGGGAAAGGAGGGCACATGATGTTTAACTGGCTCTTTTTATTTGAAACATTTTTGTCTTTTCCTAGGTATTAACTGTGATATCAGGTTTAAGCTGCTTAATAACTTTCCTGTTATTGCAGGGAATGAAGAAGAATTGCCTGCCAGTTGTTCAAGGCACCGCTGCCTGCTCTGTGTCAGATAGAACTGAATTTCAATCCATCGCTACAGCGTGCTTCTGAGCATAACTTCCCATGTCATTTTTGCTTCCTGATCCTTAGATGTCACCAAGCTCCACTGCTATCATAATGGAAATAATAAAACATAGGTTTTTTTTTTCTTTTTTCTTAAAACCTAACCGTGAGGAAAAAAAAAAGAAATAGCACATAGTAAAAATCACCAAGTTGACAACTACAACATAAACCTGGAAGATGAGGAGAATCTTTAGATAGAGAATTAGTAAGACATGAGATAAAGAACTGCAAAAGCTACCAGCAACACTGTTTTAAAATGAGACCAGTGACAAGCACCATTTAAAGTCTAATGGACAGGTTTTCTTGTGAAACACTGAAAGCATATACAGGCGATGGCCGTAAATGAAAGAGCTTTTTCTTTTGTGATCTTTTGATACTAATATTAGTGGAAATTGCATAGCAGAACCGCTAAAGCATGCCTAGGATACTTTTTATACCTTATTTTTACTTATAATTGAAAGCAGGACTGTACCATTTTGGTTTTTCTCTCCTCCTGTGCCTAGAATAAACTCTTCAAAACCACAGAAGCTCTGTTAGTCTCTGCTAAAATTTCAGAAAGCTTTGGACAATAAATATTCAGATAAAAAATCTCTCAGCACACAAAGTCTTTTGCAACAAACTTCAACAAGTAAAACAATCATAAGCAAGTATCTCCTTCAAAAAAATTAACCAGAACTAATGAAACCCAAACCAAGCAACAAAACCCCCCCAAGTACACGACACTTTCTTTCTCAGAGGAGGGAAACCCTGGGGTATGACAGGGCATGTTCTGCACCATGGCACTGCATTGACACAGCACCTGAGCCTTCCCTCCTCTTCTGCCTCTGCTCAAGTCCTAAGCTTCCATAAACACCCAAACTCCAGCATCTGTCCTCACAGGGAAAAGCTGCTGGGAACCGATCACAATTCTTCTGAGCCACAGCAAGGTAAGAAGATCTATTAACCTAACTCTGGGAGGGGTTTAAAATCCCACAGGAGAATCTTACACTGCAGGAAACTCTCCTGGTTGGTGTTAGACCCAACAGGTAACAGTAAGCACCACGGATTTCTGTGCTGCTCTGCATGGAAATGCTGTGGAATTTAAAGTCTTCACCAGTTTGTTTCTTACCTGCACTCTGCCTGCTCAACGGCCCACACAACCATAGGGCTCTGCTATGGACGAATTCAAAGAATCAAAAAGAAAGTGATTCAAGGGGACCCCATGAAGTAGAAGCAGCAGGGTTTTTTTCTCCTAATCTTTTCTCAAGGCATACAATCGCTTGCAAGAACAAAAACTAAAGCTAAAACTGGTGGAAGGCCCTTTTACTCTTTGCTCATATAAGTGCCTACCATACAGGTTGTTTCATGTTTGCAGGTCCTGGGTAGGCACAGCTACAGCAAGGCTTTGCAGGGTTATGACCAAGTGAAGCAATTTGCATCACTGGGGCTCTACATAACAGCTTTAGGCTTCTTGGTAAATTCACCTCATCTTCTGCTTCTTAAAGGAAAAAACATTAATGCATCATTTGCAATGCTAACCACAAAAAAATGAAATCTTCTGCTTCAGCATAAAGTAGGATACATAAGGAAAATAATTTTTGCCAGAACAAGAAAGGGAACAAGATTATTCCTGTATTCTCTAGTAGGTTTGGTGACCTAAATCCCCAGACAGTCATCTGGGATCCAGAAGCAAGATTTCTGTTAGAGCCAGATGCAGCTTGTATACCTCTCTGAGTAGCAGAGAGGTTCCCCAAGCATGCACAGTAATGGAAAGACATGGATAACTCCAGGATCAAAACAAACCTCTAACCTTAATTTGCTGATGCAGAATAGCGATGAAAGGATCAGCTTTTCATGAGAATAGAGAACTGAATTAAAACTTTTAAAATTATAAGATTTACCTTAGTTTAAAGACAAAACAAAATGAAACTTGTAATTCACAAGATGTTAAAGTCACAGTAGTTATTAACCTAACTTAAATTAACTGGCTTATTATTATAGAAAGTCATCAAATATACTTAGCATTCTTTAGAGCCTTACAGTCAATTAATATAACATGAAATTGAATCAACTCAAGCATCTAGAGACGCAGAACCTAGATTTAAATGAAAACTTCAGCCTCATCTACCTCAGGGTCTGAAAATTTGGGATCACCTACCACATTTTCTCCATTGCAACAGGCACGAACCCTCATTTATATCCCATATCGAATTTACCCAGAAACAAATGAAAGAGTGTGGGAAAACCATCTCCATGATTAAATTTTACAGCTGAAGCTAAGCCCAGTGGAGTTTTCACCCTTTGAAGCTAGCTCTGTCTGACTAAGGGCCAGATTTTCTGAAGTGATTAGTACCACTGGGGCTGAATTTTCAGAACTGCTCAAGTTGTAGTTAGACCCTTAAAAGAAGTAGACGGATTTTCAAAGAAGCGTTCGATGCTCGGTTTCCCCGTGAGGAATACCACGGTACACTGTGGGAGACCTGACTCCCAAAGGAGCTCTTGACTGCCGAGTACTTCTGAAAATCAGGACATTTACTTACATGCTTCAATGGAAAACACTGGTGGTTACGCTCTTTTAAAAATCTTGCCCTAAACACAGTTGCTAAGCTGTACTTATTGCTGGCCAAAACCAATTACTCTTTATCATGGAGAAAAAAAAAAAGGAAGCGTTATATTTTTCTAATATCCCAGAGTATCCTTTGCAGAAAATGTGCAAGTTTTTTACAGTGTTTGTCGAAGAGGAAGAAAGTGCTTGTTCAATGCTGCATGTGAAAGCAGCTTACTGGAAAAGATGAAAACTTATTATTGCCAATTTTGAAAAAATAAATCTTTGGCTACTAATGAATAACTAATCTAAGCTAACAATGTCTGGAAATAGTTTTTTTGGAACACACAAAACTTTGTGACGGATAAAAATTAGGAAATTAAAGCTTATTGTATTATTCCAAATGTAACTGTTTACACTTGAGGAAAAATAATGGAATAATATCCACTTGGAAAGTTTTTATTTTTAAAAAATCCTTTGTAATACTCCCAGAAATTCCCTCAGCCAAAAGCAAATAACTTGCTTCTTAACCAGCTAGAAAAAAGAGCATGATACTACAGGCATGGGCTCAGTGTACAATAAACACACAAATGGCTTTATGAAATTCCTTTGAAAATCTTGCTAGCTGAGATTTAAAACGCACCAAAAATCACTCCACAGCATACTAGATGTCTTCAAAATGCATTTTCTCATGGAACAATGAGGCGCAGATAAAAAACCTTCTCCCATTTAATACAGACACGTATCACACTCACATGAGAGGTGCCCAATTCCTCACGTTTTGATTTACCTGGGGAAAACCACGTCCCCTGAAGCCTTCCAGTGCCTCCCTGGCCCCGCAGCCCTACGTCTCCCTCCTGCCGCGGGCAGGGACCGTGCCTCCCATTAAAGCTTCAAGCCCAGAGAAGCCTAATGAAGTTCACTCCATCGACAGGCTTTTGATGTGGGTTTTCCACCATCAGGTGCTCCGATGCTCAGGTACCTCACCTTAGTCAAATGACCCAATATAAAGAGCCTCATGCTTTGGGTCAGAAAGAAGTGATGGGTCTAACAGAGGTGGAATTAACGCTGCAGGGAGAGTTTAAAGGGGCAGCTCTTCTGCAGCACCCCAAATTCATTCTTTTTCAAACTAAGCTGATGCCACACATCCATCTATGTGCACATTAATATGCAAATACAGAACTTCAACTATTTGTCTGTGAGCCCACGTACATACTTCCCTCACATTCAGGAAATTTGTTATTTAGGATTGGATTTTGAAAGTAAATTAGCCATGCAAACATTCTTAGTGTAAGAATGCAGTTGCATGTCTACACAAACAAATAATTTTAATATTTGCAGGTATAAAATTCTCTACCCGCATAGAGCTCTGGTATTTCTACATGTTAAGTATGAAAGTGGAGAGCCTAACTCATTTGACAACACAATCCCTATATCCATTTTTATCTATAACAGGTTGCTCTTTCAAAACTGAGGATAGATCAGTCTGCTTTCAGAAAAATGATGCTTAAATTATATAACATACTGGATAATTAACAGTTATAAATTTGGTCATACGTAAATAAAAATTGTTTCAAAAACTGATTCTGCAGCTCATATGCCACACTACTGAGAAACCTGCTGAGAGACGGAAGGTATATAAGGTCCATTGCTCTATACTCCCCCAAAATCAGTTCTAGAAATCTCCCTTGAAATTAAGGTACTTGCTCTAACCTTCAAAGCATACAGTTTCTAAGTAAAAACCCAGCACGGTACTTTTCACTCTCACAATTCTCACTAGTTATCTCTTTACCCCACCAAGTCTTGAACATGTGCTCCAGTTTCCGTAGTAAGCCCACCAAATTCAGAAAGGTTATTCACAACACAAGTGAAAACAATCTAAGCAAAGGCATGCAACATTGGAGTCCTGGATTTTTAAGTCCATGAACTCTCCAAGTAATCACGTCCCTTGTGCTTTGCTGAATGCCTCTATTTGTACACAGAGAGAATGCAATTGGGAAAGATAGAAGGGCAAACATCCATCCTTTCTGTATTAGCTAGTGAAGAAATCTTAAAATCAGAATAGGGTTGCTTTTGATTTTTGTTCCATTTTTATTACATGTAAGTTTATTAGCTGATGCCAATACATTGTCACCACAGTATTGTGTCTCAACAATAATTATATTGTGAACATAACGAGTACCCGCAAATATATACAGTTTCTTCCCCGCCTGCAAAGTGAACCCAGCAATAGCAGCTGTTACGTAGCCTGTTCACCCAACACGAACATGCTCCAAAATATGCTTAAACCTTACCTAACAAGTTCTTAGTTTCTTTTTCAGGTTCTTGTAAAAGAACATCTTACACAAGAGAGAACGCAAATGATCCATTTTCGTACTGTATTATTGAAAACCCTTAAACAGTTAGCCTCAAATAACCAAAATATAACACACAGAAAATCCTTCTGAAATATTTCTGAAGCTGCTGTAAACTTCCTTTCTTTATTCAAACCTTAAGTTCAATTCCCTTTAGAGACTTTTTTTTCAGTATCATTGCAAACTTCTTACCATTTATTAGTTACAGAATTTTACCCATTCTGCTTTCAAACCACAGTCATGAACCATCATGTTAATTCAAGGAAACTCAGAATACAAGAGGTTATGCTTTCACATTTGCAAAGACTGGAAGCCTTGATGGATTTTTTTCTTTCAATTCTCATTCCAGGACAACACATCTACATTGGTGTCCATGTTGACACTGGAGACCAAAGTTCAAGACAGGAATATGAGCCAGCTTGTTTCCATGTGACACAGCCATTGGGATTTACTAGCCCAGGTGCAGCAGTAGGCTCCCACAGCTGTCTCACATCTGGAAGGAAGCAAGTGAGTCTTCCCACTACAGGTCTCAGGTAGACTTGAGATGTTCTCTGCCACAGCACAGGGTATGCTTGAGTGATATATGTTACAGTGGTGACTCATGGAGGAACAACACAATGTATGTAGAAATTTAACAGATTAAGAATGCCCAAAGGGTGGCATCAGTTAACTTGTCCCCATAATCAATTTCTGTGTCAATGAACTAATAGATTCCCTTAAAGTAAACTGCATAAAATATCACATCCAGAAAAAGACACGCTTAAATGCACATCTGCTCCACCTCTGAGAAGATGCAACCAGCTAATCGTGCATAAACTAAGAGAAATGCTGATCAAATTAAGAGGGGTTAATCTGCAAGGCAGTTGAGAATGGACTAACACTAACCTCTGGGTAGCCTCCAACGTCATGCACGTCAATTCCAAGTAGATGTCCCAGTCCGTGTGGCATAAATATTGCACCCAGATGAACCTTCACCATGTCATCTACATTGCCTTTCAGAATGCCAATTTTAGTCAACTCCTCCAGATGGACTCTGTCAGCCAGACGGTGCATATCAGGCCAGGCGACCCCTTAGAGAGCAGAAACAAGCAGCTGAGTTAACTATTGCTAAAAGTTTTTAAAGACGACTTTCAAAAAGAAGATGTAACACATGTGCCCTTTGTTTATACAAAAAACAAAGGTGGAAAAAGCAACTACATTAGCACAAAAATACTTTAAACAAGACAAAATCATCGTAACATGCATGCGATGCACAGAAAACTACAGCTGATAAACAGCAGCACCTTATAATCCAGATCCACATGAAGAAATGTTAAGATATTGTATCTAAACATGTCTATGCAGATGCAAATGTATCAGTGAGTTTTCTAAAGAATGTCAACTGTAAAATACAGTTATTTAAAATGCAGAGCATAAACTATTACTATCCTATTATTTTCAATAATGATCATACCCATTTAGAACACTTGAGATGGAGAGTACTTTTCTACATACATAGAAGATTTAAAGCCCACATCTTTCTGGCAAAGACACTCTCCAGAAATTAATGATTCCCTTGTGTTAATGGGCTGTGTAAAACACAAGTCCTCTAATACACGTACTAAAACAGCATTACAAAATACTGTTGGTTGACTAGAGACAAAGTGCCAGGATACATTAGATTTCTATTATTTTGGTATAGGATACAATTTTGTTTGACAAACTGCTGGGGGGGAGGAGGGAGGAAGAAAGCAGCTCTTTTGTTAGTAACACAGTACTGTCTTAATTAGTTCACCATGGCTTTGAGTCATCATCAACAGCGCGGTTGCAGAGTCAAGACAACTAGGGCTAAGGTACAGTAGAAGAATATTTTCCTTGTTCAATTTTGGCATGATTAAACAAATAAAGGCCAAAACCCCATCAAGTTCCATTTGCTTTAATCCAGTTAAACATGCAGCTCTAGGGTCTTGTGAATATGAATGCCATATCATAATTACATTAGCACTTTTACTGAAAGAACTAAGGCTTCAAAGGCTGAAATAAAATCATCCTGTGGGAGTGCTTAAATAAAATTCAGTTGTCTTATATGGCTCCAATATAAAGGTCAGAAACAAAACGAAGAGGAAGTGGCTGCTCCGTCTTGCACACTGTCCACACAGAAACCAATGCACTTTTATGCTCCCATTAACACTGACCGGGAATGAGCTCAGCTTGTAAGTTAGTTAACAGGCAGCGTCCTCTTCCCCATCAGATTACTCGGAGATCAAACTTGTTAGCCTGTTGCATGCATGCAGCCAGAGAAGCGCCTTCCATGCCCGAGCAAGACCACGAGACAGAGGTGTGCAGCACAATACGCTGGACAAACTCTCGGTTGCTGTTTCCTCACAAAAGCCAACAGTGCCCAAGCGAGTGAAGCTTACTCATAAAATGTGTGCAGTCTTCCTGTTCAAAATATGCTATTTTTGTGTTTTCCCTCCGTCAGAAAGGAATTTAGATTCTTCCTTCAGTAAGAATTAATACAACTATAACCAGTTGTTCTTTGACAACTGTGTTCAACATAATTATATTTTACAAGACTTTATCTTTTTATCTTTTTGAACATGGATTGTATTGCAATTTTCACTTCTCTAGATTCATCTATGTTTCACAGCTGTCTCACAATAGGGTCCAATCTATTGCATGATATATTGAAATCATTACAATCTATTGCATCGATATTACGGATATCAAACTGGAAGCATTACTGAATCACAGTTGCTTTCCTCTCTATTTTGTAGTTGTGGGAATACAGAATTTCTGTGTGTAACTCCCAGTTCGGCTTCTGCACTTTGCAATCAACTCTAACTGCTCTAAAAATCTTTAATATTCTTTCTGGGGGACACTAGATGTTCCCTTGAGAAGCCTCCCATGATTTCTTAGCTGAGTCTACAAGTCTTCTATTTTCATCCCCATGACTGCAAAAGCTACATGTAACGTCTGACGCTGGTCAACTATTTGAAGCCTCATCCTCTCTTGATATAAATGAAGATAGAACTCTGTTGCTGGAAGAGAAAACACAACTATAACCCAGATGCTCTGAACCAACTTAAGATGAGGTACCTGTTGTTTGCAGTACAGCTTCCCTCTATAGCTGTGCTGGTACTATTTGTCTCAATCCAAACCCACAGACTCCACTTCGGAGTGGAGAAGCACCTTTAACAAACTAAGGAAGAGATACATCTAACAAGAGATAAAGATTAAACTGATCAGAAATAAACCCACCAAAACCACACATACATTTGTCTGCAGAAGTTTAACAGAGCAAATGAATGAGTCTACTGCCCTAACTGAAAAGATTGCTGTGGTTGTAAATCCTGAGTATTTCTGGGCACTGAGCAAATCCATCAGAGCCCCTTCTTCCCTCGCCTCTACTTTTTTCTCTCATTGAGAAAAAGCATGACTATTTCCCCTCTCCTCCTCCCGCCCAGGCTCTGCGTTCTCCATCTGTTTTGGTTTTTATTCATCTTATCTGTTTCATTAGAGACTGAGGACAACAAAAAGCTCCACTGCGAAATAAATAATGAGGCTGGATGGAAAATCTGCAGCTTTGGGCTCTCTCTTGGAACAAGGGCAGTGCTTCGGACAGAGCCCAACAAAACAACTCTGGACCACTCTTTTATCATCTAGCCAGTGCCATCAGTTTTGCTAGAGATGGGAAGTACTTCAGCTCCAGCTCTCTCATGCATGCTGCAGAAGCTGCAGATAGCACTGGGACAGCTCTGGCTGGAGGGAAATTAAGCCACTGCTGGAGGCACCCCGCTAAATAGTACAAATCTTGTTTTATCAGTAAATAGGTGTTCAAATAGTTCTAATTTTTATATATATATATATAAAAGTGTTATAGATAGATTGCATTTTCTATTCTATTGTCTGGCTTCACATTTTATTCTACTATGACTCCAGTGTGGTAGTATTTTACACTATCAGACCACTCCCCTCCAAACCACTTAACCTACAAGCATTGTATAATACAGTCACACATACACAGACTATTACTAGACAAAATATGAGGATATTTTTGAGCTGACTAGAGACAGTGAACTAAGTGGAGTGACCTTACTGGTCTTCACTTAAAGAAATGGTGATGTCCTTGTCTTGTTTAATATGAGCCGATTCCCATCATGCTAGGAATAAACTTTAATAGCAAGGTACAAACAGTTTTTTCCTCCTTTTTTTAAACAGGCAATCTGACAAAGAGAGAGGATCTAAATGCAAATCTTCAAGCATCTCCTAGTACCCTTATTATCTTAAAAACATTAACTTTGTTAAGAGAAAGAACTACTCTACAGCAATAAGGCAATTACTTAAAAGTACAGAATGCAATCTATGGAAGAAAGGAAGCATCCTAATTCAAGAAAGATCTCTTAGTCCATTTTATATATGAAGTATATTCATATGCTGTACACATTTCATATACCATACACAGAAATACAGAACTCTTCAAATTTATTTTAAACCTAAAATTGTATTAGGTTTATCTGGGCAATTGGAATCTTTATAATACAATGGCCTGTGCAAACCCAGCTGTCTCTGGGACTGGCTGCCATGTCTGCACTCAGCTGTCATTTAAGTTAACTAGCAAGAATACTTGAAGAACTTTTGCTCTTCAAGTATTCTACTTGAATGCTATACCTCAAATTCTACTAATCTAATTTTCCTACATACATACTGAACTCCCAATAATGGCAAAAAGCAGAGAAAGGAGGAAAAATTAAATATCACAGCTACCTTGACTAGGAAAGCCATGAACAGAATTTTCTGGTACTCTCACATGATGTGCTATTCAACAATCTGGACGTGCCAGAAGGACTTGCAGTAAGGATATGTGAATCTCTGTGTTAAAGCACAGAGATATCTGTATTCCATTCAGATGTCTGTGTGCACGTCTATGTGTGGATAGCTTTAGCATGTTAAAACAAAGAAAACTATAATTAAGAAACCTCTGTGCCAGCAGCCAGGGAACGTTCTGCCCAACAGGACAGCATTTGCAGATGTGAAGAAAAAACGCTAAACAATGCTGAATGAACAACATTTTGTACAAAGAATCCTTAATTCATGGAGGTTACTTGATGTTCAGGCACTTCAGTTTTTTGGATTAACGGCATGGTGGAGAGCTCGGTCACCCACCACAAGCTGATGCAGCAGAGGTAAAACATGATAGCATTCTTGTAGTGAGAAGAAGCAGTTAAAAAAACAACTAAAAACCACAACAAAACAACTTCCACACAAGTGGCTCTAACATCAGTTATGTGAGTTACTGCAACAGCTGGCTGTTTTGCAACACCAGCCTGCACTAAGCTCCCACCACCAATCACCACTAAGAAGTGTTACTCGTATATTATTCAGGACTATTATTTTTAAGCTTTGGTGAAGTTTATCATGGTTGCAGACATGCTTTTTGTGTAAAAAGGTTAGTTCCATTATTATCTTTAAGCCAATTTATAAACCAATTATAGTCCACTGACAGATGAGGTTTAGAAAGCTAGATTGGAGGGTCCTTGGACTTTGACAGCTTGTACCAAAATGAGTCTGCACTCACGAAAATCTGCTGATGATGTGTCTGCTCCATTCTTAATTCTCTGCCAAATGAGATACTGGGTAATACAGGTCACCGAACCAGCGATTGGCTCCCTAGGAAAGCTCAGTTACCAAGGCTCATTAGGTTGCGATTCGTTACTTGCCATGCAGCATGTGCTTGGGCGAGAGGCCAGGACAAAAAGCACCTTTTACAGCAACCGAAGCATTTGAGATCCCTTGAGATACAGAGTGAATGAACTACGCAGCAACGACCAGACAGTGCATATGTCTGATAACGAAATGTGACAGATCACGGATTAATTAAACAACATATAACTATGGAGCCTATTAGTTTTCAGATACCAGGCAAACAGTATAGCAGAGATCTGCAGACATGTGAGGTATTGTGTGTAAAAATGGCAAACTTAATACATTAAGTTTAGTAAAAGGTTTTTTTTTAAATTTACTCCCACCAACCTAAATGTTATCTGATATTCTTAGATACTACTGTGACAGAAAAGAAAGAGATAAATTGAGTATTTTTTTACTTCCTTGAAAATATTTCTTCTCTAATTACCTGTTTGCCAAATCCACCAAATTTCAGATAAACCACCATGTTTTAGGGACTCAAAAACATCATATAATGATCTCTGCACTAATCTGTGACCTCTTTGATCACACCCTTGACAGGGAAGATTTTTGTTCAAAAAAAAAACAAAACAAAAAACCCCCCAAAAACCCAAACCAAAAAAACCCTAAAGAAATGCTTCTAGTGAAACCAGAAATCAAAAGCATCTCTACCTTTTAATGAAGATACCATAACTTTTTAAACAGTAGCATTAAAAAGATCAATTGTTATAACACATCATACTATAAACTGTTCCTCAGTTGCTGTTAACTCACTGGTATTTTCATTCCAGTGATTATTTTCTGATGTTTTATTAGAAGCTATTCGAGAACATAAAGTAGAAACAGCATACAAAAGTAATTTAGAACTACTGCGTGGTATTTAGCCACTTTGGTCAGAAAGTGCTCTGAAAAGGCCTAACAGGATTTTTTTGGCTGCTACTTAGGGTACTTTGTGGTTGTAATGTGACAATGATTAAACCACAAATGATTTAGCAGGGTTTTTTTGTTGTTGTAGGGTGGGGTTTTTTTGCCAGCACAGATGTCACAATCTTACAAAAAAAATGAATATGGCAAGGTTGTAGTAACTTCTCCCCAAATTGTGCTAAGGTTAAGTTACATTTCGTTTCTGAGTGTCCACAGACAAGGGCAAAAGGCCCGATGTCCTCTGGCAGTGCCACTGAAATGCAGACATAACACGCAATCCCTGTCCAGCCAGCAACCCACTGGAACAGACTAAAATCTGCCAACACGCAGTGACCATATCAGCCATAAAACAATAGGTCCTTAAAAATTCCAATCTAACCCAGCTTAAAAAACCAAACCAAAACATCATTTAAATACTAAAACCAATTATTTCTTTCTTCTTCACTTGGGTGCTAGAGAAGAATCTGTTGTATTTCTGATTTTCACGCTTTCTTTTTGGCCCACTAGATGAAATACTCAGTAGTAGCTCAGTTTTCGAGCTTGGTTTCTTGCAGCACCAGTTAAGGCAACTCTGCAACGGGCAAGGAATCAGAGTGAGAAACCAAAATGCTGTACTCAAACATTGACAATGTTTGGGCAACAGTTAAGCTGTTCAAAGCTTCATATACTGTGTAGATAACTACCTGTAAGACTCACAGAGTCAGCATTAGATGGCTATATGGATGCCTAATTCAGGGATGTAATTTTAGGCTATATTCTACAGCAGTTGCATGGCTCCAACTGAGTGCCATATGAAGAGAAGAGCCTGTTAACTTTCCCATCCTAAAAAAGTGATGGGAGCTATTATGAATTTGCTGCTGTGTCATACATGCAAATACCTGCAGTACTGACAGCAGGGATAACTAGACTTCAGCCTGCTCTGTGCTGTGAGTTCCAGTGCCACAGCTCCAAACTAGGACGGACTCCTTCAAAAACCATCCCTCGATTCCCCAGTAAGATGCACCTGCCTGACAGGAGCAGGATGACTCCCCATCGCCTCCGAAATTCAGACCTCTTCTTCAAAAGCCTGAACAGCATTGTGCTATTCAGTTGTACTGTGGTATTTCTTTTGCATCACTGTGATGGAAGTTTTAAGTGGTAAACCCATCCTCCTCATTATAAACCCTGCACATGTTGATCTATAACATATCAGAGGCAACACCAAGATAAAGTCTGCCATGCTGAAACCTTAGGAAAAGCAATTCGAACAGATGCAGACGTGGAGCAAGAGGAGGGATTTTTTCCATGTTTGGAAAGATGCAGCACTGGGATTGAGCAGCACCAGCAGACACTATGGATTTTACTGCATGTTCCTTCCAAATAGGTGTACGTTCAAAAGAAGAGAAAAAAGATTGGGGGAAGGAGGGAAGCGCTTGGAGGGAGTGATTGCAGTGTGGAAACTTATCAATCTTTGAAGCTTAGAAAAGACTCTGTTTAGATAAGATTCAGGGCAAACAGCATAATCTATGTCTAGCAGGTTTGCACTCTGACAGCTACAGCTGATGCAGTGTCAAGATCGAAGGACTCAACGAACTTTGTACTTCAACTCAAATTACAATGTATAATGAGTGCATTTCCTGAATACTGAACTGGGAGAAAATCAGTGCACCAGTGCACATCAGACCAGGTAAAAGCAGCTTATTCACCCCAAGGTCACTGTTAAAATCAGAACTGTACAATGTTACAATATTATAACCTGTTACAATTAGGAAAAAAGGTGTTTCTTTTAAAAAAATAGCCTTAAACCAAAACCCATTCACTAGAGAAAGGCTAAAAAACCTGCAGCCAATTTAGGCTCTAAGTCTGTAAACACTTCTACATGTATTTGCTTTGTACAAGCAGCACCTTTGAAAAACCACTGAAAGTAGTAGAAAAACCCACGTGCGCAGTTGGGCTGGAAAGCTGCAGCTTTGCCCCTGAACCACGGCGGCTCCTGCAGACACTGCCCCAGAAGGGCTGCTCAGAGACCTCCACATGAGAGGGACTTAAGGGCAGAAAGGCCCAACTGTTTTAAAGTGCCTGGTTTTTTACACTTGGAAATAACTCAGCTTTATTTTAGTCTTCCTAACATTGCAGTGGTCACTGTATGCATGGGTCAGCTCCCGTGCGTTAGTCACAAGCAGGGAAGAGCAGCTCCCAGAAGGTTTGCACTCAGACTCACAGTCTGAAATCTTGCATTTCGACAGATTGCTGCTTGCACAGTGGGACTGGAGGATCTGCTGAATTTGACAGAAAATACTGCCTTTTTCCTTCACCTCTTGCCGTAGGTTACTGCTATTCTGGACAAGGTTAAGTTACGTGTCCAACAATGAAAGCTCCAGTAATCAATGACACCATTTTTATTTAATAATATCTTGCAAGAATCAAGAATTGCAACTTGATTGTCAGTATTGTCTGTGCATCCTTTAGTTCCTTCAGCTTTTATTTTCTAAGTGGTGGCTGATGCTTTAACCATTTATACTGACAAAGCTGGAATTAACTTAGAACGGAAAGCTACCCTGTGTTTTCTGGGTCAATCTCAGAGAGTTAGTATTCAAAAGGAAACTCATTTATGAACATTAATGCTAGCAAAAACCACAGCCAACTCCATTCGGTAGAGGAGAGAGCAGACTACAAATAGCTTTTTAAAACATATATTGACAAGATTTACTTTGCAATCTGTCTTTAACACAATAACACATTCTTAACTGCAAGGGGGAAAAAGTAATACTGCAATGTCATTCAGCAGGATTTGTGAATATCAAGTACTGGTTACAACATGCCCCGAAAGCAGTTGTTCTTCAGAGGAATTGGTATAAAATCTTCAACTTCTATCATTAATGTCTTATTTCTGAGAATAATTGTTCTGCTTCAGATATTACAGCAGATTAATAATGATCAGCAGCACTTTGCCTAAAATATGTCAATCTGAATGGGAATAATTCATATGGGTATTTTGAAATTATACAAACTGTAAAATAGATTGTACTCCCACACCCTTCCCTGTTGTGCTGTTGTCAAAAGGTCCAGTTTACAGACCAATTTCTTTCCAAAAATTCATCAAAATTAGCTACTGTTTTTATACAGCACAACAGACAAGTGTGCCCACATGGTGTTCTACTAAGTACAACTCTGAACTAAATAAAAAAAAACAAAACCAAAAAAACCTCGAATGACTTGCATGCAAAAAACGCCCGCTGCACGTGAATGAGAACCTTGTACTTAACTTGGAAGGAATAAATATTAATAACATTTCCAATTATTTTCTTTAGGTATAATAAATTTCAATCCTAGTTGAATACAGTGACAATTGCCCTAAAGCAGTATTCAAAATAGCAGCAAACAAAAATAAATCTGAATTCTAAAGAAGTTACAGAACTGTCATGGACAAAAGTAGTAATCCGTGAAGTTGCAAATTTTGAATTTGAATATGTTCCTAAGCACAACTCTGCTCAACTTAGTAAGAGAATCAACTGCCAGTAATATGATCTGCTATGTCAAATACCCTAGCTATTAGTTTCCAATTAAACAGCTCTTTAATTATTTGGGTTATTCTAATCCCTGGTCTTAGTACTATCCTACTTGAGCTAAATTCTCCACTATTCTTTTTTCGTTAGAGACGTGTTATTAGAACATAGATCAGAGAATCGTACTGCTACTTTGAATTCAAATCACAGCATTTTCTGTTGTATAAAACAGGTTATTTATGAAACCAGTACTTGTTCACTGAACCTACCTTCTCCTGACAGTCTCACTGAAAGAACCATGCCTCAATATTTAGATACCGAAATGTTTTCAGGAATACACACCATCCAAAGTTTACATTCTGCTGTACAAAAATACAGACCATTCACCCCCTAAAGTCCCTGGGCTTATGTCTACTTCCTGAGCTTTACTACTTGAATCCTTTAGCAGCAGGCAAACACGGTGGAGGCAAAACACTGGAAAATAAAGCTGCTGCTTTGGTTTGTCCTAACTGACAACATTCCTTGGAAGGACGTACATGAGGAAACTAGCTGAGGCGGGCCCCTCCATTGCAAAGTGGTTAGGAAGCTACACCAATGAACAAAAATTGAAGAAATCAGGAGTAAGGCACAAAAAGCAGGCATAGGGTTTCACACAGCAGCTCAACACTTGTGCAGTTCCAGCTGCCCAGAAGACAAAGATCAAGACCAGGTGGGATTACCTTTGTTTAGCATCCTGCACCTACAAATACACAAGGCCTCCTTTGGTCCTCTGCCACCAAGGGGAAACCAGAAAGAGGAGAGGCCAACACTCAAACTCTAGGCACGACTGCAGCAGCAACCTAAATACTAACATGCTGAGCCTGGTTTTAAGGCTGTGCGTGGCAGGTGGCACACCATGGAGTTGTCACACTTCATCCTAGTGAACTCCCAAGGACCTTTTCTCCTGGTCTTTAAAGGAAGGCCTCAGAGTTAGGCCTACAGAAGGGTCTAATACCTTTCTCTGAATTGTTCTGCACCTTGGACAGTTTGGCCCTAAATGTACTGAACACGAGAAAGAAATGAGAGTGGAAGGGTTACTGCTAACTTGACAGAAACACCTTCAGACACCTATTCTCAACTGCAAAATGCAAGACTTGACCTGGTGAGGCAGCTGGAGCAGGGACAGAGGAGGGACCGTCAGCTACAGAGAACTTTCTGTGGTTCAAGCCATACAGCTGCTCGCCTGCGCTCACTGCCTGTTTGCTCCAACCCTCTCCGCTTCGCCTCTTTACCTCAAAAGACCTTAGTCTTTTAGGAACTACTTACTTCTTTGCATTTATTCAGCACCTACAGCAAACGGGGACCCATTCCTGGTAGGCTCTAGGAAGCAGCTGATATCTTCATGATCAATTAAAGGATGTTTTATTTGCTTGGCACCTGGGCTTACTTCTTTGCCTGAAACGTTTTTGACTGTACTTTGTTTTGAAGTGTACCTGACTGTACTTCTTGCTCAAAGATTATACGGCAGTCCTGGCATCAATGAAATCTGCAATGGCTGATCTTTGATCCTGGAAGAAAGGATTTAAGAACTGAAAGACCCCATGTCTTTATGTGAAACTTGACTTCTGGGAAAGCTATAAACAGGCAAGGAATCTTCCAGCCCTAATATGGAGAAACCTCCATCTTCCATTATCAGAGATGTTAGTCCTGGGATGGAGATTTGTTTCAAGATGTTCCTCAACAGCATTTATCAGAAAAGCAATGCCTGAAAGCCAGAGGCAACACGATACTCACTCTCTTGGACAGTAAAATGCAGGACTCTGGGATATGCAAATACCCCTGAGCATGAGCTCCAACTTGAAAAAATGGAGAGATACAAATCCTATAGGGAGACCCTATAGTAATGTCAGCATCCCAAAGAGGAAAGCTTTCACACTGCACATAAACTGACTTGGTGAACAACAACTTCTGTGCATATTTGGAACTATTTTTTATTTTTCATTTTATTGAAACAAACAAACATCAATCAGCAAATATTCCCAGCTGCACAGCTAATGTCTGAATGCAATTTTGGTTCAATGGGGACTTTGGATATACAAGCTTTTTAAATCATATAAATGTAGAGATAGGGAATTGATTGGCTGCCAACCTGGCCTTACTCAACTGTTCCTTGGGAGCAGTTTGCTAGACAAAGAGATCTTTTTTTTTAAACTGGAATTTAGGACAATAGACCTTACTGATCGAGGTGTTTTAATTCTTTCTCCCTCTACCCCCAAATACTAATGTGTATAGCTTAGAGATTGAAAAAGGGGGTTTTTGCTCATTTTTTTAAACATACACAAGTTTTGCAGTAGTACCGGGAATGTTAAGCACAACAAGCTCCCTTCCTTCCCCTTCTCCTGTGACTTTCCATTACTCTACAGAGAAGACAGGGAGGAATGTTCGGACGTCCCAGAGTGCAATTGCAAGGGATGAAAATGGAAAGTATGTGATTGCTCCAATATTTAGCTCATTAATCTTAAAGAGTCTGTTTATGATCTACTGCATTAATCCAAAATAGCTTTAATTGCAAAGCTTAAAGATAAGCGTGCTTCCTTTTTATTTCTTCTCAACACAGTAGCAGATTTAATGTATTTGAGAAACTTCAACGTTTCGCAAAATAGAAACTGTATATAGAAACGTTTTATATGTAGAAACAATACTGTCCTCATCAACTAGGAATTAAATTTATAGAACTCTAATTATTCATATTTTTTAAATGCTCAAGATAATAAACCAAAAAATAAACAGCAGAAATCACTTCAGAGGCTGGACATGGTATAAATACACAGTCATTTGCTAAAGAATAAAAAAGAAGGTACTCCGCAGTAACTTCCCGAACACTATCAGACTCGTATGTACCACTGACAATAAAGCATCCATATGAGAACAAAGTGATATTCAAAGCTCGGTTAAGTATGAACGCGCTTCACGCAGAAACTGAAGCACATCACTATCTGTTGGCTTGCAAAGTATTACCTTCCCTGTTAAGAGCTAGAGCTGAGCACACAGGCATTGATTCTCATCAACACCTCTTTTTCTTACATCACTGACATTTTCATTTGCACATTTCAAAACACATTTGGAGTCATGGAGTGATTTAGGTTAGCAGGGATGCCAGGAGGGTATCTGGTCCAAACCCTGGCTCAGAGTAGGGCTAACTTCAAAGCTAGATCATGTTCCTTCAACAAGTTGTTTTCTAGAAGTTTCAGAGAGGGACTTTCAGCAAAACCAAATATTTTACATGTTTCTTCAAATAGATTTATATCAATGACAAAACCCAAACAATACTGGTCTCCCAGGTGTAACTTATGACAAATGATGGTTAATAAAGCTATTACAATGACATTGGATCTAACTTACGCAACTGGGATAAAGAATGGAGTGAGACAGGATTTGGGAACAATGCACATGTACCCTTTCAAGTTCTTCAGATCTTTCCACTATCAACAGACCTGTCAAACCTGCTCACAAAAGGGTCTAATCTACCCCTGCAGTTCAGACTTTCAACTGCTACCATGACAGTTGTCCATTGGAGGTACTACAGACATCAGAGTTGAGACCTCACACTCTGCCATTAACCATTACACTATATAGCCTTATGCCTACTGATGTTGTGCTACACCATACTTTCTTTTTCCACCACAGTTTGCTTTTTTAAGCCTGGGCAATTACAGGGGTGATGGGAGAGCTACACTAAGAGCAGTATTTTTACGATTACAGCATCAAGGACTCCAGACTTAGGCAATATCAATTGATGCTGTCTGTGCGAGCTTTGCTTGGACCCTCGGTGCTGATGTGTTACGGTCCAGTCCTTCAGTTAAATGACCATCTACTCCTTTAGATGGGATTTCAATAGTAGCAAGGCCTTTTTGATGATGCTGCCTTTTTCAGTCCTACAATAAAACTTTTAAAACCTTTTGGAGATTTTCAATGACACTCACCAGAGGAATATACCCAGTGCTACATTTTGTAATGTAGGCAGCTGGCTAAAAGACAGAAGACCTGATGCAAGCAAAACTGCGATATCCATTCATGCATTACTACAGACAGGAGAATTCACATGGAGGAGAGCTTCAGAAGTACCTCAGCCCAGTGGAAAAGCTTCCACCAGACCAACCAAAGCTTCCTACCAACCACATGATGCAAATCCACAGGAAGCCCCAAGTTCATTTAGTTCTAGGGCTACCTTATTTCCAGAAGACTCTAGCTCCAAGGCAACCACAGCTCCTGCTAGACCACTGAGAATACCTGTTCCTCATATGACTCCTCTTCCATCTGATGAAAAAGCTGGAGGTGTGCAGGAAGAGAAACAAGAGACTTCACAAAAAAAGCAAGCATGGCAAATGCACCTGAATGTTGCCACTGGGAATTAGCAACCATTCTTGCCTCAGACTCGCAGCAGGATGCTAGGCAACTTGCTTCAAACACAATTTTAAATTTTTATTTATTTATTTTACATTTGTTCATTAATAATTTTCTTTCATTTTACCAGTGTCTGGCTTGACAACCTGGAGTCTGATTTGCAGAAAGGCTGGGCACTCACAGCTGTAACAGAGGTCAAAACAGCTGGGATTTGAGCAAGAGCAATGTTCAACTCCCTTAAAAAAAATATCTCAAGTCTGATGAAATTCAATCTTGATCTTGGAATCCCAAATGAGTCACTAGCTTTTACACTAGCTTCTCCAGCCTGCCTGCCACTGCATGCAGAAGGGGAACTGCTGCACACTTTCACATCACTAAGATGAAGTGCAAGTGAACTTACTGCCTGCCAAGCACCTGTGTAGTGTTATGATGAGCACTCAGAGAAAAACTGGTGAGGATGTTGGTAATTCTGGATTCAGAGCAGGTTTTGAACAGTAGGCAATAAACAGCTTTGGGCCATGCATGGAACAAAAGGTTAAAACAAATTACTGAATAGCTGCTCATTAGCTCAGATCTTTCTGTTACATGCATTGCCTGAAGATAGCAGAGGGAGAAACAATGGATGTATCTACAAGATTTTAATTCCAATCATCCTTGGAGGTGAAATCTCTCAGTTGTCCCCACTTACTGTGTTTTGGTTTACACAGTGGAGTTTTGAAGTGCATGAGCTGAATTCATTTCAGATGAAAGTAAACAGGGAGATGTGCTCCAGGAGTGCACCTAATGTGCCTCAACCAATTCAGTAAATCTAATGAGATTAAAAAACAATGCAGAAGTGACACAAATTAGCACACTAACTTCTGGAATACTCGAAGTCTGGGACACTTGGCTTTACAAGTTCACTCTTTTTTAACAGTTCTTTTATGTAGAACATCTATGTGAAGACAAATTGCTTCTCAAATCACTGTTCTGAGTAAGAAGTAGATTATGCCTCAGCCACCAAAGTGAATGGAAGTGTCAATATTCTGCACATCCGCCCCTGTATTTTAGTTCTGTGGAAGAATAAATTTAACCCAGATGGACTTGACCGCATTAAGAACATCCCCTAAGCAGAAATGCAACATTCCTCTCTGACATTTTGGATCATGAGCCTGACTTTGTAGGAAAGAGACAATTATCCTACTGCCACACAAGCATGCCTTTTTGACTCTTTCACTTCAGCGACAAGCATCGCTGTCTTCATAGGAGATCCATGTTCAGTAGTTTCAAAATTGCTGCTTATGCAAGACTGAATATGTCTTTCTCCCCTTTTATTTTAAGCAGATTTGGTTTGTGGCAGGAGTTGTGATGACTGCACTGAATTTGGGCTATAATCCCACAGAGAGTGTTTCTTAACTTTCAGAATATATTATTTGGCACACAGAAGGAATTCTGTTCTTTCAGTTGGAAGGTAGGGAGACCCATACATGTGATTTCAGCTGTTTGCATGTTTGGACCATGCACAGGATGTAGTCAGATGAATGCTTTTCTATAATAAAATACAATGGTTTGGAGTATTTTAAAAATTATGACAATATAGACAATATAGAACTACAAACAAAATGTATTAGGAGGTCTATTGTCTCTCAGAAAGTAACTTTACTTGAGAGTCAATTAGGTTCATATGAGAGCCAAACTGAAAAAAGAAATGCAAATCTCTGAACTACACACATCTATATAAAATGTTTTAAGGTTGCTAGCAAATGTGTGTCCTTCCATAAACACAGTTATGTAACCCAGTATTTGGTTAGTGACTCTCCCTAAAGTACTTGCTCCCTATCTTGCAATGAGAAAGACTCTGGGAATCATTAACCTTCTGAAGACAACAACTAGATGTCCCCTGTGACCCTTTGCCACAAGGCATAATTAAGGCCCCAATTCTGCAGCTGGAGAGAAATGCTATTTTCTACAGTTGCTGACTCTGCTGCGTACACTCCTTCTACGCAGCCTGCCCCATGAATGGTTACTGCCATGTGAGCCAAGTCACTTGACTGTCTTTGATCTTAGGAACCCTGGGAAATGAAGACAAACAAACATAATAGCAAAATGAACAAGGGCTCCATAATTCAGAAAATCTGACTAAAACATGATGGGGCTGGGTTTTACATTTAGCGCCTCTAAACCCGCAAGCTTTTCTGCCTCCTTTTTCGGAGATCTAAAGTATTAACTTCCCGTCAGACAGGGAGAAGAGACACTTGAGAGCTGAATTCACATCATCCCTTCCTGCTCCCCTCTGTGACAGTACCCGGCTCCCCCAGGAGCAGATCCTGGTGCTTTAGTCAATGAGCTAACAAATTAGGTTTGTTCAACGAGACGAAGGAGGCTGCAGCCTCTCCCACAGAAATGGCTTTCTCTGGGCAGCAGTAACAATACATTCAGTTTGCACCAACCCCTTTGAGGGGCTCTGGGGTTTCTCAGCAGCCTGAGAAGTATGTGACACTAACCATGCTATGAAGGTCAGTGCTTCTATTTCTTCTTTTTCTACAGCAGAATATTAGCCTTCCAGGAGATCCAATGCCACTTTCAACTAGCCATCCAACAGTACATGACATGGCAGTTTGTCTGTCTGAGTGTTCAATTAAAACAGCTACACAAAACATTTTAAAGGAATTTGGTGGAAGGTACAAAGCAGATACATTTCTTTCAAAGGATTTATGAAAGCCTTTTACAGAAATGTCTTATCTCCTATGTTCCCTTTAGTAAGAAAACAAAAGAACTAAGTAACTATTTGAATAATATCTGATTTTTAAAATTATTTAAAGTTGTATACAAAACAGGACGTCTCTCTAATCCAACTCAACATTTCAGTTTGAACTGTCTTTAGAACACTGTAAATTCGTTTCAGACATTGTAAGTACTTTTCTGCCAACTACCGATTTTAAGTGTTTCATACCCATTTCACTAGTAAACAGTCTTTGGCCTTTGGTGTGTTTTTGAGAGCTCATCAGAGGAAAATATAATAATATTGTCAGATTTTTTTGCATCAGTGGACAGATGGGTTAAAAGGTGCAAAAGAACTAGGGTACAAGCCATACAGACCTAAAAAGCAGACTCTTCCAGATGGTGAAAATTTTTGCACATTGCAGGAGTCTACCCAGATCTCTAATCCAACAGAGTGTGAAAAGTCCAGGTTGCATTTCATTGCACAGAGGTACCAAATTAACCAAACCAATGAACCAGTCCATAGAACATGTGTTTAACCTGCTTTCTGTAGCCAGAAAATTCATGATTACTAGTCTCACGAACAGCATAAGTGCATTTGCACCATTCTTCTAAACAGGCAAGACAACTAAAGCATAGTGAGAACAGAAAGTTCAGTCCCATCTTCTGCCAGACTTTAAGAATCATTTCTCTGTATATGAATCTCAAACTCCCAAGGTTAGTAAAGGATCCTTGCAACTACTTTAAAGAAATACTTAACTTGGTATGTCCTTATTTTCTTACACTGTAAATAAAGTGTTAAGTAAACTAAGGAATTCTCTACACCATCCTGAGTACAGCATCATATTAGCTCTCAAGTTCTGAAGACAGTCCACAACTTATTAGCATGAAATACTGCCAAAAATGTTACATGAAATTAAAGGCGGCACTGAAACGCAAAGCAAACTATGAAGAGGAACAGGAACAAGATTCTTCAGGGGAGAAACAGCAGATGATGGAGAATGCATTTTCTTATTAAAATGGCAAAATATCTAGTCTCATTTTGCAGATAAGCTTCAAATGTTATTGCTTCCTTCCAAGCTCCTCAAATGAACAGTGCTGCTGCCAGCTTGTATAACAGGAAAATTATGTATGTTCTGATTGGCAATCCATAAAGCCCATGCACTCAAGGCCCAATGATTGAAAGCTAATATAGTAAATTTAAAGGATAAGTGTGCTTTATGCATTAAGTACATTTTTCTCAAAGCTGTTCTATTAGTAATACTGAGAAATGCTCAAGTACCTTCACCAGCGAAAGACTCAAAATCACAGCAGCAGTTAGCTCTAAAAGCATTTATTTGCTTCCCTGAAAGCAGAATCAGAGAAAAATAAGATTTTCATCAAGCCAGGCAGTTGCTTCAACTATGAAAATGTATACTTGATGAATTAGCTTGCCTGCAATTTAAAGGCATACAGTGAAGTACCCAATAGCCAGTGCTTTCTAAAGCTTTTTAAGGCTAATTGAGTATCTCTCCCAAAGATGCACACTCCATCCTCTTTTTCAACAGAAGATTTCTATTGAACTTACATGTAAAATACAGAAAATGCTTGAAACAAACCGAAGCACAACACACATGTTCACTCAAACTCTGACTTCAGTCTTTGGCATAAGCTTCCTGACAAGATGGCTGCCAATGTAAACACACACCAGAGTAACAACTGTCACCACTAGATTAAAGGAATTTAAAAAAAGTGGAAGATTAAAATACCTTTTTAATCTTATTAGTAACTGTTTATGTGCTATTTCTTTAAAAGTGGTGTATGGAAAGTGTTATGTGTCCTACCTCTATTCTCCATTAGGAGCTGTTTAAACATGGAAATTAATTTTGTCATCTTGTTCCTTTCCAGCACTTTCTAAAATCCAAACGTAATTGTCTTGACAGCCTGAATGCTGCCATCAAGCTTGTCAATTCCTGCTGACATGTACCCATCTTTTACCTGGCTTGACTGCTTTCATTACAGCCCGCGATGACTTCAGCACTGCTTCATAGATAGCCCTCTGGTCAGGAGTGAACTTTCCATTTGCAGGGAAGGTGCAGGTGATGTCAGAGCCATAGCAGTAATACTCTCCTCCCATATCGAACAGGCTAAAAAGGAAACAGAGGGAGACGAACTGAAAATTTAGTTCTAAAGAAATAGTAGAACAGGACATTTCTCTTGCTCTGCACTTAAAAGCCATCTGCATTTTGGTAGTTGGCCATATAAGCACTATTTGAATGCTGTTCCTAAGTAAAATGAGACAACAGTCCCTTGGAATCTCCTAGCAGAAGGGTATCTGCATTACATATGGCTTAAATTGACACCCTTATGGAGTGCTCTAGTCCTGGACGGAAACACTGAGAGAACATATGAAGGAAGATAAAAAGTACATAAGGAATCCACTTCAAGCTCTTCAGTTCCAGTTTCTAGGACCTCTTCTCAGAAGAAAAAACATGTCCTTTTTTTCTTTCCTGAGAAATGCTAGCATCACATAAAGGGTCTAACCTCAAAACTTAACAGAGAAATGTTAATTAAATTATGGCCTTTTGCATCTAAGTGTCAAAACACATCTGATGGTTTAAATAAAACGTCCCCAATAAAGGCTGGCTGCCACTGCTCACAATATAAACTTTCCTTCAAGACAAACTCGCCTAACACAGATTAAAGAAACAAGGATTATGGGAAGATCCACCAGAAAAGAACATTTAGTACAGTTTTCTGCATCAGAGATAGAAGAAAAAAACTCAACGTAAAGTGCTGTCTTTTATGGGGACAAAAAAACTAGTCTACCCCTTCAGAAACATATTTATTCTGTACTTGAATCAATGATTCACCACTGATTGCTCAGCTGCCAGAAATCAATCTACAAGACTAGCAAGTGGGTCTCCACACCCTTGTGAGAACCAGGTTAGACATTTGCAATACTATGCTTCTAGAGCCTGCCTGATAAGGCACTGCACTGGTTTCAGCAGGCTCAAAAATCTGCAAATAACAAAATAACCATTTGGACCAAACAATACTTGAGCAAATAACCCCCGTAGTTCATCATATATTGATTACAAGAAGACACATTTTACACGTAAGACTTTGGTCTTGACACATAGTATTTGTGTGAACTCCTGATTTCATAGGTAATGAATCAGAGTTGAAATCTGCTAATTTAAGTTGTCTTCCAACCACCTCAAACAACTGTATGAGACTCTTACCATCATAAGAAATATACTTTTCCTTCACTGTGTTTGAAAACCTTTGAAGTTTTCTTCCTCTTGCTTCTGCTTCCCAGTAGGGTCAGCCAGACAACACAAGCAGAAGGAAGGACACTCCACTGGGGCACATTCTCTGCCACTGAGTCCTAATTACAAAAGTAATTAGGAAAACTTTGCAGCATAGCTCTGTCCTCAACCAGCATACATGACTAGGTAAAGATAAGTATAAGCTATCACAAAAAGTGCTACAGCACTCAGCTGTAAATGTTCACCATTTCCAACATAACTGCCACTGAAAGCAATGGACAATAAGTAAACAAAGGCAAACATGATAAAGCAAAATAACATCTCAGCAGGGTTGGGGCTCTTCTTGCTGCATTGCATACACAGACACATACTCATGAAGATTTACTCCAAGAAATTTTAAAATCCACCCTACAATTTCCTCCATGAACAAATCTTTGCACTGAGTGCAAGCCCTGCTGAAGTCATCGCCAGCCTCCCCAAACTGGGCAAGGTTCACCTGCAGAGAGACTTGCAGGACTGGAACTTCAGGAACAAACTCGATGGTTTACAGCTGTGGAACTGCACGAGGCTTAAAGCTACAGGAGCAAACTCCTTAGGAGAATGCTACAGAGGGAACTGCAAAGCTATTCATGTATACGCAGAGCTAATGCAAACACTATATACATTCACTTAAATATGAAATATGGTATGTTAAAATGGAAAGCTGCTAATTGGAAAAAGATACACAATAGACAGCAAATGTCAGACCCACAGGGTAAAAAAAACCACGATTTGACACCAACATAGCAACTGTAAACCAGCCTAGCCAAACCTCAAAATCAGAAACACCATCAACACTGCCTAAGTTTTGATTTTATGGTTAGACTCACTTCTAAAAATAACTATAATAATACACACAGAAAATCTAAGGATACAGAAAACTAGTTGCAGCAACTAAGAATCATGTAAGAAGCTGCTATGTTCTCTAGCTTGCCAACAAGATACAGATTTCAGATTAGTTACAAATCTTTCAATCTATCCCAGACCAAACCCTTCCAAAATCACAAATCAAGTTTCATGGTGCTTTGTGGGATTTGCAGCAGTTTTGTGGCCTAACTCTGCTGCATTTACAACTGTAAGTGTCCATTCAGCATGGTGACAGTAAAGCTGTGACCAACAACTTCAAACTCCCTGCCCATGTCTGCTAAGTTGCTATGCTTTCTATATTTTACCTGAAAAATAGTTATTCCAGACTTACCACAGGCAAAATTTTAGCTATGTCTTTAACCTTGCAATTATCAGCATTTTCTCAAACCCACTCATCACTCTGTAGTTGTTAAATAGTTTTTTGAGTTACTGGAGCACCAAGTAATGGAAAAAAAAATATCACAAAGCTGATGGAACACCAAAACAAGGCTCACAAGCTAGGAAGCACCATTTGTTCAGGTTTCTTGGCTTCCAGACAAGAGGAGACATGAGAGAAGATGATCTTTCAAATTCTACCTCAGAGCACAACACACAAGCCAGCCTGTATGCTTCAGTGAAAAAGCATCCAAACCAAACTGTACGTTTGGGAGATATTTTGGCTCTTATTGGGAATTCTCTTCCATTTAACTTCAGTTGGGAACACATCCATTAGTTAAAATGTTGCCCAAGACATGGAAATAGCCCAGATGTTGTAGTTATCCTGAGGAAATAATGGGAGCCTGAGAAGATCCCAGTTTCATATCTTTGCTTGCCAGGCAAAATAAGTGGTGAAGCACATTTAAGTCAAATAAAATGCATGTGAGCTACTATCTTCTGTTGACTAACTGGAAAAAGTTTCTAAAAGCAGGTTCCTTATATCCTGGTTCCTTACAAAAAAAAAAATTTATTTTACCTCGAAATTAGATGGTAACTGCTAGGAAACCGCTAGTAAAAGAGATATTACTAATGTATTTTAGTATGCTCTCAATTGCATGTACAAAATTACCTGCCTGATAATGCAGTCTTACAAGGGTCATGTACAGAAACAACTACTTAATGTTATTTGGACTGTTATCAATGTAGCAGCAATCTAAACAAATTCCATGCACAAATGAAAATAGGCCTTACAGGCATCTTGATCTATGGCTTACCTTTTAAGAACTGTTTAATGTAGAGTAACATATGCAATAATATAACAAAATATCTCCAAACTTTATTATTTTTCCCTTCTAGATAAGATAAATTAAGGGCTACACATCTAGCAGACTGTGTATGTTGTCCATTACAAAACTTAATTGTGAATTCAGTTTTCTGTTGAATGAAGAAAAATTTAATTCCAGAACAACCCTTTCCCCACTCTTTTTTTCAGCAGGGATGCAATTGTTAGTTGCTGATCTCAATGAATGCAGAGATGATGTGCCCAAGGCTGTCAGGTTTCCGAGCAGTCTTGAACAGGAAGGTGGCCAGAGGAGCGTCACTGATCAGAGAGAAGCACGTGGTTGTATGTCAAAGTTCTCACCGATTTAGCTTGACGCTGGCGAGTCTTTTATTGCATAGCTCAATCTCTTTCAAAACCTTCCAAGAGAGATGCTCATCTTGCTTTGCATCACTTTTTTGGGAGCAAAAGCAATGAACACCTACCTGGCTTCATTTTAGGGTGAAAAGTACATGATGTATAAAGGAGGTTTAACAGTCAGAAGGCCTGAGCACTCTCTAAAAATCCCGTGTTAATGTTTCAATTTGTTTTCTAGCATGAATAAGAAGCTATACCACAAGTAAAAGACACATAGCAAAAATAATCCAAACTCCTTCTTGGAAGCATGGGCATAGCTTTCCTAAGGGAGGCTTCAGTTCTGTGTATATATATAATTCTTCCTCCCAAACATATTGCAAAATACTGCATTAACTAAAACTGAACAATGCAAAGTATGAGAAAAATCAGATAACCTGTCAGTTGCTCTACTGACAGAATGACTTGCTTACATATCATTAATAAGTTAGCCAACAGCATAAAAAAAAAGTTGCCTTCTGGATCTGTTTTAGAAGTCACCTTCAAAAATGACTAAGAGCATTTCATTCCTTTCACAGGGAAAAGGTCTGACACCACAACTTAAAATCATTTTGTACATAAAACAGTATCAAGTTGAAAAGAAGTAGAAACAAGTGTCTCATGTCACAGCCTTGCAGAAAGGATCGGCTGGACGTGCCACTCCTTACAGGAGCTTCTCAGCTCTTCCCTGGCAGGTCCCCAGCGCTGTTGGCAGCGGCCCTTCCGCGTCCAACTGAACTGGGGTTCTGCTCCCCATGCAGGGACCCAGGACGGGAGTTGGAGAAAATATTTCAAGTCTGGTTGATTTTAAAGTGAATACAGGCTTGTAAGTCAGTATGGTAACTGAAATGCTACACAACACGATGCACAAAAGCTCTTTTCCCCTCCCGTCCCTCTGAAACAATACAGATGAGTAAGATGTGGCCGTGTTACTTTCAGAGAATATTTGCACCACAAAATGCAAATTTATAGTTACATTTTTGGCTTTCAAGCCCAGAAAAATAATATGCATTTTGATATCGATTTTAGTTTTCTTAGCCTCTGACTGTGAAGCACCACAAAACACTCTGTGTAACACTTTACATTTGAAAACTGGACTATAAAGAGCCATGGTTCTTTTCTTCATAAAGCCACTGTATACTATTTTTTTAAAAATAAAGCATCATCTTCCTCTAAGCATGTGTTTTACTTTTATAGGCTTGCTGACACTTTTATTGTCAAATAATTTGAAACTGCCAGGCAATGAAGCAAATTATGGCCAATATCACAATGGGAAGCAATACTTTATTTGGGATATCTGAGCCATGTGTATGAATCGTTATGATCCAACCACTAACCCAACCCAAAGACAAGCTCTCGCAGGCATTTCTCAGGAAGCCTACAGCTACTCCCACGAGCTAACACGTAAAGCTGTTGCCTTCCTGCTCTACAGATCTGCTTGGTCTGTACACTTAGAACTGGATCTCCTCATGATAGTTATAAAAACAAATTATTCTTCTGCAGTTGTTAAGGACGCAGAGCGATGACTGCAGTGAAACCCAGTGGATCTCCTCCTGGTGTAATGCACTCCGGCATGGGGTTGTACTGAGTGTCACCTGCCTGCAACCCACGTCCTCCCCAGCTTCTGTTCTCAGGACAAAACTTTCCCTTCCCCTGAGTGGGTCTGCAAGACTAGCAATTAGAAAACTGCTATCACCATATCTCACCATGCACTCCTTGTACCTCAGAGGTTAAAGGTAAGCAGGTATGAATACTGATACACTTATACTCAGCGATGTTTACTGAAGTTTTAGGCTTTTGAGCCATTATGAACCAACATACCTATGAGCAGCCACACAGATGAACTGGTGTCAGCCCAGTCCTAGGACAGCAGCAATAAAGGTACACACAACCTTTTCCTCCTCTTACTGCAATAAGAGCAAGTCATGCCCAGCTGGAGATTTCATTCTGTGTGATCTTGCCGTACTCTGCTCTGAGTTCACAGAGAGCGCTCTATGCTTTACACTTCATGCAGCAATTAAATCTTTAAGTATTCACGCACTAAAAAAATCCAACCATTGGTTTGGTTAAACACTTCTAAGGCAATTTTAAGCTTAAGGGAACTAGGTATCAGCATTTCTATGAGTTACATCTTTGGAAACATGCCGAGTGATTTGGAAATAGGGTGGTTTAATAGCAGACCACAAGAATGAATTATAGTAAATGATATCACAAGTAAGAAAATGGAGAGTTAAGCGAAACACACTTTTTCATCCACTTGCATCTTGACTAGCCAAGAGTTATCAATTAAAAAAGCAACACCGAGCAAGATAACACCACAAACCCCAAAAAAGAACAGGAACAGTATAGTGTAAAGTCCTACTATGCTCATGAAGGTTTTTTTTCCTAAGACGTACCCTGCTGTGACCAGCTTCCATCTGACATGGTACAGAGAGAGCTTGTACTGGCTCTGTCTTGAAGCCAGGCTTGGCTCGCTGATTTAAGGCCAGCTTTTTGTTGTCAGCACCCCTGGAGTCAAGAGTAACCTTAGAAAAATGCTAGAGAATATTTTTTGTGTAGGAAATGGGGTTCTGGGTACTCACAAGAAAATACCAAGTTTTTGTTTAAGCCTCCTGTTCAAAAGAAGATCCTGTAGCCCACACAGGTAATGCAAGTACAAGAGACATGAAATGGCTACGTGACCATTCATCTAGCTGCGATTTACATAACCACGTGGCCCCATATTTTTTATTTGTCCTCAACCATGTCTTTTCATCTTGTCTACCTTCTCCATGACTTTCCCATCTTTGCTCCTCTTGCAGCACTGTCTCACTTAAGGCTTTCCCAGACCATTATAGATAATGGCAGGCTTGTCTCAACCTTTTCTCACAGAAGATGACAAGACATGCCACTAAGCTTTGCTCAGATAGGAAGAGGGTGAAAAAAACCCCAACCTATCTACATTGAATTTTGAAGGAGAGAGGATTTCATACCTGTACCTCTACAATGCCAACTACAGACTTCAGTGGCTGTAGCAAAAAATATACAAAAGTTTGAGGCGGTTGGATAAAACAAAAGAGAGCCAAACAGAAAAGCCTTCTCCAGGTGCTCGTGCCCTGCACTGCCCAGGGTTTTCTCCCACTGCAAGAGACACAGAGACACAGGCTCCCAGAAGCAGGGCAGCAGCATGATGCAGAGATGAGCAGCAGTAGGCGGGTGTGCCCCGTTCTGCCCCACTATCACAGGGAAGGTGTGCCTCTGCTCTGCTGCTCCATCCCCACTGCCCAGAAAAAATGGTTTCCTCAACCAGCAACTGTGTGCGGGAGTGTCCTCTCTCACAATGATTTGATCCAAACAGAACAACTTCAGATCCATTTATCTCACAGGATATGAAATCTCAGTCTCACTGAATTCACCAAATAAGCTGCACGTAAGAGTTGGTTCAGTAAACACCCACGTATTCTAGTACGATTTTATGTGCTATTTTCACACACAGGTTAAGGAGGAGTCCCTTGCTTACAGTATTTATCACTTGGAGAAACCTAAGACAACGGCCTTAAACTTCTGCACTAAATAAACCAGTTTCCATGATCAAATATAACCCCTCTTCCGCCCCCATGCAGTTCGCATTAATGCCTTATTAAAAATGTTTGCCAGAGCAACGAGCCAAAAAACTTTTGATTGGCATGTTCACAGCTAAATTCGCACGAGTGCCATCTCCCAGTGTTTCTACTAAGCAGAGGGATGTCTGTAATACAGAATTGCGGCATATAAATAAAGAATTGGGAACACCAAGCTAGCATTGCTGGGTTAGGAGGAGGAGGCAGCAGCAACAGAGGCTTCACAAGATGCAGAAGGTAAAGTGTCAGTACTGGCTGCTTAACACCTCTGCTAGACCCACACAGGCAATATGCCAGAGATCAGGAAAAGTCTCAGGTGAAGTTCTGACAAAAGGGTTACCTGTTTGACTTGTATTTTTGCTGAATGGGCGATTTTTTTCTGGCTTTATTATCCCAATTATTATCCATTTTTAATTGGCATATTTAATAAGCAAGAGTACTCTCTTTAGCAGAGACAATTCTTTGCTGAAAAGTCAACCTAACAGAGATGGCAGCAACCCCCAAATTTTGGCCAGTTTCCATCCGTTAGAAGCCTCCCCGTTGGAAAGGCGGTAGCTGGGGCATTCACGGCTCCGGCTGACTTGCTCAAACATGGAGCAAGGATGTCAGAGCTGCAGGGAAGAGAAGGGAGCGTGCAAGGAGAAACCTGTATTGGCAGCTGAGTACTTCCCAATCAAACTGAGGACAGCAAACCTCATTAGCTTCTCACCAGAACGTGAGATGCCAGCACAGGATAACAACAACACAGCTACATTTTAAAGTTACTAAAATTTCGCAGTTAACTGAGCCAGTCCATTTCTAGATGTCTACTGGGAAGTGGAAGGTACCTACTGGAAGTTTATTGTAGAAGCTTGATACTTCTAACACCGGCCACCATTCTTAGGTGCTAACATTTGGGCTTAAGAGCCTTAGCTTTCAGCAGCTGTTTTTGGACGCTCTGAGCTGTGTTCCCCAGCCTGGACAACCACCAGAGATCACAGGAGTAGGTGAAGCGTCAGACCTTACTTATTGATTTTTACTGTAAATACTGTCAAGTTTTCTTAGGTGTGTATGTGCGCATTCACACACACACGCGTCCATGTAAGTAAGAGGCTAACCCTTCCATTTTTTTCCATGATGAAAACTGTGCCAGTGTCCAACAGTACAGGTTCATTTAGCTTTTTTAGACATTCTATATTTGTTCTTGGGGGTGTTCAAGCAACTTCCAAATTATCCGTTCTCAAATGGAATCCACCAGACAGGAATTTCAGAGTACTCCACAGAAGATGACAACTGAATGCAAAAAAACAGACCAGACAGTTGCTAGCCTTTCCATGGGCAGGTCCAAATGTTCAAGCCAAGTGCAGAGTAATGAAGGCAGCAACTAGTATTTCAGAAAAGGAGGCTGCCCATTCCCTAGCCAAGCATGCTATTTTGCCAATAAGAACATTTGTTCCCTATTCAGAAGAAATACCTACTCTTCATGGCAGCACCTCAAGTCGAAAGTACAGTACCACAATGTACAACTGAAATCAGAAATATTCTTGCCTTAAAGACCAAGATCGGCTCAGCCTAGATGTGGAACAGTATTACACTAGAAGGACTCCTCCTGAGGCCCCGGCTCCACAAGACTTTGCCTCCACCATGGGGTAACAAGTGGTTCTCTGAACAGACACAAGAGAAGAGCCCATGCTGCCCCGAACACAGGGACTGGGAATTACATCTGGTTCGGGGGGATACACAAAGGGTGCTTTGGAGACTAACTGTACCTTCCCTCTGAGCCATACAGTGGTTTAAAAGCCAGGCAGACTCCCTCTAAAATTGTATTTTGACCTATACAACTGAGTTCCCCACACCAAGAGCAAGGAGAAAGATTTTGCTACTGAAATCCATCCAAGATAAACAACATCCATCAAGACTATTTCTATCATACTTTTTGTGTATCTGTATTAACAAAGACCACCACAAAAAGTGGATTACACTAATGGCATTTATAAATGACCTATATTAAATCAACAGCTATTAAAAAAAATACTAGGTTTTACCCTGCTTGTTTTCTTTAAAGAGACAAACACCCTAGTCAAATCAGTCCAACAGCAGCCAAAGCAACTGTACGCTCTCAGGTTTTTTCAGACTACGCTGGGAATGCTAAGCTAAAACTATGACAGAAAATACTCATTTACAGGTGACAATTAAAAAGACATTTCACATACACTATAGAGAGCATAAAATTAAGAGGCAGACCATAACACAGTACTTATAGGAAAGCTAAAATTTGTTACAGCAAACACGCTATTAATACTTAGCGACCTCTGCTTTGGTTAAAAGGCTTACACATTTCTGACACTAGGCAACCTCATAGCCTGAATTAACCAGTAATAACAGAACACATATTCAATTAGAGCAAAATTATTGTTCATTCTAGCAACTACATTTTTATATTTTTAATCAATTTTTTCTAGATTAGCATAAAATTAATATAGTCTATAGGTACAACAAAAGGAAAAATAGCTACTCTTGATGAAAATAGTAAATATTAATCAAACCAGAGGAATCAAGCCAAAGGAATTATTTCAGAAATGGATAGCCAGTTGATTTTGCAATCAACCAGTAAGTAGTAGCAATGTAGTTCGTATTATTATTAGAAACAAAACCATAACTAACAACAAGTTGTTTCAAAACTGCAGACTGAAAGGTTAAAGCTAACCATAATTTTTGCATATTATTACAGCACCAAACTTCAAAATGCATAAAAAATGCATGAGGCCAAATGAAAATACTAGTCTCACCCACATAAAATACTTGAGCATTTACATCTGACACATTAATATCCTGGGATCTTAAAAGCAGTGCTTTCAAGAAGTAATAAATACAATATTTTGTTCCGTAGGATAAATTGTTTTAATAGCAGACAATGAAGTACTTAGAGTACTTGGAAAAGGGAGGACTTCTATTATCTGATGCAAAAAGATTGGTCAGTTCCTGCTTTTTAATGCAACATTGCCCCCACCTGGACAAATGAATTTTGGTTTATAGGTTGGCATTAGTATCGCAAAACTTGATAAAACACAGTGTAAATTCCAAAAAAGAGTTTGGAAAAGAGTCACAGCAAGCTTCTATCATCTTTTGTAGTATACTTTTTTCAAGCTCACCTAAGTCTTCTACTTGACTTATTGAAAGTCTTCTCAATATTTTCCTGAAATAAATGATAGCTACTCCGTACTCATAAAAAGTCCTTTTATATTATACACTTACTCATTCCTGCAAAACAGTGCATTTTCTACAAATAATGCTGTATAATATTAAGATAAATATGCTGATATAGTTTCAATGCAGTATGTATACTGCATATGCATATTGTGTGTATATATTAAAGATAAATGCACATAGCTTATACAGAAAATGACAAATCTTTTGATTGTAGAAAACCATGTATTATGCTTTTAGATCAAAGAAGTAAAATTAGCAAAGTAACTTCTATTTTACCTAATAGAAGGCTTAGCCTTCATGAACAAACATGAACAACTGTATCTGACCAGTTCTTGCAATAAGCAACTTTCTTTTGCAATATTCTTCACACACCTTGGAGTGACCAACAACTCCAGGAAGCCTGAAAACTGTCCTTCATCTATTTTGAGTAATTAAAAAAGCAAAAGCCCTGAACACTTAGCATCTTCCTTCTCTTTTTCATCCAGAACAACCTTTCTCAACCATCTGTACTTGCAGTCAAGAAAAACTCCCTATGATGAGCAAAGCTTCTGAAACGACAAGAGGAGGAGCACTAGAAGTTAAACAGGATCTTTTCACAGCACCAGAAGTTATAATAATAAAAAAATTATTTAAAAGTACATACAAGTGCCAAATAGAAGGAAACAAACCCAAGTTTAACACAGCTTGAGTGGAATGCACATTATACTCATAAAGGCAGTGCTCCTGGAAGGCTGCTGTGCCTTTGGTCTGGCAAATACAACCTGTATCAAAACATGGGACAATCATCATCTCCTTCCAGAGAGCGCTTATTTTAGTGCCCCCTGGTGTCAATATTATTCTGATGCCTTAAATTTGCATTAGGATATCAAGGAAAGAAATAGCAACAAAAATATTCCTCAGACTTAAATTATTCTGATAAAGTCTTTTTGCAACACTAGACTGCTTTCCATACCCCCAACTCTATTTTTTGACTAAGCAAATAACAATACCTGTTAATATAGCCAAGACATATTTAAACATTTAACATAGATGCATTATGCTAAGATTGTACTTTTATGACAGGATGTGTTTGATTTTGTGACACTAACAAAACTTCCCTAGTGCTTAAAATCTTGTACCTGAATGCAATAAAACTATTTGCAGGTAAAACTTGTTTCAGTGCTATCACCAGCAGGTCGTGGAAACAGCAGTGAGCTTTTGCAGCAGGAAATGTTCTGCTTCACCAAGGATACTGTACTCTTCCCAACACTTTCACTGAAATCAGTAAGCTTAAATCTGAGACTGTCTTAAAAGAAACAGTCAAATAAAATGAAAGACATCATCTGACGATCCAACCTGCTTCCATTTAAACTTCTAAAGCTAGTTCTATTTTATAAATGATAGTCCCACTGTGAATACAAGGTTAATGCTCTCTCTCTCTCTGAGGTCTGCTGCACTTCACAAGCAGTTGATGTTGTACTCCCCTTATTTATGCTTTCACCCAATAATAAACTCTTAATAAAATTACACTCTGGCCCTCACTCCAGGGTGGACTGGTATCCCCTGCTAATTGCCCGTGCTGCACCGCGCTGCGGACCCACAGGTGGATGTACCAAAGCGTCCGTCTTCCTCGGGGTGCACGGAGCAGGCACAGCACAGCCTCGGGCTCTGCTGGCGAGGGCGCTCCGAGCGGGGACCTGCCCACACGTGGGGAAAGGAGACCGCACCACGCATCCGGCAGACCTTTGTTAACAATGTGACTTAGGAGGATATTTCAAAATGTTAAAAACGTAGAGTGCTTCAGCAGAATAGACAATTCTTTTCAGCATTTTGTGAAGCCAGAATGGACCAACTAACCCCCCAAAATGTCATCAAGTGCTTGAAGGTCAGCAAACCTGCCAACAAAAGTTGCTTACTAAGTGCTGAATTTTTGCTGAGACACGTTTGTCACATGCCATAAAAAGACTGAGACCTGCAACTTGTGACACCTGCAGAAAACCATCTCAGGTTATAGCTGTATCTGTTTCAGTGACATCAGGGGTCAGGCTTTTTTTTCCTCACATTTCTATTATTTAAGTGTGAGCCTCATCATGAAGAATCAATCTTTATTTTAAGATCATAGAAGCACTTTCTATTTGTCAAACGTTGCAGGAGCCCTGCTGATCAATTGCAATAAAACAATCAACTCCCGACGTGCAGCAATGCCAAGAATCCACAAAGGCAGGCTGCACAAACCACTAAGCTGCAAATTGAATGCAATAAACTATCATTTTCCTGAAAACCTTCTCAAAACCAAAATGTAAAGTACGCACCTCAGGTTCAGCACCTCCGATGGTTCCTACAACAAACTACCGAACTACAAAGGTGAGAAGAGACGCTTGCCTTGCCCCAGGCTTCCTCTGCTGCACCCTATCTAGTTTGATGGCCAGTGTTCTCCTTCCCCGATAGCCATGGTGTGGCTCCATGCTACTGCACTGGTAGGGCAGGGGTAGAAGACAGAAGGGAGGACCCAAGGGGATTTGCTTCCTTCATTTTTAAGAAAGCAGATGCTTTCATTTTTCAGAAGGCAGATGCTGATTTGTTGAGACCAATGCTTTTTGCAGAAACACACTGGCTTTGACTGAACTTTTCACGGATGCTATTTCCCAAGGTCAGGTCATAACTTCCAGCCGAAGCCAGAGATCAATTTGAGGAGAGCTGAAACCAAAGGTTTCCGTCTCCCATGAGGGTTTTCTAACCACTGAGCCGATCTTTTTCCCGAGTGCAAACAAAAGCAAAATAGCTGCAAAAGGAGAGATCATGAGACACTTGCCCAGGAAGAATGAGTAATGCAGGGGACGCCATTGGATGTACTGGAGCCCCAGGTGCTCATTTGGTTTTGATTTCTTGCATAGCGGGAAGTTGGATCTCTGCTCCTTGAATTTACTTGGGTTTTGGTTTGGTTTTTTTTTTTATTCTTGATTTGCAACTTTTAATTTCATTCTACTCCCCACCAAACTTTGAAAGACTTTGGTTATCCAAACTGGATTGCGGGGGCTGGGAGGGTGGCTCAAAAATGCCTGGAAAATTTGGTTTGGTTACTTTCTGGCTCTGGCCTTGATGGCGGCCTCCTGTGTACAGGGCAGGAGACTGCAAACTACAACAAGCACTTTTGCTTATGCTTCCACTTTTCTTATTACAAAACGTAATTACAGCCTCCCTACAGAAACAGCAGGCATCTTGGCACACAATGAGTAATGCAATACCTTGGGATAATGCACTAAAACCTCAGTCTTGGGTGCAGTTTCTATCCAAGCTGTCACAGGTTTAAGATGACAGAAGAAAATCAGTATTTGTATGTTAGCCTGGCTGTAGGTCATCACTGCAGGCCCTGATTTGCAACATTCTGAGTAGAAGATTTTATGCAAAGGTAATACCAAGTGAAAGGGTAGAGTACCTAGAGTTGTGATTCACCAGGGTGGTCAGCCTACCCATTTATGTGCATGACCTTTTTGACCATGGAGATAATAGACACTTGCTTAGGAAAAGCGTTTGGTTTAGACCATATTGATCATACTATTTAAATGTTCACCACATAGATGTTACAATACATGAATTATTTATATAAAACACTGACTTGCTGTTATTGCAATATTTACTTTTAATATCATATCAGTTAAGTGCACATATCTATTGAATACCTAAACTTCCCTAAAAATATTTATTTCTATGTCAATCATAATACTTTGTGTTAGTTAGCTATTTAGTTTGTAATATTTAATAGACTGAAAACGACAGCCCTGCTTAGCAATACAGTCCGTATTAACAAGAACCGTCAGAAATTTTCTTTACAGTCCTTGCCTTGCATCTTTTGGCACAGAAACTGTACGTGTAAAAATGTGGATTACGATGCAGTATCAGTGATCTAATTCCATACCAGTTTCTTATAGAAGCAATAAATCCATTTGATGTAGATTAATTTTCAAAAAGGAACATCACAAAACCAGGCTGTTCTAAACCTGCCACAGTTTTTAAAGGAGTCAGAATAACAGTCTCAAAAATAAAAAAATTTAAAATGCAATAGTACAAGTATTTTTGCCTATGATCTCCTGTTGCTGCTACCAAATCCTTGTAACTCATATTCTTAAAAAAGCAAACAAAGCATGCACTTCAGTGTTTCAAAGAAGCAAAGCACTAGTCTTCCAAATGTATTTTTTCCTAACATTCAGGTACTTTGTTGACTTATTTACTAACACTTACTGCACTGCACTGCTTTGTACATAAAAAAACCTCAGCAGCACATTTCTGCAAAACTCTTGAATGTTAGTCATATCCGCTAAATAATGTTAAGAAAAAGACATGAAATTCTACTGAATAATTTAATAAAAATCATACCACGTACCCAATCTTCTGATTCTATTACATACAAGTATAGGAATTGTTAAATTAGATTTATACCAAAATACTGGCAGAAGCAGAAATAACCCTTAAAACACTTCTATCTCTTTTTCACCAAAAGTAAAGCCCTTTTTCCTATGTTCAGGGCTTCCTAAGATTATCCAACAGAGGGCTCCCAGTAGCTATTAAAAAGCTTAATTGAGAGCCAAATACACAAACTCTAACATATACATACAAATTAGCATACTGTCATTTTAATAACCTGTTCTGTATGCACATACACGCGCACCTATACCCACTTTAGAAATTTGTAAAAGCATACAGTAAAACCACCCAGGTAGTGCCTTGTCATAATTTGTATGCTGCTAAAGTAGGCTAGCTCAAGATTTTTTCTAAACCATTATTTTTAACTGTGGAAAATGAGTGTCTTTTTAAATTGTCTTTATACAAATGAAATTACATTTTCTTATCATTTCTTTACTCCCACTTGAGAAAAATAGTACAAAAATTATTTGGAGCAAAGTTTGGCTGCTACCTGAGTATCAACCAGTGCAAGGGGCAAGGGCAGGGACTGAAGCGCGGGCGGGTGCTTGTGCACACAGAGCACTTATTTGCTAAAGCCAATCTACACCTGACAAACTTCATCTCATCAAGACAAAGATGCAACTGGACCATTTCAGCAAGAGGATATTTCAAACTAGATTAAACCTCGCTCTCTTTGTGGAGATGGTTACAAAGTGGGGTTGCAGAACAGTAGTTTTGAAATGCGTAAATAATCGATGTACTTGGTAGGTTATGCTTTTCTGACATTCAGATATCTGAGGCTAATAAAACCCAAACTTTTTTTTAAGATTTTGCCAATACAGCAGGAAATGTGAGTTTGCAAAAAGTCTTGGTATGTGCTCTCAGGGCTCAGGAAGGACTTCAGCCATCCACTAAATGGACCTCAGAGACTGTTAAGTAAAAAGGTCCTATATATACCCTTCACCATCTACTATTCCCCTCACTATTTAAAGGCATTAATTTTAAACACAGGACATCATAATGCATTGTGGCATTTCTTCTCTCAGTAACATATGCTGAGATTTCCTGTAGACTACACGCTTTTTTTTAAAATTTAATTGAATGCCACAGCCAATAGTATCATGTCGGTGTGTCCTGCCTGGTCAAAAAAACCTCGCAGCACATTATCTGCACAAACACAATTTGATTGTAAGTCAAAGCTATTGTCCTGCAATAAATTAATGTTAGTATTTGATGGGTTTAGTAAGCTATTCACCACAGACGAAGATAACACATAAACTATTGTACAAGAAGCTTTTAAAAAAGTTTTTACAGAATTAAAAAGAAATAATTACCTATCTGTAATTCAGTAAGTTCATTCTGCAGTGCCTACAGATGTGCCCAGAACATTAGCCAACAAGGCATAGTTTTTACTTCTGAGGTTCAATTTGTTTTCCATAATAGCTTTTGAGCTTATTTATGATAATACTAATTTGCTTTCCTCCACACCTGTACATTCAACTGTGAAAATACATACCTGCAGCCTTTTTCCACCTGCTACAAAAGTAATCTAATAGATTGTCGGTGATTAACTCTTCTTTTATAAATGCAGGGTTTTGACCAAAGTCTTAGGAGGTACAGTACAAAAGTTACATTCTGCTACATTACACATCACACAATTAGGTTTGTCTTTCAATTTATAGCTATGTATTTGGTGCTTTCATTCACTCTGCTTTTATATGCAGTCATACTGCAAAGCATGTGGACATGTAATGCAAGTAGAGAAAAAATTATGGTATTTGCAACTGTATTATGGTAATGCTAAACTCTAAGCAAAACCTTTTTAGAAATTTTTGGCACAATACAGAAGTAGAAGCACCCTGCCCTAACCTGAACTAAGATGAGTTTGATCTCCTCACACATTCAAAAGTCTACTTTCAGGCCAGGGTGTCTGGGTACATGTAAGCATTTGGAAGATCTAATCCATACTGCAATTTGATGCAATTCTTTAAAAGCAGCCAACACTCTTTTAACCCTCCACCCTATCATCAGAGCCGAGGTTTGGATCTGAGGTTCAACAGCAAACTCAGGTGCCAATTTTTGCAACTGCCCTTGTACTTAGAATACAGCCATTTCTTAAACTAAATTTTAAGTACCTTTGGCACAGAAGGGTTTGAAAACAATCTCTCTTTTCCCTTTCAGCTGGAGATGAAAGTATACAGGACCTCTGCAAGAAACCTGACTAGTCTGGCATGCAACATTACATTCTATTCTAAAGATTTGGACTTTCATCATTATGCAGCCATCAATTTACTGATTAAGTCCAAGAGTACACACAACGCGTGTATGGAAACAGTAGTCGTGTAACAAAAAGATCAAACAAACTCTAATCCTTTACTTACCACAAGTCTCCATCTTCAATAGTCCTATCATTTGGGGCTCCAGCATGGCCATAGTGTAAAACAGACGAGTTCTCCCCACTGATAGGTGAAAAGAAAATTCAGCACAATTAATGGAAGAAGAAACGTTAACACCCATAACATGAGAAGGAACACTGTAAACACCCATTTATTTCAATATTAAACTGAAATTTTGCAGTCTGGGAGAACTGCCATAGGACCTGCCTTGGCATGGCCTATAATAGCATACCCTGCAGCTCGCTCAGCAGAAATGGGTACAGAGTGGGCATTTTGCTACCCTGACTACAAGATACGACCTTTCTGCAGAAGGAACTTAGCACAGTTCATATAAATACTTCCCACATCCATGACAGTGTTAAGGAAGCAATTATGCAAGAATAATCTTTCAACCTATACCCGTTTGTTTCCTTCTGGATTTTTTTTAAATTACTAAGCGGTATGTTTCCCTATGTGAGGTTAAAGATTCTGAGGCATAAAAACCAAACTTCCACTGGAGTCACATCTGACGTGTTTTGAAACACTCTAGCGACTACTGGGACTGGAAAAATTCAGCTGTCCAAGTGAACAGTTCCAGTTCACCTCTGGCACGGCTACGCGTGATGTCTGCTGGAGCGGACACACTGCACGCCGCTCGGGGAGCATTCGCAGCATACAATGTCAGCAGCAATAACAGGCATGAGAACTGTCACTCTATTCTTACCACTTATTAAAAATCACATAACAAAGGTTTTTATTCCTGGAAACCTTTCAGAATAAACTGCTGATTCACAGGAATAAAACATCTCCAGAGAAGGATGGACCCTTGTTCTGTGCTTCTGAAGCTCCACGATCCATTCAGTGACCTATATTTGTCCTTGGCATCCTCTCTTGTCTACTGATATTCCCCCAGGTCTATCAAACATCAGTTAACAGACTGGTAAAGATCTTGAGCTTTACCTATTTTTCTTTTACTATTCTCCTCAGATAGATGCTCTCTCTCTTTTTCTCTTCAAAAAGCTAGAAGAATTATATCATATCCAAAAATACACGTGTTGGGACAGGGTTACTGCAGCATCTCACTGACCCCTCCAGCTGACTTGCCAGTCTGTATCTCACCTTCCATCAAAACTGCATTGGTCATTCTGCTCAAATTTGATTATTTCAAGTTGTGATGGTGAAACAGCTTCATATCTTAAGTGAAAGGAATCTGAGGCTCAATTTCAATGAAACTTTTGTTGTATCTGGATAAATGTGCCATCTGACATAATTCTCGTATTAGACTTCTGGTATGTGCAATTACAAACACAGTAAACGTGGACTGTATCCAAAAAGAGATTACCTTCAAGATACATTAAGTACTTGTGATCAGTTAGGTATTTAATAGATCATTGGTCATTCAGATATAGCAACTCCATAAGGAATGATGATGGAGGAGAAAGTAGATGTCGCTTTCAGTTTCTGAAGGCTCTCAATCTAAAGGGCTGGATCATATTAATATTTTGAAAGCAGTAGGTTTCTATTGTTAAGTATTTTTTAGCATATAAGAATCACTATGTAATAATGCAGTGAAGGACAACGTTTCAGAATCATAGGAATGATTTTCTGATATGAAGTGTATTTCTTAAAATTATACACACTCCAAAGGGAAAAATTAAAGTTGTTAAATCAAGAGTTTGAAAACCCCACAGAATTAAGGCTGCAAAAAATTTGTTTTGTGATGCTGGTCCAATGGCTTAAGCACAGTTTTACAACCGGCTGCTAGCTGGCTGCTTTTTACTTCCTAGACACCTGACTTGGCAACCTATGCTGTTGTGCAGATAATGAAAAATGGCCCCATAAAGCTTGCACACAAGATGGAGACAGACATGAGCTTCCTTCTGAGGTGTCCTGTCTACTGGGCACTGGTAGAATAGTTCCTTCTGGCCACAATTCCAGTTTTCCATGCCAGGACGCTTTCAAACTTTGTCCTGTCTGAAAAAAAGATCTATAATAGAGCAATAGACTGCAATCAAAACAAAAGGGCCTTCTGTGCCAGCCGACCACATACAGCGGTGTCCTGGTTTCAGCTCAAATAGAGATAATTTTCTTTCTAGTAGTGTTGTGTTTTGGATTTACTATGAGAAGAATGTTGATAACACACTGATGTTTTCAGTTGTTGCTAAGTAATATTCAGACTAAGTCAAAGATTTTTCAGCTTCTCATGCCCAGGCAGCAAGAAGGCTGGAGAGGCACAAGAAGTCACGAGGGGACACAGCCAGGACAGCCGACCCAAACTGGCCAAAGGGATATTCCATACCATGTGACGCCATGCCCAGTATATAAACTGGGGGGAGTTGGCTGGGGGAGAGGGCAGCCAGGGAGCGGATCAGTGCTCGGGAACTAACTGGGCATTGGTCGGTGAGTGGTGAGCAATTGCATTATGCATCACTTGTTTTGTATATTCCAATTCTTTTATTACTATTGTTTTAATTTTTATATTATTATTATGATCATTATGATTTTCTTCCTTTCTGTCCTATTAAACTGTCATTATCTCAACCCACAAGTTTTACTTTTTTTCAATTCTCTCCCCCATCCCAGCGGGTGGAGGGGAGTGAGTGAGAGGCTGCGTGGTGCTTAGTTGCTGCCTGGGGTTGTTTAACCCCACCACAACAGGCAGGAACCATGTTTCCAGCCTCAGCCATCTTCTTTCACATGCAGGTGACAGCAGCGCAGACAGCTCCTACCTCTGCATTGGACTATCAGCCTGATGAGAGGAGGCAGCAATCATTACCTGCCTGAAGAACTGTTTCCCAGGTGGAGGGGCTATGATTTTGGGGCTGCAGCACTTGGAAACAACTGGAATGACCTTGGTGCTATGCATGACACTGTTTGTGAACCCACATGCTTGGTGTTTAAGGAAAAACACAAAAACAATAAAAAACCCCCAACACCTGGCATACACACACACACACACTCACATGCTCCACAGCAGTTTATCAGGATTTTAACTGCAGATACTATTCCTTATCTCCCTCTAAAAATGGGGATAAAGCAGAAGCAAATAGCACATGCATATATTTATGATCAACTTCTAAAAAATTATCATGAAGCTTAAGGGCATGACTCCATGCTAATGTATTTGCAGATAGCTTGTTTACTTATCACATGCTAGCACCTCAGTGTCATATACCATACCAGCTGCATAAACAAGTCATATATAGGCTTTGAACAATAGACATTGCAAATACAAAGAGGGGGATTTCTTTTGCACATTTTAAAGGTTTTAGTTTACAAAATATTTCTGTAAGGCTCAGCACCAACTGTTACAGAAGATGCATGAAAAATCTGTTTTTCAGCACCGTTAGTGAAGCGTTAAGCAGCACACAATCTTTCTTGGCATTTGAGACTCCTTATCTGTCACGCACATCTTGGCTCTGTCGCATAAATGGGATCGTACCACAGAGAGCACAGTTGGTGCTGAAGACCAGATATGCACACCATATGCATTTCAGGTTTTTTGTCTGTTTGAAGTGATTGGGGTGAGGTCTGCTCACCTGGGACTGGCTCTGGACAGGTCCCCTGGGCTGAACACCCATTAGCAACCGAGGCACAGCAGACCTGCTCCTGAAAGCTCCCCCAGCTGTTTTTCACCCAAAAGAAATCCAGCATGTGCACTCTAGGACTGGGCCCTGGCTCTGAGCAAAGCTCCACAGCTGGGGACAAGTGGGAGATCTTGCTTCAAAAACACACTACCGACCAAATGAAAACACCGATGTGGACATACCTCCAGCCCATTGCTGCCAAGAGGTGCAAGTCCAATCCTCCTCACAGAAAGCATCTTTACCACCATCTCGAGATGAAGGCAGGAAAGATGCTTTGGGAGCAGTGCTACAGAAGTGATATTGTACCCAACAAGGTAAATGCTACAGCTAGCCAGAAATTGTTCATAATGATTCAGTTAGACTTTCAAGGCGGCTTCAAAACAATGTAAACAAAACCCCCAGCCACTGGCAAAGCAAATGAGCCTTCCTGTAGAAACTATTTCTTTTCTTCCCAAGGAACAACAGTTGAAAGGTCTGGCATTAGATCACCAAAGTCAGGGTTTAAAATGAAGCTCTGTGGGGAGGCACGGATCACTGGCAGCTCTGCTGCCTTCCTGGAGGTCAGCACCTCTGAAAACCACCACACATGGGGATGCCAGTGTCTGCCTTCAGGCAACAAACCTGAAAAATTCTCCAAGAGATTTCTGTGTATCTATTTTTATTACTTTAATAATTTGCCTCTAACTGGTGCCAAAGATGCGTTTGTTACAAAAAAGAATTGCGTGAAGCAGCGGAAAAGCTGCAAATTAACACCACTGAGAATGCAAACAGTAGGAAGAGATTCAGATTACTAGGAAAGGACAAAAAGTCCCCAAAATACATTTTAAATCAGAAAACACCCTGAAAACAAATGATTAGAAGAAGGAGAAAGAGGAAGAATGTCAGCAGTATTTTAAGAACAGGACTAAGCTGAGCATTAAGCATTACAAAAAGTGCAGCTATTAGCTCTACATTAAGAACATCTAAAGAAAACCCAACAGACCATTAACTAAAACAGCAAACTATTTCCATCATGATTTAAATAATAACGTCATTCCAGAAGGAAGCACTATCAGCCTTCTCTCCACTTTTTCATCTAAGAGATGAAATCATAGAAAGTTGTACTGAAAAGAAAGAAAGAAAACCAGATTCAATAAGTATTCTAATCTTACCCAAAAAGCTTTACTTATGGTGATCCTCAGATAGAGGAAGGCATTTTACTGCACTATGTTACTCTTAATTACTGGTATCATCTGCTGAGAGCTGTTATCTGCCTGGAGACATCTGTCAAGAAGATCTGAACTTAAGTCTAAGATGCTGCAGTATCAGGTAGTAGCTGACCACGGCTTCTGCGGTGGTTGCAGAGATACAGATGCCTCCACCTCACCTAGCTCCAGGTGGAAACTCTGCACCTGGTTACCAGTTGATGCCATCCATTGTAGGGTCACCAGGACGCACTGCGCATGTAACTTAACCTTTGTTTTCCCTTTTGTAAAAATAGTTGCTTGGTACACTAAGACACTGCAATGAATAATTCATTAGCATTTGAACACTACTTGGAAGTCAACACTTTGTAGATTAGTACTAAATATATCCAAGTACGTTTATCAAATACTACCATTCTCATTTAATTGCACTTACGTGACGTCTGTTTGCGCTTCAAGCCACTTAAAAGTTGACAGTGTTTGAAAGCATCGCCAGCTACAGAACTAACCTCACTATGTGATGACCTGTAATACTAGTACATGTGTGTTATTACTCTCAACTGATGGGACAGTGAATACCTGCAAGTGAATACATAAAGCATATTTGGTCACACCAAATATTCATTTAACATCTCTCGAAGAGTGTAACACTGGACAGGGACAGCAACAAATGCATGCACTCAGTGTGTGGCCAGTCATTTATTTCTGTACTTAAATATGTATTGATTACTCTTGATTTCCAGCTTAGTGAGCATCTTTTCTAAAATCTGAATAACAAGCTTGGTTTTTTATTTAAAAGCATGATTGTCTTCTATGGAAATTATCAGGCCTGTAATCTAAAAAGGAAAGATCCTGTCAAAATATCACAGTTTTAAGTGTCAGGAAAACAACAAAAATCGGCATGAATAGAATAAACCACAACTATTCAAAATCCTAATTGCAAAAGCTATTTTTAATCATAAATGTAATTAAGTGTAATATTTACAATGCATGACATTTTCATGGTAATAAAAATGCCTATTATTTTTGCCATTATTATGTTAATTGAATTAATCAGATAGATCTACTTACATTCATTTTATTAGGACCTAGCTTAAAACTGTTAATATTATTCATTCTTACTTCACCACTTATAGTCAGAATATAGCAATTTACGGACAAAGGCCTTTGTATTCTATCTTATATAATTATTATTTTTTTTAAATCAAGTTTGTCTGCACTTTTATAGTGGTAGGATACAATGCCAGCTCCCAACTACAACAGTGAGTCATGATTATCGTTAGGATCTTGCATTTCAAGGGCAGCCCTTCTCCATGTATGAAATCCTCCAGCAATTCAGAGGCAGCTCAAACACTGCTCCCATGCCCTGCTAAGCCCCTCCAGTATGGTGGGATGGGACACCCAGGAAGCTTCTGTCATCACCCACTTCTGAACTACTGCTGAGGTTTTCTTCCTCCGGGGTTCCCTGAGCCATGTAACACAAGCCCTGGGTTTTTCAGTCCTGTGGAGAGTTTAGTCTGTCCCCATGGGGTCACAAGGACCCACTACACAAGCATACGGTAAGACATTTCTATAGGTTCAGCGAAGCCATTGATGTTCTCCAGCACCCAAACCAGATCCTGCAGCACGGGTTCTGATTTACTGTAAGTGAACGTGAAGTCTGTATGGCTGTGAAAAACCATGCACAGAGACAACTTCATTTTACCATCACAGCCTGTGACAATACCATAGAGATGGAGTCTCATTTCAATGGGATGCTAATTCTCAAGTTATATGATGGTACTTAAAGCAGGAAACTTTTCAGACAATTTAAATGCACAATTTGCCATAAAACTGCTCATGCTCCTACTGCAATTTTGCATATAAATTGGAAAATTGAATTTACAAATAAGCAATTGAGTAAACAGCAGAAAGAAGCGAAGATGCTCATTGTCCTTATTATCTCCAAAGCAATATAACATTATTGTCATTAACGTAAAAATTATTTTTACTAAGTGTATGTGACTTCAGTGTAGGGCAAATGTTTGTGAGTAGCAGATGATCTACAAGTAGAACATATATACCAACATATATGCCTCATCTAACTGTCATATATCTCTGATCAGATTAATTCCACTGACTAAATAAGATTAATCTCTCCACAAAGCACACAGCTGTCCTTCAACACGTATGCTACACTATTCTCTTGAAATTCTGCAAATTAAAAATGCACATTTCTACAACTGCAGGGAGAACTTTTATAATACTTTCCCAAATACAATACCTTCAACACTAGCTGTTCAGCAAGAAAAAGAGAGCAAAAAATTTCCAAATTCCAAGAAGATTAGTTTAATCACATCCTAACCTTTGAGGCAAAGAATTTTGACAATGATATGAAATACTTAAGGTGTATTTCAAAGAGAGTATTTTTGAGCAACAGAGAATAACTCTAAAGGCCTGCTCCACAACGCTATTTAATAAAAAAGCCAATTGCAGCACAGATGTGAGCATAAACATGATCCTGGCAGTAGCAGCAGTCATTGGGGAATCTCTTGAGTGTAGCAGAAACTGTAATGGAGTTATTTCTTTAAGACACAGCGCTAGGCACCTTTCTTTGGCTTCTCCAGAGGAAACAGTTCAAAACTCTGGTGGCACTCGCAAACACATCACGTGTCTAAAAGGAACAATTTTACAAATATCCAGTGGGAAACAGACCATAAAGGCTGCAACAGTTCCGTATAAACCATAGACTTACCTGCCACAGATGCAAGTGTAGGAAGTGTGGCGCATGCCACCTCGAGCATAGCAGTAGTGCTGGAACAGGCTGCAAAGAAAGGCAGGCAGTAATTAATAATATATTCAAAACCACCATAAGACAGGGAGAAAAGCAAGTCTTGCTTGAGTACAGCTGTGTTGGTGCAAATCCCCAGCTCCCTGATGAGGCTCTCTGCCCATTTCTGCTCAGCTGAGCACTCAAATCCACCCACATCCACAGCTCAGCAGTCCTGCAGAGTGTCACGCAATTTCCACAACGCCCATTAAGCAACTCTGCAGCAGAGAAGAGGGGCTCGAGTGCAGCTCAGTAACTTCAAAAGGCAAACTGCTTTCCTTAACAACTCAACACAGAAAGGCAAATTATTGTTGGAAAAAGGTAGTTCATCTGACCACAGAACGAACAGGATGGTAACAGTTAAATGCTGAAGCTGGCCAAACTCTCCAAAGCAGAGTTGACAAAACCACTTCTTGCTGCCTTTCAGGCACACAGTCGCATCCACGATCCTGATTTTCAACCCTGCTGCCTTCAGTCTATGGTGTGTAGATTCAGCAAAACTGAAGTCCAATCAACACTTCACAGGGAAGGAGCTTGCCAGACACGGCAAAGCTCTTCTTCAAAATAATTTCAGCAGAAGCTCTCTCATTTTTACCACCCCACTGATACCCTCTGCTGAAAGCTGAACTAAATATCCCTGTGTATGTGTGAAGCCTGAATTGCATCTGACTGTGCTGTACACCCTCGTCTCCAGACAAGCCAGCAGAGCTTTCCCATTATGTCAAGCCAGGCACCTTCTGCTAGCGTCACAGTCCACGCTGGAATAGATGGTCTCGTGTTTTCTTGTCTGTAGCACAACAGACACAGAGAAAACATAAGACTATTCAATTTCAGATCATGGTACCTAAATACCTCTATAATCTTCCACTGCCCAAACATGGAAAAAAATTAACACAGACTCAATCCCAACAGCAAGATGATAACGTGATAACATTAAGCTGAGTCCTCAACAACCTATAAAGAACATTACAACACAATATTGTTTGCTTTTGTGCACATGAAGGACAGGGAAGGGAAGGAAGAGCAGCCCCATGCTCTCCAACAGTACTCCTCTCACACTGCTGTCCTGCTGGAGGAGCTGTTTGGCCTTAAAAGCATTAAAACATTTTCATCTTCACTGTCAAAGTCCCCTTCACATGAGGGCAGATGTGCCCAAAGCACAATTAATATAGGATTAGGTGCTTTAAGAGCTAAGCACATATCATGGATCCTTTTATTCTTTTTGAAATATGCTCTAATTACAATCCAATTCCCTTTAATACAGAATGAATTTCAAAAACTCATTTGTTGTAATACTGAAATCATTTCATTAACACAGAGTGATAATGGTGCTATTCAAAGAATAGAGATGTTGTGATTTTGTCCTTCTGCAGTAGCAATCCACAGAACACAATTCAAATTCTTTGAAGGATATTAAAGACATTACATGTTTGTAAATCCAAACCATATTTTAAAATTACGCAAAATGACAGTATTTAAAGAGAGGCAAAACAAAACATACAAATTAATCACACAAGGAAAAAAAAAAGCCTACATTTAGAGGCTTAGTAGGGAGACCCAGTTTACAAGATCCCTTTTCTGTTCAGAATGCTGTGGTTTTACAAGGTAGTAGTAGTATTGTATTGCCCCCAAAAACAGTAGCGACAGGTCAAATGACAGAGAAACTAAGGAGAAACTCTGACATGGTGAGAGCACAGCAGAAATATCACTAAATTGACCTAATAAAAATTTATCACCTAAACTGTCGTTTGCTCTGACGCAAACATTTTTCCACCAAATGGATATTTCATATGGAAACCAAGTTATGGATCTGCTCTTCCCTAGCACACTTGCAGGCAAGGTTTACTCTATAAGACACGACACTATGCACAAACATTTTGCACGATAACATATTATGTTATATATGTATAGTTACATTTTAGGAAGCAACTTTTAGTGTATTTTATAGACCCTTCACCTTAAATGATTGAATAAACTATCTCCTCTAGACAGCAACTTTCAGTAACCTTCTAAAGAGCTTTAAAAATGAAATAATGAAGGTTGTAAACATCTTTCCATCATCAGTGATGCAGGGATAGCAGGGTTTATTTTACCATATGACAACTGATCACATATTCATGGTTGCAATTTATATGAAACTGTGCAGCCGAGTAATAGTATTCACCTTTTGCAGTACTCCCTGATTAGCAGTAAAAAGTGGTAAATAAATTAAGACATGCTTCGTATAACCCAGCTGTTGCCTGAACTTTGCTTCTGTTTTCTAAAAAATGAACCTAATTGTTTCATCAAACATTATGGACTTTCTTTTAAGAGTAAGTAAGAAGTGGTTGTTTATGTGACTGAGCTGAAGATAGTACAACTTTGCCAGGTAATGAGTTTTCTGGTAGTAAAACTACTCTCATCACTTTTTTTGAATTTACTTTTTCAGGCTATGACTCATTAGAAACACGTTCATGTAGTTGGAAAAATCCATTTCTGTCAGAGACAGCCAACATCCTTGTACAACATGTCTTAGGTAAGTGAAAGATTGCATATCCCTTTAATGGCAAATGCTGGGTTTTCAAAGCTGAAAAATGTATATCTAGAATTAGAGGAGCTGCCAGTACTTTGTAGTTAAAATCCTGGTTCCACTGAAGTTAATGCAGATTCTGCCACTAGACATCTTCCCACCAGGATTTCACTGCCTACACACTGCAAGTATCTTTATCCAAAAGTGCAATACAAAAGTATGAAGTCTGAAATAGTTGGATAGAATATCATTTAATCTGGCACTCCACATATATTGCAAATACCGCATCTTGAACTTTGCCTGGTCTTTTTGATTGGAAGATATGTGTGTTTAGGCAGTTTTATGTTGGTGCTGGATGCTCTGCCATGAGCTTTTAATGCAACCAACACAGATACAAACGTTAAGCACCTCATTATCTTCTCCTTCTTTCATGGGTTTCAAAGCCTCCTGTCATGTTTTACACAATATTTCCCTGGAGGGTGTATGTATTACTTATCATACACATACTACCTTGGCGGTGTATACAGATCAGCCATTGGTGTATCTGCATGTCAGATGTTACCTTTTAAATGCATGCTGCTTTGAGCTGGCATGGGTTTTGCATTGCTTTTGAAACAACTTTTTTTTTTTTTTTTTTTAATTTAGAGGTACATCCTAGGTTTGGTGCTTTTTCTTTTTGTCAGAAAACATCAACTTCTTTAACTAATTGACAATAAGTAGAGATTGAAGGTAGTTTTAAAAACCTCGCTGTTTTTACCATTAACTTAAAAAAGAGCAAGTATTAGCTGCCATCAACTCAAGTAAATCTGACGTAAGTAGACTTGCCCCCACCGTTGCAAATTTGCTGACGCACAAGATAGCATGAGCCCCGCCATTCTGCTGAGTCTTGACTACCTTATTGACTATACGGACTTGAGAGAAGAAAACTCCACCTTCAGAAATAATGGGTTCTTCTTCATTAGAAATAACAGAAAAAGTATATACTTGCTATATTTGAGATCATATGGAGTATTGCATACATCCAAACAGAACTCCAGAATGCTTAAAATGCCTCAACTTCAAAACAGCCTAAAAAGCCATTGAAGTAAAACCTTCTATGGATAGTCTTTCTGACAAATTATAAGAACCACTCTGACAATGATGCTTGTGTCTTACGATCATCTTTGGTCCAGTTTCTACTGCTATCTAATGCACGCTGACAATTACAATCAGATCTGTGCTAGGAATGTCAATTGAATCAAAGTAGTTTAATGTCAACAGTTCTCCTCACTTAAGTGGATTTACAGAATAAGGGCACTTAAAGCAAGAGGGATAGAAACTAGCTGTAATTACATCCCTCACACTTTTTGCTTATTTTCAGATCTTCCTCATCACTAGAATAACATATCCATACACACTCAGCAGAGTGTGATTTTTATTTCCCAAAAGTAAACAAGTAATCTCTAATTTGAATTCTTGTCATCAGCTCTTCTTGAGTTACAACAAATATTTATAAGAAAACCACGTTTTGTATTTCTCAGCTATTCACTCCTGAAACCAAAACACTTCTAGATCAAAAAGGTTTGATTTCTGAATAAAAATCCAATTGAGTATTTTAGCCTGTATTTTACAAGACAGGTAAAAATTGTAATCAGAGAAAACGCAGTAAGTATGAAGAAAAGAAAGATAGAGAAGGAACAAAAAGTGGCAAAAAAGACTATTAAAAACTTAAGCCAAGTTTCTATAACATAGCCCAATCCATTCCTCAGGGGTATCTTCTGATGGTCCCTCTATTCCAGTCCCACATTCCTAGTTACTACAGTGAAGCGCTGCAGAACGAGGCGTGCACATCACTTTGGGATGGAGGAACAATTACTCATTCCAAGGTTTCCGATGAAGGAGGACCAAAACCACTGAATAACCCTGTTCATTACTCCCAGGTACTGGAGCCACATCAAGAACACCTGCTGGATACTGGTAGTTCAGGAACCAGAGTTTTAGACTGTGTATCAGAGAGATCTGCTGTCAGAAATGCAACTGCCTTGCGAAGCATACAACGTACAGAAGACTCAAGGCCACTGATGGGTTAGTATCTCATTAAGGTGTGCATACTGAAAATATATTTATACACAAAATTCTTCATACTGGATCACTCACTGGTTTGAGGATGTTTCAGATCCACAATAATTTCTTCAGTGCACCTTTGAGAAAGTTGCCTCCTAATAAAAAGAAACCTTTACACACTTCAAAAATAGCATTCTTTGAACACAGCCTTTGAGACTAGCATTGAAATGCAAGCAGGTAGTTTTGAACTATAAATTGGAAACCACAGCAGCTTAAGGGAGTTCTGTACAGAACCTGGAGGATTTTCTGTAGTTTTTTGGCTTTTTTTATGAGTACAGTTGGAAGACATAGGTGAGTATCTATTAGTTATCTATGCACTGAATTACTTTTGAATTACAACTAGAACATGCCCTTATGCTTTTGTACTGTGTAAATATCAAGTGTAGCCATGAGACAGGCTAAACCCCAAAGCTTTTTTAAAGAATTCACAAAAGGCCCAATTTTCCAATGCTCATCTCTCTATTTATGCCAGGACTGAAAGTCACCATTTTGGTCATTTAGACACATAAATATCTTCACATGAGAAAGCTATACAGCCCAAATAACACAAAACTGTTAAGCTACAGTATATATAATTTGTCCATGATATCTGAAGTATACTTAACATCATACCAGGCTGGAATAACCATGCACTGAGGAGAGAACAGGAGGCATCAGTAACAACCCATCAGTGAATATATGAGCAAGGTGAGCAGTGCTTCCTTTAAACCCACCCTAGACACCGTGAGGTTCTTAAATACAGAGCATTTTTCTTTGTTAACCAATTTACTTTGGTAATGTCATTCATTTTCCATGGGCAACTAGATGCTTTAAGGCTTAGTTTATCTAATCCTATTTTCATTTAGTTCACAACACAACATTGCAGCATTGCAAAACACATCTGAGGTTGTTTTAATACCAAAGTCAGTACTTCATTGCGAAAGAGTAAAGAAGGGGAGTGGAGAAGAGTAGGAGAAATAATCCAGTTTGCTATTAATGAACAAATGGTGGATTACAAACTCGCACCAGAACAAGAAAATTAGCACTATGAGCAGATGAGCAAAGGTTTCTTCTATACCTCGGAAACAGCATCATTAAAGATTTATGAAAGCAATGTTATTTCAGTGGTCTATATGACTGGAAATTATTTAGAACAGAACTTACTGCTCCATGAACAATAGGAAACAGAACTACTTCTATGCATTGACTTCGTAAACCCAAGTGTTCACGCTACTTCTAATGAAAATTTTAGAGATTCAAACCACTAGCTGGGTTATTTTGCATGCTCATGGAGTAGAGCTGCTGGAGCTTACTATCAACAGCACAGAAATTACAATCAGAAATACTGACGGTAGCTATACTTTGAAGCACCTCTATTTAAAATTGTCCTAATTTGTATCATGCACAAGCAGAAATAATGTGTTATTTTTTTTAAAATGTTGATCCTTCTGAACTCCAACATCTAGATTCTGTTCTCATTTTTGGTGTGTTTTCTGTAACTAAGTTATTTTTATTTATATGCAGCAAACACTAGATAATAATACGTCCTTAGAAGAGAAAAATGTTATCTGAGCTCAGCAGGGATAGAAGAACTGTAACTTTAGCAAGCAGGTATGACACACGAAACTGGCAGCATATTAAGGTAGCTACAGTGCAGAACATCTATTATGAAATAAGGAAAAGCTGTGTAGAAGCAGCATAGAAGTGAGTAGTCTCACCTTTGTAATCAAAAATTCATGTTGGTATTTCTAAATGTGCTACTTCCCTTTACTAAAATGCATGACAAGCCAGAGCTCAGGGCTGGAACAAAGGGTAAGATTACCCCAAAATGCAGATATATTTTAAGAATACAAAATGACACAGATCAGAAGGAATGCCATTCTTTCAGAAAACAAAGCCCACAAAGGCAAAGCCATTTCACCAGCCATTAATGCTACCTGGAAACCAGAGACACATTAAACAGAAAGTCCATAAATAATACAAAAACTCGGCACTGTCACATATGTCATATATGATTTGCAATGATTGAAAGTAATTGATAATCTCAGTTCAAGAACAGAGAGTTTAGGTGAGGGGCAATTAGCATTTTAATTGCATAATTGGGAATTATAAATTACCTGTCTTATGTAAAGAATAACTGAAGAGATTATATGACATTAGCTGATATTTCATCTTGTTGGCTAAACTACACGGTGGATTTAGGGAATCTGGAATTGCATTTTCCTCACACACACACATACATACATTTTCTTTTTGTTTTTTTTAATTTCATGGCTGTCCTTTTATTACCACAGTTAACTATTCCACATGAAGCAAGGTTTCCCCCATCATTTTGCAAACCTAAAATTTTTGAGTAATTTTTGGGACAGAGAACTTAAAAACAACATGACTCTGTGATACCGCAGTAGTTTAAGAATGTTTGTGGAATAATCTCCCCTTCTCCCTCCCAGACAGATTGATATAAGTTTCTTCTAACAGCTCTGTTTGCGTTTAAATCCTTTTTTTCTTCCCCAGTATGAGGAAAGGGCAAGAGTTTTAACACATGCAGTTTTAAAGAAGTGCATATACCCACTTTCACTTGATTTGCCTTTCATCTAGTTCTACGCTGGTACAACATTTTTCTATGTCACTCTGAAAATTCATCAAACTATGCATTTTCACAGAAGTTCTGCTAGCCCATTTCATTACCAATGTTCTAATGCAAACAATGGTTATGTAAGTATGTAACCTCATACTCAGCTGCTGCTTTTCCAGAAGCTTGGCAAGACAACTGAACAGGTAACCTGGAGACAGAACAGTTGCCAGAGTGCTCTGTAAATACACCTTTTCAATAACTCGATCTTTAAATTAACACTCAAGAAGCCTGTTAAAAAAGTCTTCAAGTATGATTGTCAAATTATTATTTTCCTGAACCTCTTTTAACTCTACTCGGAAAATTCACCTATCATTTGTCAGAATTGTTTGATTCAACTGCATAAAAACCGGTTGACTTATGGATTCAAACATTACATCTGTTAAACTATTGAAATCCTTACAGTTACTGTTTCACAGCAATTAAGCTGATTAAGATATTCATAGTACAAACCTGCAAAGATTTTGATGTTAATTCTGACAAACTTGCAAGTCAAGGTCTACCACACTTTCTGTTTTTTTCCGTATGCAGCAGCTCAACCAGCAGTAAGTGCGTGTGCTCTGTCAGCAGACAAACATGCCTCTTCCAGAGCTACCAAGTCTGCCAAGGGGCTGTTACAGAGAATACAAATTAAGGTTTACCCAAAGGATTGCATCAGAGCTCCAGTGAGTCAAAGAACTACCATGAACTAACTGACAGAAAAAGCATCAATAGTACAAGAGATTGCCATCACTGAGATTCCAGCTATGATTAGACCATTGCAAGTAATGAAAGTGAATTGATTTGAGTAACCATCCCTGCAGCTGACAGAGGTAACAGACCCTGTGTGAAATTCTGGAGTCTACTGCAACAGCAAGTGAAACAGTCTTCAGCTGCCCTCCAGCTGGTGGTTCAGTACTGGCATCAAGGAGAACGCAGCCGTAGAGCATGCGTTTCAAGGTGGGAACTTGCCCTTCTTCTACACTGTGGTAACATCACCTTCTGTATGTTGCTTCATGCTCCTGCCTGCCTGTCAGTTTGGAACTCCCCATCTGTTGTATTTAGGTAGCTAACACAGCAGCAGGATCTCCTCGTGCACAGCTCCTGTACAGCAACATGGAAGTTATAAAACTTGAATCCAGGATTTATATTCATCCATTTCCTAGAGCAGAAGGATTTTAAAATGAGTTTTCAATCTTCACCAAACACATACATGGAAAACAGATCCCACTGCCGCATTACAAAGCAACAATCATTAAGAAGGGTCTCTGTTTTATTTCTTCACCAATTCTAAATTTCACTTGGAGTCATGTCCATTAGTAACAAGGCAGAACTGTTCTGCACTAGTCTAAATTTCATGCTTAATCTAATATTATGGAAAGAGATGGCATGAATTTTTCTTGGACTCATTGCTTCATTTCCAGCTTTAATAATTCTAGATCTCAACTGGCATATTTTAAATTAAATTTTTTGTAGTTTAAACCTATTTATCAACAGCTAATTAATGAGGTCTAAATCCTTTGATGACAGAATGATTAAACTGCATTTTAACTAATCCATCTTTAATTAAAATGCTGCCAGCAAACCATTTCTGGATGTGTAAAAAGGACACATTTATAGAAGCTCACTCTTTAACTATGCATTATGTAAAGCCAATAATTAGAAGAACTCATGATTTCAATTATATTTTAATTACTGTTACATATAAAACATGCTTTAATAGATGTAATGCAATACATTTTCTTTCTTTACAACCCACTAATCATTCCTATTGGGGTGACAACCAAATAAAAGGAAGTTTAATATGTGCGCTAGTACAGGAATCTTGTTGTAGCTTTGAGCCAATTCTCTCTCCATTTCTTCTTTGCAACAGAAAGGTACTTAATTACCTCCAAACCTAAAACACAAACGAATCCCTATAAATGCCTGTTAAAACTCTAAAAGGAGATTAGCGGTAACTGACCATAATAAAGAGAAATGCTTTATCCTTATTATTACGCTTGCATGTCTTTGAGTTTCTTCAACTCAAAGCACCCACTAGTTAATGAAAAAATATAAGGGGACATCTGTACCGATTTTCGTACTTCTTGCCTTTACAATTTTGGGAAACAACACGAGCCAAGAGATGCTTTAGTTTATTGCAGGAGCCATCAATTTTCATTTATTTAGGATATCCTTTTGCCTCTGTCTGGGAAGGGAGGGTGGCAGATGAACATAATGTGATGACTGCAGCCAACTCCCCATTATTTGCATTAATAGGAGGCTGAGACTTATAAATATGAAAGTGATGCAAGCTTAACTGTTCTTTACTATGGCTAAGTCAGTTTTTAATGCAAACATGGAAGAAATTATTTCTTTCTGAATCACAGAGAGTACAGATAGCTGGTCAGGAACACTCAGTATCCTGTAGGAATTCAACCTTTAAAACTGCATGTTATTACAATAGGTATTTTTTGCTGAGGCAACCTAAAATTCGATAAATTAGTTATTAAACATGTTTCTAAACTCTGCATGTTCCAAGTAGTTGTATAACACAGAATATTCAGTCTTACAGTTTTGCTGCTTTCAGTGATCTGAATCTAGCATGAGGAAACTAATAAGCTTATGGCAGAAGCCTACTTAATTTACCCATTACATTGTACTTTACAAATATTCAAAAAGGTGTATTATATTATTTCTACTGACTCGGATATGTTAAATTTAATTTTCATAAGCTGATTTCTACTGTTTGAATAGATTAATGAAACTGCTGATATTTTGGTTTATTCCAAGTTTTCTCTAAAAATTATTTAGCATTTAACAATCTCTGATAGTAAGATGCTTTCACATTACAGGCACCTATGAAGTGACTGAACATACAGACATTGAAATATCCACACAAGACTTAAGCTACTGCATAGTTTGATTTATATAAATCCTTTCCTCTCATTCCCCTTTTTTGTCTATTCCTGCTTATAGAGCAAACTCTTAGGGGCAGGGAATGTATTTCACCACTTTATAAAGTACACTGCCCATTTATATTCTGATTAAATAACAACAGCTTATTATGAAGATAATATGAACTGTATCTCCTCAAGAGCGAGAGAGCATATCTGGAAAGGTCAGTTTGAATATTTAGGTATTCATACTTAACAGATGTCAAGCATAAATGCTGATGTGGCAACGTGCTTTATCAAGGTTTATCAAGAACACTCCTTATTTTTTAAAAGATTACACTAGATCTACCTTGGAAAAAACACAAAAGAAAGCAACCCTCTTAAATTTATTATGTATGGCATCCAATTGCTGTTCCACCATGTCAGGAGTCTTGTGGTGCCAACACAAGTGACAAGCAGACAAATGAGACTGTACTTCCTCACATCACCTGTCCTCCCAACTAGGTTATTGTTTTTACTGTCTCTTATGTGTCTCCCAGTATGAGGTCAAGGACAAACATGCTTAAGGACTGCACATACAGTAACATTAAATAAGAAGAAATATTCAAGAACGAGAAGTGCTGGGGAAGGACAGTAATAAGACCAATACCAGAAATAACAAATCAGATATATATGGATGAAAGCAACAGCTTGTCTTACTTGCAATTTAATTTCCTGATGTATTTGAATGCTAACTATAGTAACTACTTTTGTTTTAAGACAGCACTTTGGCCAGTAAGTGCTATGATTTCCTTCTCTGTCTACAGAGACTTTCTACTGAGGCAAGGACACAGCACGCAGATGCCAGCTGCCTACTTGCTTTCACGCTGAGCGAGTCTAGTACACCAGAGTAATGCAGGAAGGGAGAGGTGACTAATATTTTCTCAGGGGGATATTTTTTTGGAGGAGCTCATGCCAGGCAATTTTACTTCCCAGAAGGCAGAACCCTGCAACCACGCCTGGATCTCCAATACGCTTTCTGGAGTAATGCAGTGCATTGATGCTTCCCTAGCAGAGAACATGCAACTAAATACTGAAAACCTGGTTAAGTATTTCAGAATAATCTAGTTAACTCCAGAACACTATCCAAACTTTTCTTAAAACTGCATTTTCCAGCCCCCAGCAGCCTACAGTAAAATGGTGTGTTTGGCTGGGTCTGCTCCCAGATATTGCATCGTCAAAAGAAAAGAAAAGTTTTCCTGGCCTGTGCAGATAAATGACGGATCAGAGATGTCCTTCTCTAATCTTTTTGACCATGTTTCAAGGGTCCTGGTCATATAAAATGAGTGAATAGCTGCCCAGAGGACAACACCATTTACCACAAATTACTTCTTTATGGAAGAATCAATTTTATAGTCTCCTGAATTTCAAACACTTGCCTCTTCAATTCAGTGAAATTACTCTTTTGAGAGCCAAGCCTGAGATAGATGACTCCAAGGTTCGACTCTTGGGGCTATGAACTATCTGTTATAAAAATTGAGGGAGGACTTATAAGTCTTTGAAAAAGATTCCGAGTAAAGAAAACATGTATCAACACTTTAACATTATATGGCTGGAAGTGTCCAGATTAATTTGTTGAGTCTCCAACAATCTTCTGTCCCAACAGACCAGAAAGCTAAATTCAAGTCAATCAGAACCAGAAAGCGTTTTCAAGAGACAGAAGAGGCTGTCCTGGAAACTCCAACATGCCTGTTTTTCTGCTCATGCAGGGAGAATTTTGCAAAGCTGAACTCATGAGAATAAAGTTTTAAAAAACATATTAACTGATTTCAACTCCTAAGAAGACAATATGCAACTTTCAAAACAAATACCATTGCAAGACATGGGGAACAAAATCAAACAGGTTCAGCAGAAATGATTCCAACAGCTCTCAAGGTCTTGCAGTCTCAAAAAGAAATCCATAACACTGATCATGGTTCCCTTAGTCCACGCTGCAGAGTGCGAATCATCATTCAGGTGAAAGTGAAGGGAAAGTACACCCTCAACAGAACTTTCAACAATTCAAGCTGTCACGCAAGGCTTGACAAATCCACTTGCCTGCTCATAAGTGACACACAGAAAATTGCCCAGCTCTGTGTTCATCAGTTTCTGCAGATCTACTGCTTTTATTAGAAAGAATTAAAACCATAAGGATTAGAAAGATGACATCAACCAACTATAAATGAGCCTAACATTTCACTGCATGCCTAAAACTCTGAGGAAGTTTCAGTTACTCCACTCCTGGCATTGCAGAGCCTTCACTAGCAGCAAGTAAAACAAGAATTCTAGTAGTTGGCCAACAGTAGAATTTTCAGATCTGTTAAAAAAATATGAAAGAAAAAGTTTTGTCCCAATGCTGCACATATACTTAGGGCTTGAAACTGCTCATGTCAAGATGTCAAACCGCACAGCAAAGCCACATCTGCCTGGAGTCATGCTCCTGTACCAAAATGGCATCATCTGTTCTCTCTGTAGAGAAGATTTGTTACCCACCAACCATGGCTCCTTCTCCCTAAAGGAAGATGAAGGCCCACAGGAAAACAGGGCAACATGCAGAGGGCAGGACTTGCAGGACAACAGCTCCCAGACTAACCCCACAAGGTCTGCAGTGCTTCCTGCTGATGTAGGTGAACAAGCAATCACACCTCCAAAGACAGTGGAAAAAAAAATCTACATTGTCACACTGCCTTAAAGCATGCCCCAGGGTTTAATGCCACATCCAAGGAGCAGCGGGTTCATCTGCAAAATTCTCAACATTTATTTCTTGTCTTGCACATCTCTGCAACAAGGACATGAGCGGCTCCAACAGACAGTCCAGGATGCGTATAAGCCATTGGCCCCAACTCTGCCAGGAATTTAAGAAGTGTTTTAAATACTTCTTGATTCAGCTGGCAGTTACCTTTTCACTAGTATATTATACCTTTCATCTCCCTCTGGAGGTGCCTACACACAGAAGAGGCAAACCTCTTTCACTGGATTCAGTAAACTTAGGAGATATCAACAGAAATATGGGCTTTATTTGCCATTCCTCAGTGACAAAACAAGTATCAGATGAGATCAGTGCTGAAACCCCATAAGCAGGATATAGGAGCAGCCACTCTTACCATCAGATTTGACAGGTCTCCATAAACACTAAGCAAAAAGACCTGGCTAATGCACCGAGCACTGGACAGAGGACCAAGACCAGGGGATGTCAGAAGACCAGGACACATTGTTGAAGACCATGGCACATCAGGGAGCAGCAAGGGCTGCTGAATTCTCTGAATTCAGGGTAAAGTTCAGGAAATATTGACCACTGGTTTGCTCAGACACGTGTTTTTTTACACTTAACTTGCCTAAGTCCTTAGTTAGAAAAGTCTTTGCCAAAAAAGCTGGTTTTCCATTTTAAAAGTGCTGATTTTGTAAACGGGTAGAATTCACCATTTCCCTTGCTTATGGTTTGTATCTTAACTATGTACCTCAGTTTCTATTCAAGTTTGTCTGGCTTCACCATACAGCTACTAAACACATGGGGGATTTTTGTTTAAGTGCCCAAGTAGCCCCCAACAGTACCTGTACCCTTGTTAAAGGAATGCTTGTATTTACCAAAATGACTATTCTCAGTGTGTAGGCACTCTCATTTCTCAAGGAAAAAGTGTTCCTTGCCATCGCTTTCAAAATGGAGCTGACACAGAAGACATTAGCAGTGACTTTCTATACAGACATTAGACACAGAAATACTACACAGAGAGATTTAAAAAACATTACCTTGGACTAGATTCATTCCCCCTGAGGTAATTAAGCCTTTGTTCTGATGTATATATAAAAATCTCATTAGCTGTTTCTGAGAGAGTTTCACTACACAGAGGACATGTTCAGTTGTTTGCAAACTCTCATGTCTAAATTATTTCCAGATCACAAGTCCAGTATTCTCTAGCTTTCATCTATATTCTTTCTTCTTAAACTTATGACCTCTCTCTTGTCTATATTAAAAAATTTTAGATTAATAAGCTCAGCTGATCAAATGATCCAGATCTTACTGCTCAACCTTCCCATCATTTTGATGACCTACTAACTCTCAAAGGTCTACATCTATATGATTTATTGGGATCTCAAAATTACTTCTAGAAGTCAAATACCATCAGATTTAATATCAACTCCTTTGTAACCCCACTTGTGAAAAAAGAACAAGCGTTAGAAGATGACTCGTTCTTGACAACTCCTTCTGTCAGTTAGCCAGGTTTTAATCCATTTAATGTGTACCTTATTAATATTGTATACAACTAATCAGAATGTTGTGTGATAATAAGTCAAATGCATTACTGAAGGCTAAGTGTATTACAGCCATGGTGTTAACTTTATCAACTAAATGTAATCTAATTTAAAAAATTAAATCCAGGTTTCTTTAATAAGATGTCCTTCATAAAACCACATTAACTCAAATTAATTAAATACTTGTCCTCCATTACTGGAACCTCATATCAGCACTGTCATAGTTGCCAAATAGGCTTCCCTCATCAGGAACTGAACCCGCTACCTCCCATAACCCCAGTCTGCACCTACTGGTTGTTCCCTTTCCCCCTGCCCCAAGGGTAAATCAGAACGAGATGACCTGCTAAAACTCAAACCACTTTTTAGATCTTCTACATTGCATACATATATTGGTATTAAAATAGTTAGGAAACAGCAACAGCAAAGAAAGAGCATTCATTTTCTCATGAAACAACTGTGCACAGTTTTTCACTTTTAATATTACATCCAGTGGAGAAGAAATAGAAGTGTTAAATGAGGTCTGTCTACATCATAGATTAATTTAATAATCATGAAATGATTTTTATATTTGTCGTGGTTTAACCCCAGCCGGCAACTAAGCATCGCACAGCCACTTGCTCACTTCCCACCCTTCCCAGTGGGATGGGGGAGAGAATTGGGGAAAAAAAAGTAAAACTCATGGGTTGAGATAAAGACAGTTTAGTAGGACAGAAAAGGAAGGGAAAATAATAATAATAAACCATATAAAACAAGTGATGCACAACACAATTGCTCACCACCCCCTAAATGATGCCCAGCCAATCCCCAAGCTGTGGTGCCCCCCGGCCATTCATATACTGTTTATATACTGGGCAGGACATAACATGACATGGAATACCCCTTTGGCTCATTTGGGTCAGCTGTCCTTGCTGTGTCCCCTCCCAGCTTCTTGTGCACTCCCAACCTCTGCTGGCAGGACAGTATGAAAAGCTGAAAAGACCTTGACTTAATATAAGCACTGCTTACCAACAACTAAAACATCAGTGTGTTATCAACATTCTTCTCATCCTAAATCCAAAACACAGCACTATACCAGCTACTAAGAAGAAAATTAACTTTATTCCAGCCAAAACCAGGACAATATTCAAGAACATAAATGTGATATATTAAAGCAATTGGTAGCTAAAAAGCTAATTTTAATTATTCACTTTTCAAGTATATTTTAAACTGTATTTTTTAAAGGACTACTTATTTAACTACAGATGTCAGTTGGGTGGTAACTCCACCAAACGAATTACTTGTCCCCTTCATTCTTGAGTTTGGTTACTTTCAGTTGTCCCCAAGTATTCAGCAGAAACCAGTTATATCAATAAAAAAATGTCAATTTTGATCTGCCTCATGAGATGCAACAGCTCCAGATAGATTTTCAGTCAAAAGACAGGGTGACTAGAACAGCTATTATTAACAGCCATTAGACAGAGTGGCAGGACCAGAAGACAGCTCCAGATTTAGGCTGGATTAAGTGGATACTGTACACAGACAGACCTTCAAGCACTGTAAATAACTTCAAAACCCTACATTGTGGTTGAACTCTCTCTGCTGTCAGAATTGGTTAGGTCACATCACACAAGATGTTTTACAGCAAAGTGACAAGCACTTTGCTAAACGGCAAACTGTGTATGGCTTATCATAATAAATTAAAATTACTTAATACAGGTACTTGAGCAAAGGTCTACAAGAACAAGTGAGGTACAGGACATTGTTTGACATAGAACTAATCAGAAAATCACTACAGGAAAGCAGAAAATACATCAGCTTTGCTAGACATATCACTGGCTTTTAAATAACATTTTCTGCTTCTCCCCTGTGCTATCAAATCATGCTTTGGTTTTATGCCATCTGTACTTAAAATGGACTAGTCAAATAGAAATAGTTTTTTATTGGGCAGATGCCTAAGTTTCATGACAGATAAAGCGTTGGGGTAAATACCCAGTTTTCATGAGCCAAAGACAGGACTTCAGTATTATTCATATTAAGAAAGGAATCACAAACCTTTGCAACTAAGATGTTACACGACAGTTCCTGATTTTGTTTAAGACGACGCATAGTGATCATGATAGCATTTAACCTTTTGTTTCTGACATGTTTGCCCCCACCCATCTCACCCCCCCCCCAACCCAAACAAAATCCCATAAAATATAGAGCAATATAAAACTGAAAAGGACTCCGAACTGCAATAAACTTAACCCAAAACAGCTATTGGAGAAGGGCTCAAGTGATCACAGAAATGCTGCCATTTCTTCTTTATTACTAGTATGTTCAAAGTCCCCCTTATTGCTTTCTGAAGCTCCAGGTTTGCATTCTGTAGCACTGCAACATTCGTAATAGAACAAACAATGGAAGAATTACTTTTACTCAAATATTTCATGCTTTTATGCTAATTACTTCCATGAACTTCAAGAGAGACCACTCTATGCAGCTCCAGTCAACGGTTTCTTTAGCATGGTACTAGGGAAGAGGACTAGCGCGCAAGCAGATTGCACAACTTCTGCCATTCCTTTTCAACAGGAGAATCTCTTTATGCCCCTCCTGGATTATTAGTAAGGCTTTTAAATCAAGAGTAGCTGAGAAGATACAAGGCCATTTTAGAAAGCATCTAAATATCTTGGAAATTTAAGCCTGCATCCCCAAAATACTAAAGCATCGATTCATACTCTATCCAAAAAAAAGATACAGTTGCCTTTAAAAATCCAGCCTTTATAAGCTTAAATTCTACTGAAAAGGCACTATGGAAGTGGGACTAAAGCAATTCTCAAAATTGAAACCAAGGTCTTTCCTTACATTAGCAGCAGCTCCTTTGATAATCTAAGCTGAAAGGAATCCAATACATTTTTTGCTCTCTAGCCTTACTTTTAATTCCCTGTTAGCTTGGATAACGAAAACAGATTAATCCATTTCACTTGCAGCTTCTTGTGCACCAGGTGAGCTTGCCAGCCACCAACACAGCCCGAGCCTGCCTTTGGGAAAGCACAGCTCCTCCAGGCTTTCTATTTCTACCAGTCTTCATTTTAAAAAATGGGAAAGGAGAGGCTTAAGGATAACATTTAACAATTGTGGTGACTCTGTGGAAAGAACACAGATTTTTAATTTCTCTTTTCAAATTTCTAATAATTGAAAACAGACACCTTTGTTAAAATGCACACAATATGGAAATAAACTGCAGTTCTCCAAACTATTTTGTTTACTTTCTTACAAAATAAGCAATGCAATAAAAGCTCTTTAAATTGCTACAAGTCATCTTTTCCAAGTGTACAACCATTCAGATTTTCATCTTGATCACAGTTAGTCAAAACAAGGCCAAGATGTACAAAGCTCACCCACAGCTAAAAAAGTGGTATTTTTTCTTTGTACTACTATTTTTATAATACATTTTATCATGTTTCTCTTCAGTGAGTTTTCTGCATAGTCTTGCAAAACTGCTTTATGAATACTCCAAGCTTTTGGGGGAGAATAAAAAAAGTTTACCTATTTATTCCAGCTGCTTTCAGTACTTGCAGCAATTACCACACTAGGGTGAACTGCAATTTAGAGACTACTCAGACTCATGTTCCTACTCCATCATTTACCAGCAGTTTAATTTTGTTCTCCTTATATTCACTAACCGTGTTAAGAATCTTTAAAAACAAGTCTACCGCTCTTTAATTAGTCATTTCCTGAGTTGTATTCTGCTTTTATTTCACCTCTTAATGACTAACAACAGCAACAAAGCCTTGTAATAAAAGCAAATCTGATTAGCTTAACAGAAATCTGGAATTCAACCTTAATATACTGAACAAGCATAACTGGAAGCTATATATTGCATTTGAAAGGGAAGTGGGCCTTACGGGTGGCTTTTGGGGCACATTTGAGTATTATCACAGAGGAACGGGAGATCCAGCTGAGGTTGGCCATTTGCTGTTACAGGTACTGTATGGAGAATTGGGGCTTCTGCTCTGTCTCCACAGAGAAGAGAAATAATGAAAGGAAAAGCAAAAGGTGGTCAAAGAGATTTGTTTAGCATCTCCTGGCAGAGCTCAGTACAGAAACACATTTTTAACTTCTGGTCCAAGCCTTAGCCCCTGGATACTCTGATCCTTGTCCCAGCTGGTTGAGTTGGCGGTGTCTCAGCTGGCAGCTTTCTTGACTTCTGTTATTAGATGAGCATTTACTATAATTCTGGTTTTCTGTTCTGTTCTCGTATGACAACTGTTGTGCAAGGCAAGTTCATCTACCCCCATTAATGAATTACCTGTACTAACAGTATTAAAAAACCCGAATATTTTCATACCACAGGATGTATAGGGGCAAAAGCCTTCATAAGGCTACATGTTGTCACACTGGCACTTAGTGATGCTTTGATGCACTCACACCCAGACAACAGCAACCTTTAGCCTCAGAGAAAAATCATACTTTTAGGCCAATATGTAATTCATTTACTAAGGATTCTCATGTGCAATAAATCCTTAAATAGGGAATACCACTGGACTTCACAGAAAATCAAACTGAGACAGTCTCCTAACTGGAAAAAGATAAAGTATACAATATTCTATGAACAACCTATTTTTATTTAGAATAAAGATAATTATATAAGCCATATACAGCTTCTGAATTTGCTATCTACAACTACCAAACTATTACCTCTCTTTGAATCTTCTTTGAATAAAAAGGAGGAATAAACAAACAAAAAAAGGAAACAAATAACATCTGATGAAATCCTAGTGGCTTCTCACACTCTCAAAAGTCCCTTTGCTTCCCATTTCCCACTCTCCTTTCCTAAAAACCCTATTAACATGAGGAATCTGGTTTTGTTTTTACAACTTCTTGATATACTCTACTTTGAACTTTTCCAATAACAGCGAGTTCACGTAAAATTTGTCTGTGTAGATTCTTTGTTGGCTAAAGATCATGTCTATATTTTCTTGTACTTGCTATTAGGTTTAGTAGCCTTATAAGTATTCCTCTTCCCTAATCCCTTTGGACTTCTGTATCTTTCAACAAAGTCTCCTCGTAATCCTGCACTCTGACTTAGAGCAGCATTTGCTTTCTCTAATCACTCTGAAAATCAAGACCTTTGAATGCAATTATAGATACAGGGTTTTATATAGCCTAGACTTCTATGACAAGAGATCAGAACTACACACCAAATCCCCACTAAATCTTTGTGTGCTGCTGAGGCATTTTCCTGCAATATACCGTTCCCACTTGTATTTACTTATACTGAAATCTGGGGTGTGCGACTTGGTTCTTCTCATTTCAGTGGTCCTCACCACTGTGCTGCAAGAAAAAACCCTGTGTTCACAGGCCGTATATGGCACACAAATTTTTTTGCAGACTATGGACACACATAACAAACCCTCAGGCAGGAGCAAAGTATTGTGGCAATGACCAGATTCACTGGTGATTTCCTTCTCACCTCTGCAGTTACAGATGTTTAAGAGTTGTTTAACAGTCCTGCCAGCCTCCTGCATGTAGATCAGGGAGATAAATGCGGACTAACAGGTCTTGCCAAGAAAAGTTTGGCAAAGTTCATGTGTCTCTCCCCAAAACTGTGACAGTAGGATTGGGACTGCAAGAATCTTCAGAGCTGCTAACAAGCCCACAGGGCACTGCCATTCCAATGGCCTTTCAAGAGAGATGTGTTTCATACCTGTAACGACAACTTCCGAAGCTGCTAAAGCCTCTAAGACATTGTGCTCCATCAGGGCTTATTTAAAGCAATTTTAAGTATTATATATAGAGAGACATGTGTGTATGCGCATACATCCCCTATAAACTGAAATACATACAAGTAACATTTTAAACATACATAGAACCTGGCTAGAGTACTTGAACTTCATTCTTCTTTCACCCACACAGCCTGTTTCATCATGTCACACCTTTCAGACTTTCCATGTCAGTGTTTCTAATAATTTCACCAGTGATGAAAATGCATTCTGGAGGCTAACTAGTGCTATTTAAAAAATAACAGTATTCCTTTTGGTCTCTTTCCACCCAACCCTCATTAACAAAGGTTTTGACAGCCCATGTATCTGCGGAATGCCCTCCTGAATGTTTCTGCACTTTGCAATATTGAACAGAGCAAGCTCTGTGCCAAGTACCCAGATCTTGAAAGCACTCCTGATGACTTCATTTGTTTCAGAATTTAACCATTCAAAAAAAAAAATCACTGTTTTTCAGCTCTTACATTCTCCCTGCAGTAACAGATTGTCATTACTTTATGCTTTTAGAAAGACAAAATGTTGAATGAGAACAAATAAAAGATCAGGCTGATAACAAGCAAAATTCTGAGCTCAGGTATTTTTAATGTCTACTCTAATCTTAAATTGTTTTCAGCTTCTCTACTTCATAATTTTTTTAGCAAACTCCTTTCACAGTTATTTTCTGAACTATCCTCTTTCAGGTTCATTATTGTCTATTATAATCTGTCCCCAACATTTCAATGAAACATATATCCCATGTATCCTAAATAGTGGGACAGATACTGTGAGGCAACTTTCCTTGTTTTAGTACATTGCATGTGGCTGAAGAGAGACTAAAAAAGATTGAAAAGGTACAAGTGAAGAGGGAGGGAAGGAGGAAGAAACAAAGATGCTTGCAGACTTGCTTTCTGGTGCAATTTAAATAGCAAAAAGGGAAAGAAAGTAAAAATAAAATAAAAAAGAATAAATACCAGTTATTAGGCTAGTTCTTCTGAAATAGCATGTCTCCATAGACATTTCAGAAATGGCTGCCCATCAACTATTTTTAAGCAATTTCAGAGAAACAAGATATGAAAACGGAGATGTTAAAAATGAAGCTGGAAATTTGAACTGATGTCTAATGCCATTATAAGTCTGGAAAGCAAGAGAAGCTATAGTTTCAGCCATGATTCTTCACTGATACATGTGTACAGGAGCCTCACCAGAGCTCTGCTCTCTGCTTCAAACTCCATGTCAGCAATTGGAAACACAATCATAGTTGGTACAGAATTTCCATGTTATTTTTTCTATACATCCCATCCAGACAAAAAAGCAGCATGTGACATGCATGTAAAAAGCTATCTTTTGAATTTTGAGCAATGTACATTCAGTCCAGTGTGCAATATGATTTGACATGTATTTTTAGAGGAATATCTTGCAAGACAACACTCTGAAGTATTTGTTCAATGAAATGTCATTCCTATGACTGTCCCATTCTTTGGACAGTCACATCAGACCATTCCTTCACAGCAAGAGGTAGCATGAGAGTTTCAAGGCCAACGTTTTTTGCTGAGTCTTTTGCTATGCAAAATATCAAGTCTGTATTGGAAGAAAATACAGCTTCCCCCCACCCCAATTCTTAACTGCTTTCTTTTTTTTTTTATTATTCCTTAAAAACATTCCTCAGCACAGATTGAAAGCTTATGTTGTTCACACTCAGACCAGCATTACCATGCAGGGTTTATAAGTATATCTCAGAGAGGCACACTTCTAGGGAGTTTAACAGATACTTTGTTATAACAATACAAATCAGCAAGACTAGTGGCTTTAAAAAAGTATTCTTGTTAGCAGTATGCTGTGTGAACATTACTTTTATCAAAACCGTGTGCCAACTCACCCTACAAATAAATTGCAACCTCATAAAATTGTCAAAATTGTATCCCTTAGGAACAACAAAAGTTTGATTCACATGCACTTTCTGCATTGTAAAATATTTCATATTTTGTTTCTCCTATGTAAAGCGTAATAGGCTACATAATTTGATTTATACTTTGGGGATCCAGTACATCTATTAACTATGTAAAAGACAGCACACCAAATATTTCACAGTTTATGCTCCAAGTTTCAAATATTCCTGACACTGAAATAATGAATGGGTGCAGGCAAGAAAGCATTGGGGGGGAAAAAACCAAACACCCAACAACGAAAAAGAATTGTCTGCTGACTATTGGCAGCCTAAATCATTATAGAGTAAACCAGGAGCCAGACTGGGGAAACATTAAAGAGCTGAGACACACACAAAAAAATTAGCTTCCTAATGCTAGTATTGGGGTGGGGAAACATTTTCATTCATGTCTATACCATCATTTACACTGAAATTAATATTCCTATATGAACTGAAAAAAATATTTTATTATTAATAAAACATAATGGATTAATTTGAAATATGAAGAGGAAATAACTCTAGATAGATTGTTACTATGAATGAAAACCTTACCTCAGTTCACAAATTACTAATTTTGGAAATGAAGATCATATATGCAAGTTAGTAGCCACTTTTCAAAAAGATCCCCCACAAATCCTTGTTAAAAGTCATGTCAGGAGAGTCTGGCACATGAACTAAAACCCCCTGATATTATGTGCACTTTAATATAGGCACAATGACACTGACAGCACTCTGTGCACTCAGGAGTTAAACTTGTACTTTTGAACAATTCTTTCCATTTTTCAGATTATGAAAACACAAGTTTTCTGGATTTTAATAGTAAATAAATTGTTCCAAGTAGTGGAAACAACTGCTATAATACACATATTAAAACTTTAAGATCAGAAAGATCAGCTCTTCATTATATCCAAGTTTTACTAATGTATCAAAAAAAAGCCAGTGCATGTGAACAGGTCCCCAAACAATAGTATTGACCCTCTGGGTATAAAAATGACAAACTACATCCACAGTTGCAGTACACCCAAACTCTGTAACAGATTAGATTTAAAAATGAGCAATGTACGAAGGCAGCTATTAGTCTTTCAACTCAAGTGTCAACTTCAAACAAATTAACGACCGAGCAGTCTCAACCAAATGGTGTCTTGACAATTACAAACTGCATTTCTAAATCCAAATTCCAGTGCAATATTCCTGAGTAAGTTTTCTGAACTGTAGTGATTTACTTGAGTAAAAAACATAGTGCCGCATGTGGTTCTGCAATATTCTGCAAGCTATTACATCCACTTCACCATCCAATTCTTTAATGAAAGACACATAGTGGAGATGAAAGAAAGGAGATCAGAGCAGGAATTTGATATACAAGAGCTGAAAGTTACATCACGCATGCAATCCTTGTCAAATTGCTCCAACTACACCCGTCTACACATAATCTATAGCTAAGATGAAACTGAATATTCTCCAAGAACCAGCATGATGTGAACCATATCTCAGTTCAAATCTACAAAGGAATTGACCAATACTTGAGATTTTTGCACACTATCATCTACTTTCAGCACACACTCTTGGAATGAGAGAAGACAAGTTAAGTAGACAGTAACAACTAATTGTATGGCCCTTCCCTTTCCCTTAGAGGTTTATTTTCTCTCTTCAAAGCTTTATAGATTGATTGTAAAGCCATGCTGTAAATCAAAAGAAAGCCACTACTCATTACCTAGTTAGAATTTCCTGGGCTCTTACTGTGAAGCTATTTCTCTGCTGTTTGATCTCAAGGCCACCGGCAATGTCTACAAGCGCACTACCTATCATGGCAGCTGATACGCATTTTCTCCCAAACCCCTTTTCAGCAGCTTGATGAATTTCCACCTGCTTCCAGGTGGTTTCTAAAGAGAACCACCAAGATAAACGATTCATGGATTCAAAATACTTGTTCAGGTTGGAAAAAAAGACAAATATATGTAAAACCAGCTAGGAGTGACTCAGAGTTAAGGAAAATCGAGTGTATGGTCTACTGGTGTAGACCAACATGCCCAGCTGTGATTGCCTATGCTCCATCTGAAAAATAAAGGAAGTAATGCCCCCCCCCGCCAAAAAAAAGAAGATTTAAAACTACTGTTACCCCTGTAAAAGTTATCTCCCAGCAAGGAAAAATACATAAAAAGACACATGCTTCCTGCTCATCCCTATCAGCTTCTAAATTTCTTCCTGATGTATGAAAGATGGCATGGAAAGTTCTATTTTCTGTTTTTTTTTAATCTCTGAAATACCAGGAAAGATCAAGCCTCTTCTTTCCAGTGTCGCTGGAGGGCACTGCTCAAACAATCCACTTTCCTTTTCCAGTCCTTCAGCAGGTAACAGCACTCAGTCCTTCACTTAGGTTCTTTCTAGATAAAAGCAAATACTTTAAGCCAGGTTTTCATCACTGCCAGCTTTGAGAAGTTCTGTGCCTCTTGTTTTAGCACAAACAGTGCACACAGCTATGAACAGCAGGTCCCTGCAAGCAAGCCAGCCCACTGCTGCACAAGCCCTAGCAGCTGGGGCTAGGGCTGGGCAGCAGCAGCCCTGGTTGGATGCAAGAAAAGGTACCAATAGGAGTTTTGAGCATATCTCTGGGGTATGGGGACTTGTGCTGGGAGGGACAATGGATGCTAGCAGAGGGCTAGCAAGCAGGTGTGGAAGCAGTGAAGGAAGATGAATGGCACCTGGTAATGACCTGGCATTTATTTGGAGTGACAATGGTGACAGCTGCGATTTGCCACAATTTGTAGCCGTAAGTTGGAAGCCTGGAGCCCCACACCCCATTCAGGTGTTGAGGATCAATGCAAGGCCACCAGCAGACTGTCAAGATGAACTTGGTGCAGAGAGCGGGCTGGTATGGAGGAGGAGGACCCCATAATTGAACTGGTCCCAACAGCACTCTATGGGCTCCCCACTCAGCCCCACTGGCCACGGCCAAGCAAGCTGGCACAGTACAAACCTGTAACACACAACCTTTGGTCTCACACATTCAAAAGTAAAATACTTTAACAGTCTCTACCTACACATGCTTACACTCATTGATTCTTCCAAGCTTTCTTTAGAGAATCAAAGCAGTGGCAAAGGGCATAACCCTACCCTTCCTTGCTGTGACACCTCACCGAAGAGGAGGGGAAAGCGGAGCAAGGTAAAATGTATAGGCTGAACCCTGAAGGAATGAAGACACCTGGCAAACAGCAAAGTAATTTAGCTAAAAATAACACATAGGGATCATGCCCACAGATGTAGGTACAGTAAGGGTGCCTGTAGAGAAGCAGTACATTTTGTGTAGAGCAAGTAGGATAATGTGCAGGAGGTTACAGAGCTCCATGTAAGATCTGGCCAACTCACCTGAGCTCCATAACATGGTACAAAATCTCAGGGCAGTGCATTTCCCCATAATATTTTGGAATACACTCTTCTATATTTGTCACAAAATTTTGGAATGAAGTTTTGAACGGCTGAATATGAGACAAGGGGAATCAAAAGAATCTCAGTAGACATAATAAAGGGGGGTGAAAGATGATGTTTAGTGCTTACATTGTTGAAATTAGCTGAGGTAGAGACAGTCCTTTATAAGAAGAGCTGGTCCCAAGAACCAGCCAATGAGGTAAAGACAGTCCTTGATAAGAAGCAGGAGCAGGCACATCAAATAGGCCTCACAAAATCTTTTAAAATTACTTCTTCATACAATTACACACATTAAGCATAACTGAACCAAAACCTAACATAATTTTCCTTCAAAAAAAAATTTTCAAATTTCATTGGAAGTTCTACACAATAGTCAAATGCTATCACTTGTGTCTGCCCAGACAAATGAATCTGCATCCTTTAGCATGAGTCCAACAGAAGAAAAACTTACCCATTTTTACTTGCAACGTTCTCTCTTCATTTCTCAAAAACAGAAGCTCTTCACTTAATGTTGTCTGAGACTATTTTGAGTATCATCAGTATTTTAAATTTAGAAAAGTACCAAGCAACGTGATAAATACAAATCACTAACTGAGAAAAAAAAAAAAGTACAAATGAAGGTGATGCTTCCTGCCCTAGGGTTGGTATATTTGGGACCGATTTGTCTTTATGCCTCACTGCAGTATTACAGTGAGTGAAAGGTGCTTCTGCCATGTCAGACTTGAACTTGAGAAACAGGTAGCATAACATCTCTCTTAGCATCTCACAACTACTTTCACTTTGCAAAAGCCTTTGAACACATGATGCAAGTTCTATCCATTTCATCACAGTTTTATCACAGTTAATGACCAAATTGTACTTCGCGCCAAAGAAGATACATGAGAAAATAGAGGGATGAAGGCAGGAAATCTGCTGCATTTGGATCTGCTGTTTAAAGTAATAGAAAAATAGATTTTTAACTTCAGCCAGGAATAATGCACATGCTTTGATTGATAAGCCTTAAACAAACAAACAAACACCAGAATTAAGGAAGTGATAATGCACACGTTGCATCTCTTCAAAAGAAAGCAGATTCCCCTGAAGACAAGCATCAGCTCCTGCTACCCACTGCTTTCTGGAGACCGATGGCTGGAATATGAGCATACTGCTCTTGTTCACCAAAACATTTCACTCATGCATACTGAATATCAGATGCTAACCCGTGTTCCTAAGCAACCCCAGACTCACTCCACATTCTCCCCCCTCTGCCACGAGCAGACAAGAGGTTTTAATCATCAATTCACACTGCACCCAACATGCAAGAATCCCATCACGAGAGGCTTGGGCACAGCACTGCATTAAGCTGCATCAGGCAGCTTCAGCCCCTGCTTTGTCTTCACCAAGGCATGCAGACTATAACTAAAAGACAGCATTGTTACCTTGGTTTATAAAGACAAGTTTTTTTTTTTAAAATCCTGGCTTAAACATAAAATGCTTGCAAATACAAGCTAAAAATTTATATTCTTGCCAGCAGGTATGGAAACATTCTTTTAGAGGTACTGAGGGTTAAACTTTTTTCTGACATTTATAATATTCAGTGCTGGAAAAAAATCTCTGCAAAGAATAATTGCTCCCACAGGGACCAATCCATGGGTCACAGTTTTTTGCACTTGACGGCAACAGAGCCTTGAATGAGATTTTCTATAAAACCTAGACTTAAGCTTGCAGCATAATCACAATGCTTGCCCTAGCTCTAGAAGCTGAACTAAAGCACCACTTCTACAGTGTAATTATTCCACATATGTTCCAAAAACCCATGGGGAAATTTTATTATTCAGAAGAATAAATAGGGTAAAAATAAATGGTTTTTAATTTTAGCCAATTTTTACACTCCTTATGAATTTTCATTTTTCTTATGCAAGTTTAAGGCCATGGGAGAGAGGATTTGCCTTGCAGAAATAATTAAACTTTCATCTTCAGTTATGCTTCTTAGCAAATACACAGCCACCCACATAGCACATAACACACAAGTGCTATTCAGTGACACAGAATGCCAACATAATCACCAATGCTTCATAATCTTCCTTTCAGTTTCAAATTGAATATTTGAAGTTTGAACTTCTGTTCAACAACACAGAGTAAGCAGAAGTGCAGTAAGGGCTTAGGTTAGGAGGAGGTTGGGTCCCAATATAGAGCTTAACTTGCCCTCAATACTTTTTTGAATACTTGAAACTATTCTTAGAGAATAATGCACTAATTTGTCATATGGGATATGTAAACCTACTACCTTAAGCATAATAGAAGATTATAACACTCAATTTATGAACCAGTTTTAGTCAGCTGCAGGAGTTGGAATTTTTCTGGGAAGGGAAGCAGAGAAAGCAGGACTCCATCTGGTTCAGGGAGACGCAGGCACATTTTGTGACAGAGTCTACCCAGGACACCTTCTCCAATTCCTGGGAACATTTCAAGACTCCTTTCTAATGCAGGGGCCAAATAAATGACTATACAGGTGCTTGGTAGGCAGGTCACAAAATCTGCATGTCCCCAAGCTCATTCGCAAGCAAGCCGCACCCTGTTCACAGGGTCCCACTGATCCATTCACTGGCGCCAAGCCACACACCATCTCTGCACGTGCTGCTCCTTTTACCCCAGAGCTGTTTTCCAGCACCTGAGCTGGCTGAAGAGAAGGGCAGAAAGACCAAACACCAACAGTTGAAATCAGAGGTTAATGCACACTGATGGGCTGAAATATAAGAACGGGTTACTTTTCAATGCTTATTCTAAACTGCACTAGGGAACCAGAGAGCAGTAGTTTAGCAATCTTCCTAAAGATGCCAAATCTAGCTCCAAGGGCCTATCATAGTTGGTAAAATGACTACATTGATCCCAAGTATGAAAATTAAGCACAAAGTAATGCAGAAAACTACCAGAAGGAAGTGACAACTTCAAGTAACAGAGACCTCCTTGCCTCTCCTGCCCCAAATAACCAACAAGCTCACCTGACCCAAACAAATTCAAGACCATCTAGGAAGGTCTTATGGACACAAGCCTCTCTGATCTGCAACAGCAACAGAAACAGCACTGGCCAGGACCTTCCTCAGTTAAATGGTTTCTTCTCATACAATATCGACTTCTGTCTCACAAAGACAGAACTTCCGATGAAAACCACGTAACTCCTCCCTCAACACAAACATCTCTGAAATCTCCCCAAACCCTGCAGGATTGGGCAGGCAACTCCTTGCCAGGCTGTTGCCATTTCCAACCATAAAAACACATTAGTCACAGACATGTTGTTCTTCTCCTCCTTCAAACACACAATAAAGAAAAAAAATTTGTCCTGGAGAGTTGACCCAATCTAATGTATTACACCCAGTGTCAAATCTTTCATTACAGAGCAAATCTAGAGATTAGACAGGCAAAAAGCTATTAATAAATCACATCTAACATCCTAAACTTTACACAGTCCAAACATTTACAACTTATAGGTACACCTTGCACCCAAACAACTTCACACAATTTTTACAAACTACCTGCTACCCAGAGACATAAGAATGCCTGCCCACCTCTGCCATTCAATGCTGACCAAGAGGATGTAGCAGGTTCATTCTGAAATAAGAAAGCGCAGAAAATCTAGTCCAATACTCTTGAAAGATACCACATCTTACAAGAGGATTGTACCAAGTGAGAAGTGATGGCAACTGTACTTTACACTAACGAATTAACTTGTGGAGCCTTTGAATATCACATATCTCATTGGTTCTTTTAAATACACGTTTCAGTAGATGAATCAGAAGACAGAGTCACTTGTCAGCAAATCTCTTCATATCCCTCACTTCCCGAGACTGCCTCAAGGCTCAATTTGATCTACTCAGGAAGAGCTGTTGAAAGCAGAATTCAAGTAACCCAGAAATAATGTTGGGTTTTGAGGAGTTCCCAACAGGGGCAAATACTTTTTAGCAGAAACATCACCTCTACTGTCTAATATGATTCAGGTTTCTCCCCAGTCCTAAGTTTCACTTAGAGTTCATTTTTCACCACTTCTGCCTCACAACTCAACTCTGTTCCGCCCCGCTATGTGACTCAACCTTAGTTACACATGCAGTCTTCAGTGCTGCTCGGACAGCAGAAATGCAGCATAGTTAGGCATAAAGACTTCAGCGCTAAGCAGACTCCAGTACTCTTGCATCTCTCACTACAGGCAACCACCTGCAGCTTTGTCCTTTGCTGCCTTCATTACTTCCCATACATATATTTTTTCAATTATTGTTTGTAATCTCAGACCTTAATAAGCATCAAGTGACCTAAGCCTACCATCTATCTCCGAACAACACTTAAAACCTCACGACCATATAGGTCAAAAAAATCACAACACTTGAGAGCGACGCAACATTCTGCAAATGAGACCAAGCTCATCTGCGTGGAGAACCAAACTAAAAAGACTATCACATATCATCCTGTAATTATAATCCTGACCTTGTGTTTTTCAATACTGCTGATAATGGGTACGCTAAAAAAAACCTACCACCTGTCAAAACAGTACACAGTTCTGCACAAGTCTTCCCCTAGAGAGACGATGCAACAACAGAAAACCAAACAAAAACTAAACAAACAAAAGAACCAGCAAGATAGATGTTAGAAATGCTGGAAGGTGGCACTTGCACACTATGGTGATGAGGATGCTCTAAGAACCAATTTGGAAACGAATTTATGCAGGTGGCATGCCAGTGGCAGGGAACAGAATCTGCTCATTTTCTTTTCATCTGTGTAAAATGGTTTTGATTTTCAGAAGGTCAGCGTGCGACATCATGTTATTAATGGACAGTCTTGGTATTCTACCTATTTCCTTCAAGTTGGGCCTCTAGTCTCTGAGCATGATCACATAGCAATTCTGGTTATCAAAAGATGAAGGCCAACAAACACAAAATTCTCATCTGTCTGCTTTGACAGTAATTAGCAAAAATTATTGAACTAAAGCTCACAATGCAGATAAAGCCTCACATATGGTAGAATCTTTACTTTTGACTTGTCTGAACAAGCATGAACAAAATCCACAGCAAATAATAAACACTTCAGCCTGCTGTCTTTTACAATGAGTTCCATTTCACATATCTCCAATCTTAGCTTGTCATTAGCAATGCTAATTAGTTCACTATCTCAGTGCCACACTAGATCCAGTAAAAACTGAGATCATTGCTAATTTGAGAAGAAATGTTGTTCTTTCCTCAATATAAATAATAGTAACAGTCACTCTACAAAACACCCAGAGAAAGTTATATTGCTTGTAATTTTCAATCAGATTCAAAATTTAAATAAAAATTGCGACTACCTTTTGATTTCCAAAAAGATAATAAAAGGGTAATTACAAATTATCACAGCACTAACTAGATTAACAACCCTGTGAGGACATATAATGACACAGCATTTAAAGTGGGGTTATATCTCGCTACACAAGCAAGCCCAGTTCTATACGCACACACGTTGCGTATACATCCTTCCACAGCTCTCTTTCTGAAGGGAACCATTTTCTAATACCAGCATGGTAATTGCTCTTTCGTATCTGTGGGCTGATAGAGGGTTTTATTTTAAAGCTCTCACACAGTCTGATTCCACAATTTTTTGTAGAGATAAAACCCAATTATGTGGAACTTCAATCACAAGTCACAAAAGAGACCTGTGCAATTAAACAGCACTCTTCTACACAAAGAGCTAATTAAAGTGACAACAGGAGGTGAACCAAGTTGTCCTCTACTGAAAGTGAGAACATACGAGCTTGCCACAGGATGTCCTGCAAACGGAAAACGCCGAGAGGTTACTGGGCATATACTGGAACTGTTCTGTTCCCTCCCACAGTTAATGGAGTCCACCACCAACCACCACAACCACACAGACCAGCAGTTCGGGTAAATTGGGTCTCAGAGGCTCCAGTGTCCCCACACTCCCCTCCGCAGGAGGTTTCTGCCCCCTCCGCGTTTCTCCTCTCAGCTGGGGACAGAAGGAGAGCAGGGTGACTGGAAATGGGTACACATTTGCCAGGGCTGGGGCAGTTGGAACCTCTCAAAGTGGATTTACTACAGAGAAGCACTTGTCCTAAAGCAGATGAGGTGCTGAGACGGAAGGTCTCCATGTTCAGGGGGTAATCCTCACTCCCACTTCTGCTGAGTTGAGTGTGTGTACATATGCATTTGTGCCTCTGTGGGTCACAGAAGTGGAAAAATGCTCGGGGGGGGTTCTAAACCAATTTTTAAATTCAGATTTATTTTAAGACTATTTACAACCTTAATTCAGTTGGATTAGGAAATCAGCAGAGACAGCCTAATTTAAAACATCAAAGAACCAGCTGTACCTGAGGGAAGGTAGGCAGAAGGGGAAGGCTGCAGGAAGTGTCTCTCTGAATCCAGTTGCTCTTCCCAGCAAAGATATTATATCTGACTTCCCTCTGGGCACTGGACACCTGAGATTCAGTGGCTCACTAAACCTAAGCAATTAGCAGCTACCTGAAATGTACTGTCAGAGCTGCACTAAGCTGCTTACCTGGCCCTGGACCACTGTAGGTCATTTCATACACCGTTTTTAGGAAGCTCTGGGTGACCCTGAGCTCCTGTCTCCCACCAGGTGCTCTGCTGGCAGGGGTGCAAAACCATCAGCCCACTGGCTCGGCTAGTCACTTCCCCACCAGCCCCAGTATGATCCCTGTTGAACAGAAGCTCCTGGGCTGCTACGCAGTACAGACATTTTGCTAATACCAGAAATTGCTCATGATCTATTTCTTCCTTCGACCCTTCTACTGGAATGAGATATAAAGGCAAATAAATAATAATGGGTACAGGATTGCCTTAGTACCAAAACACCACCCGGACAGCAGGCAGACACATGCACTAGTCCTATCACACAGGCGTGCAGAAACAAAGGGAAAACAAGTGGATTTTTTTTTTTTTTTTAATGTGGGGAAAGGCCACCTTCCTCCTCTCTTTCAGATTTTTTCATGTATTTTAAAGTTTTAAATCCAGACTTTTTTGTATTTTAAAGTTTTAAATCCAGACTTTTGATAGCTGTAACCTACATTTAAAAAGCCATCACCTCTAATTGTGAGGTAGCTTTGGGAAACAAGGCTGTCAAGCCATTTTCAGGCTACACAACACTACCAACTATTTAAAAAAAAAAAAAAAGAAAAAAGAACTAAAGGAAAAGAAAATCACATTTCAGTAACTGAGCAGACTGACATGCTGCTTGAGATTAATGGAGTGTTGGTCTCTTGTTTAATAAAAATAAATCCTATACACAAATACCAGTGAGGGTCATGACACAATTCAACACCATTCCCATGTCAAAAAGCAACTGTGAAGAATTCACCTGTGTATTTTTGTCAGCTGCAACGGGCATTCTTGTTTACTATCCACACACACTTAGGTGAAGGACTTACAAAGGCTATGCCTGAGCTGAAATTCTAAATACAAAAACTGGATCGTGTAAAAAAATAGAACTATTTTTAAAGATTATTTGCTGCAGAAGTCAGCGACTTTCTCAAGAACATTCAAAGAGCAAAATCTATAAGGATGTGGTAAGTGGCAAATCCTGATTAGCTAAAATAATCAGCATTTCACTAAAAGGAAATACCCAAAGGAAAAGAAAATTATTTTGGCTGTTTTCTCTTTTCTAGTGAAATAACATGTATGTTTTATTTTCATTTTGTTCCACTGGAGCAGAGGAGAGAGATAAATGAAAGATGAAAGCCATAATCCATGAGAACACTCTCAGACTTCCACAGATAGTGAAATTTAACATTGACAGATATGACAGCAACTCATCTCAGTCAAGTTCTGCTTTGGAATCAGGGACAGCACTAAAAAGAATAGGGATAAAGAACTCATATCAGCCTTGGCTGGTAAGAGAGGCAAGGTGCAATAATAGTCTGTAAGCATTATAAACCAAGAAGGAAAAACTTCTGTAGCCGCCTTCTTGCCATTTTATTCTTTAAATTGTTGCTATTACAGCAGAGTGGAGTTTAAGTTTATTATTTACTTCAAAATCCCCACAATTATTTGTATGGTTGTACAGACCTAAAAGATCCACTGCACTATATACAGAGGGGACATCTCTACAGTTGGGCAACAAGCTCTTGACCTGGCTGGCACATGCTCTGAATAAACTCCAACTCCCCCCCCTAAAACCACATCTGGAGAACCAGTGTCACACCCAGGAACCTCTCCAGCTGACTGGTGGTAACTGGCTGCTGCGAGATCCTATAGAACATATCTTGCTCTCCATCGCTTGTACCAACCTTAGCACCAAAGCATTTAAAGCCATAAGGAAACGCAGGCAAACCTTACAGAGAGGAAAGCAGACACATGGAGATCAAGCAGCTTCCCCTAGGCAAGCCAACAATAAATCCAACAGTGCCTGAGCAGTGCCCAAGAGCTACAGGATCACGCATCCTCTGACCAAGTATGGTCAGATTCTTCTTACTTTGCTGCTTTTACTGATGGAAACAACACACAAAGTACTGTTATCCACCTCGGACACCGCACATCACACTACCTGCCCTTTACACTAGCTAATTGCTCCTTTGTTTTAGAAGAGCCCACTCTGCAGGATCAGGATCCAAGTTTTTGGGTCCTGGGTACTGGAATCAGAGTTATTTGCATGGTAACACTAAGGTGCTCCTGTGTTCAGCAGTAGCTCAGGGTTCAGAGACAGTCAAATAATCTAGGGAGATCTTGGACAGGGCAATGAGCGTTTAGGCCTGGCTTAGTGCTGCCCAGCATCATCAAGGCAATGATGACTACGTTATCATTTAATGAATTCAGGACTGTGCACACACTCCTATCACAGGGCCTGCAGTGCTATTAAGAACAGGATAAAAAAATTACAAAACCGGGCAATGCATACAATAGCTACATGTCCAATACTCTTTCTATAGAAAGTTGCTCTTCTGTTGCTACAGCATGCACTTTCACATCATTCCCCAATCAAATCAACAATTCCAAGTATCCATCCCGATCTTAAAATTGTTCTTTTCAATAAAAAAAGGGAACAAAGGAGAAAATGCACAGAAGATTCAAAACTTCATTTGGTAAATGCCAAGCAGATGAATAGGCAACACTCTAGAAATTGATAAACACTAATCTAGAGAGGTTATCTCCAGCGCTTTAGAGCATCCTGAAGAGATGACTTCAGGTCCTAGCTAGTGCTTTCAGTGTGTACATATGTATGTATCTAGATACACACAAAATATTTGTTTATATATACACACTTAAAACAACTTAGCTGAAATCACAGATTTTTTAACATACTTCTTGAGCTGAAGAGATTTCTTTAACCATTTTGCTGTATTTTAACAATATATTCACTACAGAGCAGTTTTCTAATTAAAAGCCTTTAATTAAAAAGAAGATTAATTAAACATGAGATAAGCACAAATACTAAACAAACTACTTCAGAGAAAATCCAGAATCTGACCTACCAAAATTACTTTATATGCAATTACACATGCTGTGAATTACTGTTTGTAGATAATTGCCTTGGCTGTCTCCTTAAAGTTAACCGACCACATATTAAAGTTAAATAACATCAAACAAAAAAAAAGAAGTCAGGACTTGCAGTTAAATGCGTTGGTTTTTACGTACCTCAGCATTAATGCATTACTGGTTCAAAATCATTTACCAGTGGACCTTAATCATAAAGAATACTTCCAGCATATTTCTGAAAATAGCTTTCAACCTTCAAAATAAAAGATACTATCTTATCTAGAGATTTCTCCAGAATTTACTTAATTTGATTTAAATTACTTCTCAGAGAATAATCCCAATCCTAGAAATAGAACTAGCTTTATATATTGTTGACTCTTAGAAATATTTCCTAGATTATTTTAACATGTTCTTGCTGTATGATACAGTAAAAGTAAAGATTCATTTTTTGTAGGAAGGCTGCTTAACCAAATGAACAAAGAAAAGGCAATGCTTAGGTCCTACATGTAGTAATGGAAAATTTTAATTGCTTTTGGGATCTCTGACATTATTCTTCCTAGCAGACAGGGTCAGACTAGCTTTGCACCCAAAACCACACATGCTATACTCCACAATGTCAAAGAATGAAGGAATATGAAAGGGGGTTTACTGGCCACATTAAGAGATATGTATATTAATTTCAAAGATTCACAATTTCACAGCCATCAGTGGGAACTGCAAATACACCTGGGGAAGAGGGTCACACAATTCAGAAAGCTTTCACAAAGGGAGTGGAAGGCCTAGAAACACCAGAAAATGAAAAACTTCATTAACTTTTAACTATCTTTTAAATACAAGTGTGAATACTTTTGATAAATCTACACAGCCTAAGAATTTTGGTTCTCTGCACCCTACCAAAGCTGCCTAATGCAAGCTATCTAGCCTGTTAACCAAAAAAAAAAAAAAAAAAAAAAAAGAGAGAGAAAAAAAGAGGGAGAGATTTTAAAACT
>NW_010972528.1:12163806-12209937 GCF_000737465.1 Haliaeetus leucocephalus
AAAATTTTTAGCCCTTTAAACAAAAAAAAAAAAAAAAAAAAAAAGAGAGAGAGAGAAAGAGAGAGAGATTTTAAAACTCTACTATTTCATTGAAAATTGTCTATTTTTGGATGTTACCTATTTTTAGGTCTTTGAAAGTTCCCTTCTTAGACTACATTTATGGGTTTATCTGCATACAGAGTAGAGATTTCCTAGACTGTTTTCTAACTTCATTTATAAACATTTCAACTACACATTTCTTGCCAGAAAGGTGTGGAAATGACAGGTTTACATTTTTAGCACCCTTTTCCCCTAAGCAATAAGGGAACAGAAACCACAGCAGGGATGAATTCCACCAGCAACAGAAACTGAAGTTCTCCAAGGCAGACACTACAGAGGTAGTCTGCCAAGACCTCTTTCATTGTGAAATAACTTCAATCTCTTTCAAGAAGTGTAATCTATCAAGACATATGGAAGAATAGAAGGCAATTTTAAATAGGTTTAATAGACAGTTGCCTAATTTATTTTTTTTTAATTGAAAGACACAAATAATCTTTTCAAAAGGTTGATGTGGATGGAAGAAGGTAGCCAGAGAAGAATTGAAGTCCTGGAGTAAAAATGCAATATACCTCATAGCCTTAGAGAAGAGTGTATATACATGTATTTGTTGCATGACATTTAAAAGCACCTGAGATCAATCTCAAACTCTGCTTTATGGAAATTTTTGATTACTATTTTTTTCCAGAGCCAAAATTTCACTATCTGCATGTATAGCATGGGCAGTGAGTAAAATGAACACAAACACAAGGTTCATTAATAAAGTTAACAGGGGAATGTATACAACATTTTTTTTTCCCCCTGTTACCTCATGGTATACGCAACTGCAATTTGAAGCAGTCAAATTACAGGCATGAGCCTATAGAGTCTGTAGAAATTCAAACTGCTTAAATGTAACAATAGTTTTTCCATGTTACATATGTTCTAAAGGCATCATTTGTTTTCTGAGCTACATTGATATCCTGATGACAAACATCGAGGCCACTTCATTTTCCCCTCACTGGGCGCCACATTAGCCTGCTTTACCACCAACTTTTGAAAAATTACTGTCAAGAAACAACAGTAACTGAGATATTACTGCTATTTTCTATTTCTTCATTACGCAAATACTTTGAAAATTGAAAATACTGTATGCGAGCTAAAAATAAAGGGACTTGGTGATCAAAACCGTGCTTTGTAAGATAGGCTGATGATGATCTAATGTAAATATTGATTTAAAACAGGAGGCAATGTTTTCCTTGTATCTAGACACATCACTACTGTATCAGTTAGGAGCAGCCAATCCTTCCTATATATGCCTGTACAGCATGTTTTCTTCAACATAAGAGATATATGCTGTATTCTTATTGACTTCTTAACAGCTGTAGTAACATCCATTACACTTGTGAGATGAGCTCCTTGCACAGGCTAAGTACAGGTAATGCCAACTTGTTATTGCAGGCAAAATGTAATTGAACACAGCCTTTTTTAAGGTTCTTAAACAGTCATACATGCAGTCTTCTAAGCATAACAAGCATAAGGGCAATGTTTATCCATAAACACCATTTTATGGGATGGCTTCAAACAATAACAACAGCTACTTTGTAAAGCTTCTGTAAATTACTAAAACTCCAGAAAGAGAATTATGCTACACTAAACCATCCCCCCAAAATAATCAACCATCATCAAATGCATGTTTGAAACTGATGAAGTACCACCTCAAAATAATAAAACAATGCTAACACCAGTCTACAAAGAGCAATGAGCTCTCAGTCGCGACTGAATCAATGCTACTGCTTTGCCTCAGCTATTGCTTCTACCCATACTACAGAGAGACTTTCTCCTTTTTATTACAATTATTGAAAGAACTCTTACCTCTCCATCTCGTATTCTTTCATACCTGCTTTTACTGCCTTCATTACCTGTAAGATACATATTAACATGGGACATTCATAGCAGAAGGGAATCTCGTATTTATAAATTTATGACTTATGACCGAGTATCTCCAGAGGAACCTATATTACAAAAATATCATCTGTACTTCATTTAAATTTACATCAGTAGATGCATTTTAAAACTACATTAGAAATCAAACTCACTTTAATCTTTATAAATGCCTACAGTCTCCAGCAATAAAGCCAGTTTAATTGCCAAACTACTATATCCTAGTGAAGTGCAGCTCATCAAAATACCAATGCTTAATTCTGAAAGCTCTGGTGAACTTGGCAGCAAGTCCTTTTGGTTTACTTTTATGAAACACTAGCAAAACAAAACTGTGAACTGGAATATACTACAATGGTAGATTGTCTTTCATATATCACAGTCTGAATCAACAGAAAACTACTGGAGTTAACACTGGTTTACAACCCATAAGTCTTATTTTTGTTCTCAGATTTGCTGAGAATGTACACCAGGTTTATTCCTTTGCCTGTTTGTGTATTACAAAAGTTCTAGGCAGCTGCTTTATAGAGGAAATTCTCTCAGATGCGATAACATTATTCCAGGATGATGAAAGACCAAGGAGAATGAATGGAAATGACTATCCCTAGACTTTTCAATTTTACAATATTCACTTTAAAATATTTTTACACCTCACAGTTCAGAAATCTGAGAAGCAGAAGCAAAGACAACAGTTGAGTCAGTAAACTCATCAGCTACTTCTGCCTAAGCTCCCTCTGGTCATCGCTCAGAACTCATTGCATCTCTGCATACCTATATGGAGTACAGGATTGACACCCAAGTTAATCTTGTCATCAATATCAGTAGAGCAGTATGACTCCACTGGTACAGTGCTAGGTCCAACCTGAGTAGCCTTGCTGAAAGCCTGGATTTGCCTTTGCCACACTGCTATGTCAACAGAACAGCACTGTGAAGCACCGTACTGGGGGACATACCCATCTCTGAGGAGCAACCTAAGGAATCTTTGGACTATTCTCCACTGTGCGTGGAAAGACTCCTTCAGTTTGTAAGGAACTGGAGAGAATAACCTGCTAGTTAAACTTTTCCGAGCTGCACATGCTGACATGGGCCAGCAGAATAGTCTTCATCTCTTCTTTCTCCATCACTATACAGGTATTTGTGCATACAGGACAGATAGATTGCAAGCAGGTCACCTTCTGCTGAGGCTCCAGCTCTTACCCAAAACCACACTTCATTTTTCACACATCACAAATGCACCAGTGAGTTCAAGGACAATGCAAGGTATATTACTGGGCTGTAATAGGAGGGATATTATCCCCTTATTTCTATCCAGCCTTTCCATTATTTTATTACTAAGCAATTCAGCGTCGCTGGGAACATTTTCTGAGTACCAATGCTACACTAAGAGCAAAAATTATTAACAGTAAAGGATCCATTACCTCTTTATGAGCTTCACTGGAGATTTTATTGGTGTAGCGCAGAACTTCCAACTCCATGTCTGTCTTAATCACACGACTTAAAGAAAAGTAGAACAGATATCAGGTTAGGTTGCAAATTCACAGCTTAAGAATATGAAATAAAAAAACCCTGAAAATAATATGCATCACCTATGGTAAAATTAGATCAAGTACACCTCACGAGCAAAGAGCTATTACAGTATTCATGACAGCAAAGTTTTGTTGGCACTGATTCACCATTAGCTAAACAATCTCACAAAGGGAAGTCACAAGCATTTCAAACATCAGCCTGCATTATTTTAATACTAATAAACAAGTGGTCCAACCAACATTTTTTCAACTCATTCTACAATACATTAGGAACAAAAGAAACGTGTTTCTGCATTTGTCATGGCTCAAACACTACTTCAAACAGAACATTTCTACAAGCATACTTCATTTACTTTTTAAACACAATTTGAAACTAGTTTACATAAGGAAATTCCCAGAGCTCCAGAATTTCTATTCAGCACAATCCCAACTCCCACCTATTTGCAATACCTCAAAAGGTGGGCGCAGGGAGGGGTATGTGAAGAAATGCTATTTCTGTTTGATATTAAAAAACCCAAAACATGAAATTCAGAAACAGCAGCAGCAGCAATTATAGCCATAATGTCCACTCTCTTTGACATGCTTCTGAAGGAAAAAAAAAAAAAAAAAGACAAACCAACCCCCCGAAAACCCCATCCTGCTCTTCATGCCTTAAGAGATACTGTATTTGTGTCTATTTATGAGCCTTGATACTCTGTTCTGAACTCATCTCAAAAATTTACCATTAAACTCTTATCTACTTACACTACTTTCTACCATGTATTTCAAATAAAAGCAGCTATTTAGTGTGACATGAACAGGGAAGCAGAGATATTTCCATACCTTCTATTAAAAATTACCCACTCCTTCCACTGCTACACATACTGATTTCCTAATATTTCTCATGCTCATCTCAAAGGCAGCCGTGAAGTACATACATACTGTTTACAAAGAACAAAACTACATCTACTGAATTGCATGAAAATATTTAAACTGTGTTTTCCAGCTCCACTCCAGAGCTTGCAGCAGTTACAAAGTACCATAACTGTTATATTTTGAAACTGCCACCAAGACACCCCTTTTTTATTATAACACGCTCCTACTCACACTGCTGTAGAAAACTATTTACTGTATATCTGCTCCAGTAGTTTGTTTTAATGACTCCAGAAACAGGTTTCTCAGCCATCAGTGCCTCTGATGTGTGATAAGAGCATTTGCCACAGACAGCGATTGCATCGCTATGTGGCACAGGCACTCCCCTTCAAACACAACTTTTCTGGCAAGAGTAAAGGTACCTTTGTAAAAGCGCTGATATCAACCAAAACATTCTTACAGAAACACAGTAGAGGGGAAAGTATTGACATTCTTAGCCAATTGGAATATGACACAAAATAACCATTATGCACATTGAGAATGAAAAGTACAAGGTTTTGGCTGGCATAGAGTTAATTTTCTTTCTAGTAACTGGCATAGTGTTATGTCTTGGGATTCAGCAAGAAGGCTGGAGGGGCACAAGAAGTTGGGAGGGGACACAGCCAGGGCAGCTGACCCAAACAGCCCAAAGGGGTATTCCATACCATGTGATGTCATGCCCAGTATATAAACTGGGGGGAGTTGGCCTCGGGGGGGATCGCTGCTCAGGAACTAACTGGGCATCGGTTGGCGGGTGGTGAGCAATTGCATTGTGCATCATTTGTTTTGTATATTCCAATCCTTTTATTATTATTGCCATTTTTTTTTATTGCTATCATTATTAGTTTCTTCCTTTCTGTTCTATTAAACTGTTCTTATCTCAGCCCACGAGTTTTACCTTTTCCTTCCAATTCTCTCCCCCATCCCACTGGGTGGGGGGAAGTGAGTGAGCAGCTGCATGGTGCTTAGTTGCTGGCTGGGGTTAAACTATGACAGGGGAATGGATTGACATTCTTAGTCAATTAGAATACAACACAAAATAATCATTATGCACATTGAGAATGAGAAGCACAAGGTTTTAAAATGCATGCCGAGGTGAAAAAATTACACTGGGATGGTATAATCTGCTCACCATGGGTGAAGAAACAAACTTCTGCTTCTGCCTTTCAGCCAAGACATAAAGAACAGTAGCTCAAATATATTCATGTTAGAATGAGGTACCAAAGGCTTATAGATTTTTTTTTTTTCTTTTTTTTTTAATCCTGTTCTTTGGAAGACTGCATGTGCTAGCAGGATAATTTAATACTTGCTTGATGTGCCTTTATATTACTTTCAATATACAGTACATATCACTGATCTGCAAGTGCCTAAAATATAGGTTGTTTCATAATTCAGTCGTCTAATCTCTTTATTGGGATCTGCTAGTAATACAAGTTAGTAACTGCTCAACGGCAAGTGCAAACAGTATTAGAACCTATTTTACTTGACGAGGTCATAAGGCTTCAGAGTCAAGGTATTTATTTTAGATCATAACTTCTCAGGTATCTTTTTGCATATACAAATTCATGCTCAGCCTCAGACAGACTTTTTATGCAATGCATCACCTTCATTTACACAAGGTCAAGCACCAAAACATTTAATGGAAAATGTTTACTCATTCTGAGACCAACAAAACCCACTACGCAACCGTTAGTAGGAAAGAGAGGAAAGATGTACAATTGTGCGGGGAAGATGATCAACTTCACCCTCCACTAGATACTAGATTCATTAGGCTCCTGTGTTGTCTGAAGTGGTACTGTTGATGGAGTTCCCACCAGCATATTTGGGTAGCAGAAGGGCATGTATTTCACCACCTTCTCACTGTTTTGATGGCATAAAAAGCAACACTCTCCTAAAACAGGTTTAAAGCATTGCTAGTCAAGCACTGTGGTTCGCACTGTAAGGCAATCTTGTGGGTGATGAGTGGTCCACAGTTCTCATGATGTTTTCCCCCCACTTCCAAGATAGCGCTAGGAGGAAAGTCCCACCTTTGTTCACAAACATGAACTTCAATTTTCTATTAAAGACAGCTCTTGGACCAGTTACACACTCTGCATACATTCATTAATATTTTAATGGGAACAAATCATTTCCAGGCTCCAGCTAATGCAATTGCAAAAATGTACAGATTCAGCATGTAATGCAGTTCTCAGATTAACAGGCAAGCCACTCAATGCAATCAAGTTAAAATAGAAGCACAAGTCTCCTACTGTCTTTGACCTATAACTTTTAATTCTTTTTTTCCCCCTCCATTTTACCAGTGTAAAAACATTTCTTCTTCCTCACTCTCCTCTTTTACATGTATTTTGTGCTTTTATTTGCACTTGCCACATGAGCAGGTGGTCCTTTCATGTATGTCAGTCATCCAACAGAAGAGAGAAGCTTTAAATACAAATATCATTTCAGTCCTGAAATTAAGTTTGGGCATTTGAAGTGGCTGGATACCAAATTTCATGCACAACCTGTTTTCCATTAATCAAGTGGTCAAGCGCATACAGAATTTGAGGCAATTATGAGGCTGAAACTTGCATGACTCAACTACATTTTCCTAGACCAGTGCTTTCCTGCAAGATACACAAGTGTTTGCCTCTCTATGTGCATTCACCATTCCTGATCATACCGCCAGTAGTTTTTGTTCCCAATTATCAACTCCGTGTTTATCAGCTGTCTTGTTTTATGGTTTTTAGTACCTGCATGCAACCTTAAAGGCTGCTTTCTTACATGTGTGGAAAACGTCTGGGTACATCCACTTCTTGTCCTCCTGGAAACATTATGTTTACAGACCACCTAGTAAGTATAGATGCTGCCCATGTAGACAGACTCCACAGTCCTGCCTTGTCTTCACTCTTTTTCACCTCTGCTGTTACATTTCCACATTTTATTTATAGAAATTTCTCTACCATAGTCAATATACTTATGCTCTTCTGCAAGCTTTTGCATAAGAACTTGCTAACTGATTTAGCATCAAAGCCAGTAAACATAGTAATGCACATATGCAAAGAAGCATTACAGTACAATTCTGAAAGTTGCACGAACACCAAACACGGGAGCTCATCTTGAAACAGTTCAAAAAGATGTTCAGAGGTTTACAACATAAATAAAAAAAACTCTGAAAAAAACAAAAAGCATACGCCCAGCTTTTAAGACATTAACATACAGATCACTTTCCCCAAAGAAACAGTTATAGCTTTCCAAAGTAGTGCAAAATACAAATATATGAAGTCTTCCACACATAACTATCAAATCCCATTTTCATAGAATCATAGAATCATTTAGCTTAGAAAAGACCTTCAAGATCATTGACTCCTACCATCAACCATGCCCACTAAACCATGAAGTGTCTTGTCTACGTGCTTTTTGAATATCTCCAGGGATGGTGACTCAACCACTTCCCTGGGCAGCCTGTTCCAGTGCTTGACAACCCTTTCAGTAAAGAAATTTTTCCTAATATCTAACCTAAATCTCCCTTGCCTCAACTTGAGGCCATTTCCTCTCGTCCTATCTCCAGCCACCTGACAGAAGAGACCAGCACCCACCTCACTACAACCCCCTTCAGGTAGTTGTAGAGAGCCATAAGGTCTCCCCTCAGCCTCCTTTTCTCCAGGCTAAACAACCCCAGTTCCCTCAGCCGCTCCTCATAAGACTTGTGCTCCAGGCCCCTCACCAGCTTGGTTGCCCTTCTCTGGACACACTCCAGCACCTCAATGTCTTTCTTGTAGTGAGGGGCCCAAAACTGAACACAGTACTCGAGGTGCGGCCTCACCAGTGCCCCGTACAGGGGAACAACCACCTCCCTGCTCCTGCTGGCCACACTATTTCTGATACAGGCCAGGATGCTGTTGGCCTTCTTGGCCACCTGGGCACACTGCTGGCTCATATTCAGCCGGCTGTCGACCAGCACGCCCAGGTCCTTTTCCACTGGGCAGCTTTCCAGCCACCCTTCCCCAAACCTGTAGCACTGCATGGGGTTGTTGTGACCTAGGTGCAGGCCCCGGCACTTGGCCTTGTTGAACCTCATACAACTGGCCTTGGCCCATCAATCCAGCCTGTCCCGATCCCTCTGTAGAGCCTCCCTACCCTCAAGCAGATCGACCCTGCCTCTCAACTTGGTGTTGTCTGCAAACTTACTGAGGGTGCACTCGATCCCCTTGTCCAGATCATTGATAAAGATATTAAACAGAACTGGCCCCAATACTGAGCCCTGGGGAACACCACTTGTGACTGGCCACCAACTGGATTTAACTCCATTCACCACAACCCTTCGGGCTCGTCCATCCAGCCAGTGGATTTTCATCAAGGTTACAGGAAAATACAGCATATACAGGCACAAAACAAGCCGTACATTGCTAAATGTTTATCTTCTAGTACCACCACGATTATGGTAGATAGACATTGGTACACTAAAGTAACAAAAGGCCATTTTGCTAAGTGCTACCATAGAAAAATTTCCTTCTGATTACTAGGGAGAAAATTTGGACAAGTCTGGAGTTCATCTGCTGTTAAATGACATTTTCTTTTCAAAACAGTGAAATTAATACTTAGGGTATGCATTCAGTATCAAATTTGAAATGGGAGCCCTGTCATTTTAAATGAAGTGTTTAAAAGTGTTTGGAAAAACATTCACTCAATGGAAAAAAAAAAAGTGAAAATACGCTCCGCAAACTGCTGAAATCCAGTCTAAGGTCAAATTCTTTTATGTTTTATCCTTAAGTTTCATAGCAAGTCAGAAAATGTTGAGATCTTGAAAAAGGATGAGTAAGCAAGGGAAGCAACAGATCCTTAATCACAAATGCTTTGCCCCTTGTCAGTATTGAACCATTTTCTCTGCATTTTATTAGAAGACTGTATAATACTAGAGTTGCCTTTTGTAACTCACAGTTCTCCCTGGCTGGTTCAGGAAGCTCAGCCATTTCACCTCTTGCTGGCAGTTTTGACAGCATGGTATAGATTGGAGTTTTTCTGACAAGTATCATGTAAAACAGAGTAGTTCAGAGCTTGCTGAATTTGAAATGATATGCATCCATGCAAGCATTTGATTCAAATGAAGCAGTTTCCTACCCTAGAATATAATAATAAAAAAAATTCATCTTCCTAAAGGAAAAATACTCTTAATTCTAAAAACATTATTGCTTTCCAAAGAAAGTTTCTTGGGCAATTACTTGACTTTCCAAGGAAATTTCTACTTTAGGAAGTTTTAATACACATAGACCGTCATTCACATATTGATTTCACCAGACACTTAAATCCTAACAATGGTCTTTAACATACTTCTGACTTAAAATGAAAGCCACCAAAGTCGATAAAACCTTTTAAAACACTTTTGAATGCAAATCTGAACTTTGGCTTCACTTAGAATTCCCTTTCCTTGAAAGCCAGATGGAGGGAAGGTGCATACCAAGCATCTCTGCCCCTTAAGATCGCAGGGAGGACAAAATCAGAATTCCAGGCTGGCAGTCACAATTCACAGAAGAGATTCTCTCTACACCAAAATGAACAGCTCCAAGTGCTGCCTTTCTACTACCTCAATGCTCCATCTATCTCAGTACAACCTCAGGGCATGGACCTCATGTTTGTCCACCCCTGAGCTTCCTGAAGATTTAACCTCCCATTAACCCAAACCACAGAGGAGAAAAGCTTATCAGGTGACACCTTGGTAAGGTGGATGGAACCAGAATGAAAGCTAACTTGGGAACAAGCTTGTAGCCCTAATCCAAAGCCTTCTGCAGCTAAAATTGTCATCTCTCTCTCCCTGTAGTGCTGCTGTATCTACAGATCAAAGCTTGGAAGTTAGACCAGGCCCTCTTCAGGTCCCCTTTCTTGCCCCTTGTCTTTCTCTGCTAACAAGAGTACAAAAAGGCAGGCAAACAAGAGGAGCACAAAAATGACACTGTCAGGTTAAAGATGTAGCTCCCTCCTCCGCTCCTCCAACAGCTTGTCAGGTCACTCGGAGAATCCTCCTCTGGCTGCTGGGCACATGATAATGAAGTATCAGAGGCTGAAAGTTCCCAATGTCTTAAACAATAAAAAAGCCCCATGCCCTACACCAAACCAACCAACTAGAACTCAGGAGCAGCCGCCTCTACAGGAAAATAAGACTTTATGAAGAACTTCTAACTTGACTTATCCTTTCTATTATTTTTGTGAGCAATGTAGCACAGCATCAGGTGTCTCAGAGCATGTGTAAACTTTTCTATATCTTCCCTATCGGTATCTGTAATGACAGGAGCTTGACTAATTCAACACTAATGATATTTCAAGAAACCCCAGGTTTTACTGAACTCCTCCTTTACCTAATCGTGTTTAATTTGTGCATCTGAAAAGGACATCCCAACATATCAATGTCCGAGCTTGTGTTCTGTCTACATTACTCAGGACTTTGCACCTCAAAGGCTGCACCAACTCTTAAATTCAGAAATCAATTCTCCAAGATAACTTACTTGTTTTAGAAAAGGAAGGGTCCAAATTCTAGAAGGACAGAATTTAAAGGCAAGATTTAAAAATTGGTACCCTGAGCTTTTTGTGTTACAAAGCACTCGCTTCCCCCCCCCACGCTCATCAGCAGGATTTGCAAGCAATGAGTCCCACTGCTACACATCTCCAGGTCCATCCATGACTCAGTGATGCAACAATGTCTAAGTAAAGTTGCCCTGCTTCCCAATTTCCTTTACAACTTTTTTATGTCGTGCCAAGCAATGAAAAAATGGCTATAACAACAGAAACGTGACCTATTAAAACTTTTACGTGTTCTGAAATCGCATTGATGTTCAGAAAACAACTCCACAGTTTTCAAGCCAGCAATTAGATGTAGATGAAGACAGTAGAAGATTGTTCTCAGCATATGTGCCAATAAGAAACATTAAAAATAATAATATATAGTAGCATATAATACAATAAGCTACAACAGTTCTAGTCAGAGTGTACACTTCCCTGCTTGTATTTTAAGATTTTAAGCTTATCTGTCTTAAGTAAGGATTTGCTTCCTCATTTCTAGATTAATACACTGAAAAAGCTTAGATAAAACCTAATTCATTAGCAAAAATCCACTATGTCGTTTCTTCAGTTAATTTCCTAAGTGGAAAACTAGAAAGCCCTAGTTATGGAGCAATCCTGAGGACAAAGTCAGCAATGCTGACCAAAAGAGGAAAACGGGTAAAATACAGTAGCTTTACAAGCTACTAATACACTTAGTCACACTCTAATTTTGTCTATTCTGGATATGCTACAGCAGACTTCCCCTAGAATTACCAAGTATAGTTACATGAATAATAATTCAACAAAATTACTGCTGTTAAAATAAATCCTAGAAAAGTAATAACACCTTATTAAATATTACCTGTTCAGACACAGTTTTCATCTACCTTTGATTTTCATTGTAGAATATGAATTATCCTCAGTTCTTTTCCTATTCATACAAATTCACATTTACACAAATGTGACTTAACTCCTAACACATTCTATAAAAATATATATCCAGACACAATGCTTAAGAAATGTCACATAAATTCTTCACTTTTCAATGCTGTTACCTAGCCCTGTTTTTACTTTTGTACATTATTTCCACCCCATAACGTGAAATCAGCTTAAAATTAAAACTCATATAGTAAAGTAGGAGACTTCTGCTGAGCAAATCTCTCTGAAGCAATGGTACAGAATATAAGCACATTCAGTGTACTCAAGGAGAAAGATTTTATGCTACTCACCATTCTGCAATTTCAGGATGAAGGATTTTGTTGTTCACATTAAATCTACAAAAAACCAAAAAACACATATATTGAAAATCAGCCAGATACACAACAGCAGAGACTTTTTTTTTTTTAAACTGTGTCTTCTCTGAGGATGTGAAAGCTTGTGAAAGCAAATATTGTATTATTAGAATTCAGTATAGATCAGTATAGATCCCAGTGAGGAGAATGCACACACTCATCTTCACTGTGCAAGTATTTTACTTTGAAATACATGAGACTAAACCAGATATGTAATTTTAAGAATGTGCAGAAACCAGAGTAATAGTATGTGCAAGACATTTATTAAACTTCTTTTGACAAAGATAAAATGTTATCAGTTCACTGGTATGAGCGTGGGTTGGACCAGATCGACCTCCAGAGGTCCCTTCCAAATTGTTCTGTGATTTTAACTTTGCTCCTCAAACACCCTTCAATGAAATTAAACACAGCAAATTGCTAATTTCATCCCTTGTTTTATGCCTTCCCATTTTTGTGTGCACAGAATGTGGCATGTGATAAACAAGCTTGCTTTGAGGACTGTGAAAAGGAAAACAACCTCTCCTTGTCTTTTCTGATCTACAGAAGAGGCAAAGCAAAAGCCTCCATCTCACCTTGGCCTCAAACACTTAGCTATTTTTCTGTTTATTTTCTACATTAACAATTTATGTATTCTTGGAACTATTTTGAGGCTCTCTAAACAATAACATTACAGTGGCCAATAGAGTAAGAAGCTGAGTAATTAAGTGGAACACAAATGGATTTTCAAGCATTGTTCAAGGGGTTTTTTGCTTACAATTTAAATGCCTAAGGAGTATTTTGCATCAAAGATATTTCGTCTGACTCAGGACTGTTGGCTCTTCAGTTAGGGCATTTAAGAGAATTAAAATGCTCCAAGGCTCCCAACAGATCTTCAGAAGAATGTTATAAGGCAACAAGTCATTTTCCCACATTTTTGAAGGAAAAATTAAATCTATTTCAGGTTATTAACCATTCTTGATACCTCAGAAGGGACCGACTAAAGCACAAATCCAATTAAAAAAAATTATTTAGAAGTCACTTCTAATTGTACCAGGGTCTTCCTGCATCCTCAGATAGCAGGAAAAAAACCCCTATGTTTCTCTTTTTCAAAAACATATGCTCACAAACTTATAAAATCCTAACAAGGTGAAGGTTAATAGCTTTGTGTTCCTACTCCAAGATAGAAAACAACGACTTATCACAACATTCAACAAGGACAAGCTGTATGGTATTCAGTATTTTGGGTATTAATTAGAAACCACTGGAAAAGCAGCACAATACAAAAAGCCACAAGTCTCACGACAATGCATCATTATAGAATAAAGTTGGTCACTTGGAAACAAGCAAGTCTCATAAAATCAGATAAAAAGGGCACTTTTTCAATTTAATCACCACCATCCCAACAACTATAACCTAGGTACTCCAATGCAGAAATAATTCTGGAATGCAAGAGCCAGTTAAACACAAATTTATACAGAGTATATGAATGATATAGTAAAATCAATCTATAAAAATTCTAAAAAAAACAAAAGCCTGAGCTCCCTGTTTGGCTAGAAAGCATACCAACTGACACCACCACAGAAAACCAACACAAAGAAGAATTAAGCTGCAGCTGCAACAACAGACACAAGGACTTTCAATAATTGTCATCAGTGTATCAGACAGAAAACAGATCAACGAAGGCAAGCGTAAGGAGACACTGCAGCACCGCAGAAAGCTCCAACACCAGCTCTATGCAAATAAGACAAGTATAAACTATGGTTATTATGAAGTAACAAAAGAAAATAAAGGTCAGGGAAGGGAGGTATAGAAGGCAGCTGACTTAGACTCTGAAAACTCACATCTCTTCTCTCAAGAGCCTGTCATGCTCACTTTAACCACAAGCACAAACGGGTGAAACCAAAAGCAAATCAAATGAGCCAAACATGAACTTCACAAGAGAAGGTTGTTTCTCATCTGCACATTAAAAAAAATGGAGGGGGGGGCGAGAAATTGTACACTTACAATAGCTCAAATAATGCTCTTTTAGAAAAGCAATTTCAGCCAAGAGGTGTACCATCTCTTGTCGCAGTCCCTAGATTTTACCTTTCCTGGCCCTAAAGGTTCTTCTTGAACAGTCTGTGCTGCCGTAAATGCAAGTTTTACTTACTGGCTGAGGCCACCCACTATGTGGCAGCTCCTTAAAACTCCAGCTGTTGTCAATTGGGTAAGCTAATTAAAAACACAGAAAAGCAGTAGGATTGAAACACGAGGGTGCTGGGGGCGGGTGGAGAAGAGGCAGATCATCAGCTGAACAGCAGTTTTATCTCTCACCTGAAAGAGACTTTCTGATATAATGTCAAGTAAAAAACCAAGATCTTAGACCTATGGGACACAGCATCAATTCAGATTTGGAAGAGAATCTGATCTACTGTACATAGCTTTTTCAACGAAGCCAATGATTAAGGATTGAACTGTCTCAATTCCACTTAGCTCATGATAGCTGTAGGTCCTGTGCAAGTGGCTGCAGGGCCATCTGTTTGCAATTGCTAGACTTCTAAAGCTAATGACTCAAATTACACTTCACTTTAGTTACCAACAAGGTAGCTAAACAAACCACATCTTAAAAGTTACTGGTTAAATAGCAAGCTCAAGGGGAAGAGCTTGTCATCACCAACAGAAGTACACAAATGGTGTTTAATTCATGTAATTTGTGCACACAGTCCTACATAAAATCACCCTACCTTGTCCTCCCAGCAAAGTTTTGATCCTGCTAGACAATAAACAACTTATTCTTAAAAAAAATGTACTGCCCTAACATTAAGAAGCTCATGTAGATCAAGCCAATTCTACATTTTCCTGCAATCTGCAAATTGACAATACTTAGATGATGAGATATATGGTCTTGAGGAACAAATTGACATTTTGCTACGGTTGCAATCTGAAACATATTAATGCAACCATTTAATCAACATAGAACTAAGAAATACTACACTGAAAGGCATGTCCAAATTGATTTCATACTCAGTTGTCCTTTAAGATGCGAGACAATTTCATTAGTTCAAAAAAAAAAAAACAAACTAGAAATCTACACCTCCTGTATAATAACACTGTATAATGAGACCCTTTTTTGTCAGTTTAACAAATACACTTTGTGTATATATTGTGATAAAAATCCAAAACATATTCATACACAATGTTAGAATTTTCTACAGTTCTTCAACATGGAGAGCCTTTCTCCTAACGATTGACTTCACTACACAATAGGGAAGAGGCCATTTAGATGGTCTTCACTGTCATACCCAACAAGTGCAGTTCTGAGAGAAAGGAATTCACCAAAAAACTTCATAACATTAGGTACAATTGCTTAAACGGTCCATCATTTACATCAATCGATTCTGAGGATGGAAACCTCCCAACACAGCGAGCAAAGATTTGGTTCCGCAGTGTTTTAAAGTATATGGCACATTACTGTTTATCCATACAGGTTCAAAATCCATTTTCTGTATGGTGAGTCACATCACCTCAAAGCATTTTTACCAGTGCTACATAACCACCACATGATTAGATTTAAAAAATTCCTGCAAATTTTCCAGTCTGAAAAATGGGTCAATGAATTAGGGAAAAAAATATTAAACTAGCCTTTATTAGCAAACAGAAATACATATTTCTAGAAAACAATGCATTAGAACTACTTTAGATATCTGCCTTCTACGCTTAAGCCATCTGAAGCAAGTGAGAGCAAGTCACTTCTGTAGGATTCGTAACAGCTATAAACAAAGCCGACCTGAGTTACCAGCAGCAACATTAGTAAATGGTCCAAGTCTCCTGTCTTAAGTCCCTGCCCCAGAATGCTCCCTCCACTGAACCATGGTGCTACCCACCACTGAGCAGGGTGACTTCCCAAGTACTGCCATTCTCCATTTTTACAGATTGCAGCAACATACAAGCTTTTTTTAGTACAACATACTTTGCTACTTGAGAGAGCTATACATAAACTAATGGAAACCATGATATAATTCACTATTATGGGCTCTATTATCACCATAAAATCAAGTTTGATCATTGCTAGCAGGACAAAAATAACTTAGGGGTGATCTTCAGAGTGAGCATAGAAAAAACCCATGACCACAGTATTCATTTTGTCTCAAATGACTATTTATTACAGTGTAAAAATTTATCAAATAGTTAGGTAATTATGTTCCAGAACAAGTTCAAAAGGTTCAAAAAGTAAGACAGGGAAGCAACATCATTAGTGCAAGAAAAAAGCAGCTTCTGACAGGAACAGGATGAACAGCCTGCAAAGAGAGCAAGATTCACCTTTTTCAGGAAATGATACATTATTTCTATTATTATCCATCACAAAAAAAACCCCCTCAATACCCCCCCCAAAATACACCAGGGCACAGTCAGTCTAGGAGAAAAAAGACAAATGGGAGCAGGAGGAACACAAAATGGCTCCAGCAAGGAAATACATCTTGGTCAGGTAGCCAGAAAATGGAAACATACAAGAACCCAGGAATAAAATACAGCATCATAGCTAGGGCAGAGCCTGGCCCAGTAGAGGACAGAGCGAGCCAACAAGGCGCAGTCGCAGGCAGACAGGAGGGAGCACACTTTGAAGGTACACATTGCTTGGTATAAACTCCACGGTTTGAGTCCTCTCGGAAGAAATCAATACATCTGAAATATTTGTGTTTCTATAAAGGAAACATTTGATACAGGAGAGGTGGAGAAGCAGGAAAGCAGGAATGCTGAAATTTGTTTGGGTCTGTGTGGAAAACAAATGTAAAATGGGCTGATTTATATAAGCAGTTACAAAAATCTGAGAGGAGCAGAGTTAAAAAGGAAGCTCACCCCCTCCTCCACCCCCTCAATTAGCAGCGTTCACTCTCCACATGCCCACCGCTGGCACGCAGACCAAGCACGCGGTCACAAGAGACATGACAGCCCCGGAGAAGACCGAAGCAGGAGTCAGGGAGATCAAGGGAAGGCTGGAGTGACAAGTGGTTTGAGGGCACGGTATCTGTCAGAAGAGGGGAGTGGATCTTCAGCACATCCAACAACAAAATCAATGCGTGCTCTTCCATACTGGGAGCACAGGAGGGGAAGACACCAACCGGATCTGTCAAAGGCAGGAAAATTAACAACTTGGTGCCTAGGGGTGGAGAGGAATGAGCATATCCCAGATCTCAAAAGAAGTATCTGCTAAACAGCTGGAAATCGCCCCTAAAGAATGGAGAAGCACTCCTCCCAGAGCACACCGACAGCATGTTTACCACAAACCGGGAAGCCAGCGATAAAATAGCATTAATCCCTTTAAGTGTTGCAGGAGACATGCTATTAAAATCTCAAATCAAGTGCTAAATGGAGTGGCTTCCTAACTTAATGTTGACTAGTAACAGAATGTGTTACTAATTAGACTCCAGTTTTTAGTGAAATTCAGGGGGAAAAAAGGGCTTTTTGGTACTTCAAACAGACCTTTGTACATCATTCCCATAAAGAATTACTGCTGGAGTTAATAGCTTGTTTATATTTCATGTGGAGGTGTCTCAGATAAAACTGGAGGTATCGCTCCACATGGATTTTGGAGTCCACCTGTACCTGGAGAGCGTAAGATAACCGAGCACCTACTTGGTCAAAGCAACAGAACATCATACTGCTGTAACAGAAGAAAGGACACCAAATATTCATTAAAAACAGCTTGCCTGTATTCTGGAAGAGTTTATATTTAATTCACTGGGCAGCTAAAGATGTCTAAATGTCTGCCACCTCGGTCCTCCAAATCCCTGACAGAATCATTAAGTTTCCATTTAGGTTGTAGGGGGCAAACAAAGTAATTATGGAATCAGATTCCAGATTTCAGTTCACATGACAGAGAAAAGATGATCCCAACAGAAAGCATGCTCTCAGACTATACACATGAGTGCCCAGACTTGCTGCAAATTCTGTGCATTACGATCTTCATTGCAGAATTAATACACTGTCGACAGAGCTGGATGGAGAAAAATACAGTGGGGTGACTGGGAGTCAAGGATCATAAAAAAAAGGCCACCTACTCAACATCTAAGCATGAGTGCGTTTATTTTAATGGTCTATTTAATGGGGGGTGTAGGGGTGTGTGTTTCTTTTTTTGCCATACACTTGAGCTAAAATGGAAAATTATCTCATTTTAGGATATCATAACAGATTAAACAGTTGTATTTCATTTAAAATTGAGGTCATCATCCTCACATCCCAGAGCAGGCTGCGATATATTTTTATTTACTGCTTTTCCAAAATACTGCATGCAGGAAGACATTTTCACCCCACTAGAAGCCAAACTTCAAAAAAATACAACATCAAGGGACACTAAAAGATCACATGTAGGCAGAAGAGTGATCTTTTATTTTATACCTGTAATATGACATCTTTTCAGAAGACTGTGCATACCAGAATCCCTAATACCCACCTTAATACTGTACAAGGAAGTCAGTAAGAGAAAGAAGCTACTCTTAAAGATTAATTTTTCTGAAATCTGAAAACCAAATATTCCAATCCCAAAAGTGGAAATGGAGGTAAGAGGATGAGTCTGTTTGGTTTTAGATACTTAAAGCAAACACAGAGAAACATTGGATGATCTTAGATGCAAAAGAGATTTCCAAAAAAACCACCACTGTACTTCAAGTCATTAGAAATATGTCAAACATTTTATTTCCAAAGACATACCGATACATTTGATCTGCCATTCAGCACCCTGTTATTAGGAAAAAACATGATTTAACGTGAAATATAAAATGAATTCAACATAACCATGCAACAATTAACGTATAAAAAAGCCTTGTCACTTACTGGCTGATTCCCTCAAATGAAGCTTCCTTGGAGACATTTCCGCTATCAGTATTAACACCACGCTAGGAAGGAAAAGATTAAAAGGACCATGATTCTGAGCCAAACGCAAGTATTTAAAATTTAAATCATGGGGAGAACCTGATTGCAGCAAGTTTTTAGGAAAAAACTTATACGTAAGTTTACTTGAATCATAATAAATTAAAAAACCCAGACTGTTTGTTCAAATGCAGACCAATATAAGAAATCATTGGTTTCACAGGAGACCAGTGTACAACTCAGGTCAGGATGTGCTGCTTAGGAAAATGGCAAGCTTTGATTTCTAATTCCCTTATGTCTTGAGATGGAGCTAGGAGACCTATATAATAATAAAGGGCAAGAGATTAATAAACGGGCAAGGTTTCTTCTAAAGTAATTTCATTTAAAAATAAATTATTATGCACTGCCTTGGCAATGCTTACTATTTAAATTTGCATGCCATTCCCCTACAGCTTTCCATTCGAGCAAGTAGCATAAGCAAGAGTATTTTGGCTGCTACACAGCAGATGAACACTTCTGACAACATGTGCCTCGGAAACCCTGTGGAGCAGCATTACAGTTCTGTATTTGGAATGAGAGCGCAGGAGGAGAGGAGCAAGTTTCCATTCAGCCAGGAGAAAGAGAAATGCTCTTCCCTTCTCTGTATACTTCTTCATGGCCGTGGGAGGAATGTGAAAGCATCACAGCTTCATCCTCTCAGCCAAAAATTAGGTGAAAATTCCTGATTATAACACGACACTCACAGAGCGACAACTGCTCAACAACTCAATGCACACAAATGCACAGTAAGAAGCACAAGATGGTCAAATATTCTTTTTCCCACTCATTTCTCTTAAAGAACATGAAAGAAAGCTATAGGATCATCTTTTGTATGTGTATATATACAAATATAAGTGGAAGAAAGACTGAAAACTATTTACAGCCTTTGATCTTAGTGGATAAAGAAATCACATCTCATGCTATGTGACTGCTTAAGGAGAGATTTTTTCTTAAGACTTCTGTCTGGCACCTATCATGGGAAAACAAGAAATCCAGAGGTTGCCATTGCACTTGCTGTAAGGGAAACCTCAGAGTCAGCAAATCATTTCTTATATAGATTGGGGACAAGAAATCAGATACTCTTAATAGTGAGAGGTTTACAAAACATCTGTCAAGGAAAGCAGCTGGGGGAGAGGTGGTAGGGAAGAAGAAACTTGCAGGCTTTACCTCCACTCATTCATTGTTCTTCCAGAGAAATAAGCAAGCACCATTCAAAATCCTTGGCAGGCATTTGATATCACTCCCTCCTCCCAGAAGTTGTTTTCACCAACCCACTCTATGCAGAAAAAGTAATCCCTGAATCCTTGTGGGATTCCCATAGAAAGGCCCAAACATGCTCATGACATGACCAGAGAAACAAGAGAAAAAAGCATTTTGGAGTCATTGTACATAGGCTGGAGGATAGCATGGTCAATGTTAGATAGGCTTGTCATGTTTTACCAGAAAACAGGTAAAGCTTTTGGCAGAGTGAATATAGACTGGAAGGCCAGAGGTTACAAATCTTGAGATCATGGAGGGGCCAGAAGACTAGATGACTATACGCAGGTGACCTGAAATTTGGCAAAGAGGGGGAGGAAAAGATAGAGAACGACACTGCAAAGAAATGCTGAATAAACTGATCTCCTTATTGGAGAAAATGAGTAGTTAATCTTCAGAATAATGTGACTCACCAAAGTAAGGAGCACAGAAGGTTTCTTCGAAGACAAGACACTGGATATCTAAAAAGAAGTTTTAGATTGCTATTATTTTTATTTTTTTCTTCCTCATAATCACATTGATACCAATTTCATCAACATTTGCTGTGTACAAAGTAAACGAGCTGCAAAGACAAAAATGCTCCTGATATCTTTCAGATATTGCAGTATTACCTGAAACATGCAACAAGATCAGTAGATCACAAAATATTTAGACAGAAGTGCAGTGCTTAAGTTGATGGTGTCTACTATAACTTAAGTCTATTGTCATCATTTGGAAGACAGAGGAAGTATGAGCCAAAAAGATGTAATGTCACAGAGAAATGAGGAACAACAGGGTACCCTATCCCCAATGCACTACTGCATATAAAACACACATGCATTAATAATGTTACAATGTGCTAAATACTTAGTAATGAATATTTACTATTATTCTGACTGGGTCATCTTATATTAATACTTCCATTAGGCTCCGTCAGTACCTTTCAAACATTTACAAACTGAGAACAAAATCATTGGGCTTGTAGAGAACTAGGCTTTCAGAGCACCTGCAGAAAGGTGGGTGCTGAATTACACATTTCTTGAGGTAATGAACAGACGACATAATTCCATGGAGCACAGTTCTACCAACTCTAAATCAGCTTAACAGCACACTAACAATATTAACAAAAGAAAGCATATGGCAGTGAGGTTTAAAAATACCAATTCCACTTTTTTTTTTTTTCTCCCCATGAAATATCAGGATTACACGCTTACACAGGTTGGTCATTTGTCGACAAAAAACTATCCTGTAAATAAGGCCCCTAGTGTCCTGATGGTGGAAAACCAATTCCTTGGCAAACCAGGCAAAAGTTATAGGAAGAACCTCTGAAAACTGAGCAGTTTCGTTGCAAGCTTCAACAGCTTCTAACTTCAATACACGTAGTTCAGGTGGAAAACAGCCTTTATATGCTGGGACAATTTACTGGTCCACATAAAGAGCTCTTTTTCCCATCAATACAGTTTTTAAGCAGTAGGGAAGCAGAGAACAGAACTGCAATAAGGGCATTTGTTGATGGAAAGTGACCCAAAACAACTAAGGTGGCCGAAAATAAATGTGATTTTTAAAAATAAAACATGTATTCTCCACTTGCAATTTTCATCATCTGACAGATGAGCATTGGAACACCAGCACTCTATACAACTCCAACTCACGTCAAAAAGCAACCTCTCCACAGCTTCCTCCACCCCCAGGTACTGAAATACAGGATCAAACTTCACTTCATAGCTGGACTCATTATGAAAATGAAATGGAACATGCTCACAGCTGATGAGAGCAAAATTTTTGGTCTAGTGAGTCAGAGTTAGTGCTCTGCAGGGACGTAAGTATCAGAGTCTTCCTTTTCAAGCTGCTCTCCATGAAAATTACCCACAGAGCTTGGCATGAATACTGCCCTCACCCTGCTGAGCCTTCCTACCAAAGAAAAGATAACTGGTCAGGTGCACAAGTATACAAACATCTGCTCAGAAATGAAATGAGAAACCTAACTAAGCAAGTCACACTTGCATTTAAAAATACGAATATATTTGCTTATTCAAATATTAGAATGATTCAACATAACCTAAGAGTAAGGAAGGCAGCCTTTCCTCACAGCTCTTTGGAGGCATAAAATAAATGTAGGCTCCCAAGTCAGAGCTAGGACACGCAACCTCCCTGCCAGCAATCTCCTCAAATCTCCAATTGCAAAAAATGTATTTAGTAACACACTTCTGTTGGATAAAGACACAGACTGACACGGCTCATGATGCATGGAACATGTTTATGAGACTGTCTTTGGATTAAGACGTTATTGTTCAGCTCAAAATGGCAGCTTTTAAAAAAAGATTAAAAAAAAAAAAATTGCAACTGCTTTATAAGAATGAAGGACACTTTCCAGTAACTGGAGAGGGTGGAAAAGGTCCTACCAAGTCAGGAGACATCCAGTAAGCAGAGGACTAAAATTAAGCAAAATCATTGCCACATATTGATTTTGTGTTCACAGAAAAATATTCAGACACACAGACAACTCACCTCGTTCACATAGTGGACTTCATCCACAGCGTATTTTTTCTTGAAGAATTCAGGGGGATGAATCCTTTGGAAAAGAACAAAAAGAAGCATTTGGTTTTAGCTTTACTGTTATATTTAATAAGGCCACAGACAAAGAAATAATGTCCTCTATTATCACAACAATAGAATCGGATATGAGAAATGTTTTAATAATCTTACCCTTGACTCCATTTCTCAAAATAGGAGATTACAGAGAAAGTTGCCACGGCTACAAAAATCAGTGTGCTTTAATCCAGTCCATGCTTGATACTTAGATTTCATGGTCTCCTCCTGAATTAAAGGGGGTTTTTTCCCCTTCACCCTACACAAGACAGTTTTGTCAAAGATTTTTGCCATGCCATTTGTATACAACTTTCCAACTCACCAGATGTTGGAAGGATGTGGAAATAGCAAAAGACTGGTTTGCCCTGTGTTATATTCAAAGAATGAACAGAACATTCATTTTCTACCCTGATAAACCCTCTGATACGAACATAAAGCAGACTGAGGGCTATTAAGACATGGGCTCTGCGGCCTCTATAGAGATCCACTCTTAACCCAACAGGGTGTGCAACTTCACATGTCCAAAACCAAATCACTTCAGCTGGTTTCTCACAATACCCAACCAGAGACTTTCTTCAAAATGCAAGAAGAATGTGAAAGATGTGCTTGAAGTTGGGGCAGACGCAGGCGTGGACCAGCGGTCCAGGGCTCCCCCAGTGGCCCCCATACCAGTGGCTGTACCACTGCTCATCCCTTCACTTTATGGCAGCAGCCAGTTATTCACAAGACTTCAGTCTCTGATTACAATTCTCTATCCCCCCGAAACTGGAATAAATATAATCAGTGTAATTATGAAAATGTAATCTCAAAAGAAAAAAAAAAAAAAGAAAAAAAAAAGCCAAAACCACCTGGCTTGCATCCTTCCACAGAGTTAAAAAAACAGGAGAAAGAAAAAAACATAGTTGCAAGAGCCAGAATTTGGAGGATCCTGTGCATTTTTCTTCCTGAGGGACAGCAGGAGAGCAAGAGGTGTGCACAGGACCGAACTTTCAGCTGTTTAAACATTAGACTACAAGAGCAGAAGACCAACTGGGAAAGAATAAATTAGGTTGGAGACCAAAGAACATTTCTAACCCTTGCAGTGAGGAACAGCAGAAGTGGTGGGACAAACAGTTCAGCATCTTTAGGAGGTGCTCCATAACAAAGGCATGTATTGTAGCTGCCTGCGGTACCAGGTGGCTAGAGCTCTGATTTACATCATTTTTTCAATCTCGTGCACTCATTTTTCATTTTACATTCCTTTATGCTCCAAACAGCACCAGGCTGAGACATGAACAACAACATGAAAACGTTTACGGTGTTCTCAAGCAGTAAATTACAGATTTTTAAAAATTTATTTATCTGTGTACTACTCAAAAGTAACGCAAAAATATCTCATTATATGTTCCCTTTTGCAATGCTCCTTTTGTGGACTCTTCCCACCACTATTGGAGATTTCAAAGCAATTATCATTTACCTTCTCTCCCTGCCTAATTTCACATATAATTAAAAAAATCCACTATATACTCTTATCTTTCTATACCCTGTATTTTATAGTTCCCTTACCTCCAACTTCTGCATACTCTGTTTCTCCTACAGGCATCTCCTTTTCCCCTCCTTCATTCCTCACACACTGAAGTACTTTAATATTCCAGAAACATCACGAACAGATTTAGCACTTTCCGTTTTTGTTCTCTTTTACAGTTTCAACCAATTCATCCGGTATCAGAAGAATCCCAACTGCAAAACCAGCTAATTTATAGCCAACTGTAATTTATGTTAATATATGCTCTTTAGAGCAATACCTGCAAAGCACCATTTACAATTAGCTGCTTTGTTTGAATTGAAGAACTGTTTCTTGTAAAGTAAATATTTCTTAAAAGTATACCCACAAATATGCTGGATTTTATTCACTTCACTTAATGCAGTTTAAATAAGAGTAGGTCTCATTTTACAACACACCAATAAGAAAACTTCTGCCTTTTCACAAGCTGGTTTTTTGTTTTTTTTTTTTTGCTAGTTGCCTCCTATAATTGTGTGGTCTACACAGCACACTGATGCTAACTTAATTCTTTGGTTATGGTTAATATTAATCCATTATTGATTCCACTCCAGTTGTAATCCCTCCAACATCTCTTCTTATGTGCACTGTCACTCTTGAGGAACAAAAGTAGCTCATGACCCTTTCAAGGCTGAGGATTTTTTCTCTACTTTGAAAGAAAGAAAACAGCAGCTTCCCACAATCCTCCATCCTCTCTCTCAGCTATTAAACTAGGTCATCTTCCAGATACTTTTGACTCCATCACACCTAATGATAAGCTGCCACGTTTCCCAGATGTGTACCTCCTTGCTGCTCTTGTTCTTGCTACCTTGCTTAGAAGTCGGCAAGACTTTTAGTACAAAGTAGAGAGCCAGACTTCTCAGCTCCTCTCTGAAGCAATCAAGGCTCTGCCTCACTTCTGTTCTTCAGCCACTTAGCACCTCTGACTAGATGGTAAAATAAATTCATGTACACTTCCCACAAACTACCATCCCCTACCCATCCCACAGGAGCCGTGATGCTTCACTGATGAAGCCATGTCTCCCACCGGAAAGACTTCTGCAAAGACCTACCCTACTGCAGAACCACACAGGTGGAAGGAAAAGTGCACATGGAAGTCGACCTTAAAGAGGAAAAATTTTGTGCTCTCACATACAGAAAAGCAGTACAGAAGGCAAAACAAAAGCTCAGGGAGAAAGAGGAGCAAAGATGATCCTCATTGAGACTTTTCCATATTCTCTCCAGTCTCTTCAATTTTTTCCCAGTTTAGCAGGGATCTATGAAAGATTATTATGCAGCAACACCTTAGTTACTGTAAAAAAAGTACCAGGGCAGAGTTCCTTAGGAGATACAGGGCTCAGTATTCATTTTTATCCAATTTAAATGCAAAACAGGCTAAAGTCTAGCACTGACCATCACTGTCACAGGGAACAGTACCTTCCACAGAATGCTCACTGGCTTCAGGAAAATCGGAAGTTACATTCAGTTATGATAATTTCAAGTACATCTGATACTTCACAGAGATGAGGAGTACTTCTCTCTACAGATAACTCTCAGGCAGGTAGAATAAGTTAATTGGTTACAATTTTTAGGTTTGCCTTTGTCTTTTGTAACACTGCTATGGGCTGCCAGTTTCAAAATTCTGATTAATCACTGCAGAGACTACATGCAAAAAAACCCACAGCAAGTCATAAATTAATTAGAAGGATTACCCAAGTGGAAGATACGATCCCAGATATTATTGAATCATGTCTCTCCTTACCTATCAAAAAAACCCCCAACCTTTTGTAAACAGATGCAAACTAAAGCAATGGCCTAATTTTTTTACAGGCTTGTGGGGAGGGAATGTGAAAAAAATTTTAGATTCCCTGGCAACATAAATTAGCAAAACCCTACAGAGAATAATGCACTTCAGCCCTAAAAAGGTTCAATATCCTTTCTCTATAGTTTTATAACTCCAGCCAAGCAAATAGCGGTGTTCGTTAGACATGTCAATAGTTAGCTTCCACAATAGTAGGAGTCATCATTTTATCTCATGATGGAAATAAGTAACTACAAACTCCCGGAACAGCATCATGCCCAAGTACACATGCCGAAGTGGCTAGGCAAAAATCTGGCATCTCATAGTTCATGGCCATTAGAAAGAAAACATTAAGAGTCCAGAACTTCTATTTCTTTACAAGAATACAGTTCTCATTTTTTGTCACCAAAGGATCCCTTAAACAAGAGACTGTCTCTAGTTCACCACTTACAATTCATCACAATTTCCAATCCAGTGAAAAAGCTTGAGTTATTCTGGGTTAAACATCAAAGCTATTTACATTCTGCTGATGTAAACTCTGCCCTCTCCCACGTTCTTCTACCCAATCTAGTTCACCTACTTGGTTTCCTGCTCTCAAGATTTTCATAGCAATTGGGAAACGCTGAAGATGGCCTAAAGATGAGAACCTACATCTTAAAAAGAAGATTCAAATTCTGATGCACTCATTTTAACAGCTAAGGTTTTATTAAAGCACCAAATATTGAAGATTCACCTTTCAACCATAACAAGTGACAACTTCATTATAAACAAAATTCTACTGAGGTAGCAATGGGAAAAGGAGGAAGAGGAGCAGCAGCAATACTTTCACTTTAAAAATACAATGTGAAATGTTGAGTCAGACACTAAAGTAATACCTCACGTTAGCTATACCTCATTTCTCGTAAATATCAATCAAACATGAAAACTACCAGCAAAAGAGTAAGGGAGCACAGTATTAAAAACTAGTAACCAGGAATTCCAGTCAGTCCATCAGCTTAGTGAAAACTTCCAAGTTTAGAATAAACTTTTCCATTTGGTTTAACTAAATTCACAGTGGTACATGATGGCATGTTTAAGAACCAAGAAGCTTCACCAAATCACAACCTAATCACACCAGTGAAGATTTTGCCATCAACTTTGACAGACCACAGTATTACAACTGGCTCCACTTCAATGCGATCCTTCAAACAGGAATGTAATACTGACTCCTCTGTTTATCCATCACTAAGATGAACAGCTCTGACAGCCAATCTATAAATACACCAAAAAATATATTTTGAAGCTTTTATATAGTTGGACAAAATTCAAACCTCAATATTTTTGCAGCATTTTATTAACCATGTTGTGTTTCCACTTTAAACCCAATAAAAACTTGGTCTCATTGTCTAACACCATTTTAAAGCTGTTGTTCATTACATTGCACAAGAATTCATAACAGCAAATCTTAAGAGGTTTGTACAAATTTGACATTACCGTAAGAATTCCATTAAGCAATATTTCTTTGTATTCTAAAGGACTCTGGAGCAATAGCCTCATAATACCAACATGATAAAAGAGTGTTCTAGTTTTCAGAACTGCATTCAGAAGAGAGGTACAAATGAGATGGATCTAAATCACAAATGCCAAAGAAAAACTGTGAGCAGAATTCATAACAGCTGATAGCTATTCCAGAAAGAAATACATCTAAGCTAATATATTTCCAACCTAATTGCTGATATACATTCACATGTATATCTTTTCATTTGCATCTAAATGTTCTTCCAGACAATCTTCAATATATGTATATAACAACCTTTTCCTGCTGGTCACTTTATGTGTTCATTTTTTAATGCTTCTAGGACAGATTTGCAGTTTTTGCAGCGGATCAGCTCTAAAATGAAATTCAGCTTTTCCTGAAGTAGTCCAATTTAGATTTTCTTCAGCATTTCAGCTGGAGTTCCTAATTCAAGATTACTTATCTTACTGCATGGCCTAGAATGTAAAACTATTCCTGCTGGAAAAAAATATTCTTAATGGTATGTTCATTACAAAAATTTGAGAAATTCTAGTTGGCACTAATTTCAAAACATCTTCCACACATTCTACATTTTGTTACTAAAAGACTGCAGACACACACTCAGATACATACATATACACCTCAGAAATGACCTGAGCACCTTCAGCAGAGCAAGTCAACACCAGGAGGTCCCAAGCTTCCTGAAGTGTGGAAAGCTGATTGCATTGTCTCCTCTAAAAGTTGCACAGGATTCCTCCTTCTCCGCAACACAGATTAATCAAAAAGCTGTAGCGTTCTGCACCCTGTTAACACCAAGAAGTCACACGATTCGCTGCATCAGCCAGTTCTGCACTAGTCTGCTACAGACATTCAGTTTAAGAAAAAGTCCACTGAATTGCAAGGTCCCTCCATAGGGCTGTCTTAATTTCAGCGCTACTTTTACATACCTTACATTTCCTAACATATCTGCAAGTGATTCACAGATTAGAAAAGCCAGGAGAGATCAGAATAAGCACATGTATTTCATTTTTAGTTTGATTTCTAGATGCTTTCATTTTCAGACATCTGATATTGTTGTATGTCCTGCTGTTAGATTTTGCTACAACATCCTCTCTTCCCTACTCAAATTCTTACAGCAGCCTCAAGAAGCCCTTGGTCAGCTCTTTTAAAATATTTGGATAACAACATAACCTTTAGGAGCTATTTAACTTTCTCTAGGTTTACTCCTGGAATAGAAACTAGTTCATTGCCATCACTTTGTGATGCTTCACATATTTTTTGTTTCTCTCAAATACAGAATGAAAATACTTCATTGAACATTTACCTCAATAACAATTCAGAAATGGCAGTTGTACCAGTTCCACCTACTAGTAGAAGCTGTTTGAATTGTAACCGCTATTTTTGCTTTCTCTTTCGTGTTGTACTAATTCTTTGCCTTAAGCTTGTCCTGTCATCCACCCAGGATTGTTCAGAGCTCCCCATTAGCTAAGTTCTCTTGTGATCAGCTTGTCAGAATAGGCAGACACATGAGAACCATCACCACACTTGTATTGTAGGTTTTATGTTCACTTACACGTTACAAAAAACAGTTCTTACACCTACACAAGTTATTACAAGCCTTTAATATTAAGATTTGAATGGTTTTACAGAATTCCTTAAGTCTTCACATCTGGCCTTTTGAAGTTGTTCTGAAAGCAGGGTGCCTTACTGCACTCCTACATATAAAAGAAAGCAATAGGTGTATCCTAACATAAGCTCCAATATGAGGTGACCGTTCTCCTGCAAAAGGAAATACTAAGTTAATACCACATTGCACAGACAACAAAGCAGTATTCCAGGCTGTCTGACCACACATGCTATCAATGAACATATATTAAGGCCAAATAATGAAAATCACCTGCAATTTCTAAGCACTGAATCTGGCTTTAGCAAAAAACCACATCAGCATTAATTTAATGTATATTTAAAAAGCATCAGTAGGAATCTCTAAATGAAAATCAACAACCGTTTTGAGGACCTCTTAGTATGTGAGGGAGGAAGACAGCAAGTACTGACACAAAGCAAGACATCCCATACTAAAGAGTCTCCTGCAATTAAAATACATATCCACAAGTCTTGTCCACTACTTATTGTCTTTCAGATCCACAGCTCCTGGCAGTTACCAGAAAGCGATGTTCTTCCAAGCAGTAATTAAAAGTAAGAATTAACATAGTTGGAACAGTACCAAATAGGCAAACATCAAAGACACTTATTCATGACAAAGTCTAAAGCAAAAGGGTTTCTACACAATAATGTTCAGGGTATACTGCTCTCTTAAAAGGTCGTACAAGTATTATTGCCTAAAATGCATGAAAAAATGTGCAAGCTCATATCACAGAATCAGAAGAGGAAGATTCTTGATGCAGTGAGGCAGAAAAGCTAAAATTAGGAAACTTCACAGTAAAGCTTTCTGCTTTATGGAGATACAACAGTATTGTTTCCTCCACTCCACCCTAACTTTCAGAGAAAGAATTATAAAACATAAAAAAATTTATGGCAAATCCACTTTATCCTGAGCAAATAATCTCTACCAAGCAAAGTAAATGTCTGCATTAGCCTGCACATAGTGCCTGTACGTGGCACTGCAGCATGCACACATTTACTACCAGCAAGTCATTGCATGAGTTACATCCCATTTTTCCTCGCTTACATGAGGGGAAACACATGCACAAGGAGTTAATTGGACAAGAACAGTCTTCAGCAGTTGAAGTTTGTCGTGGTTTAACCCCAACCAGCAACTAAGCACCATGTAGCTGCTCGCTCACTCACCCCCCGCCCCGCCAGTGGGATGGGGGGAGAGAATCGGGAATAAAAAGTAAAACCTGTGAGCTGAGATAACGACAGTTTAAAAGAACAGAAAAGAAGAAACTAATAATGATAGTAATAACAATAATAAAATGACAATAATAAAAGGACTGGAATATACAAGTGATGCACAACACAATTGCTCACCACTCACCAACCGACACCCAGTTAGGTCCCGAGCAGCAATCTCCCCACTCCCCCCAGTTTATATACTGGGCATGACATCACATGGTATGGAATACCCCTTTGGCCAGTTTGGGTCAGCTGCCCTGGCTGTGTCCCCTCCCAACTTCTTGTACCCCTCCAGCCTTCTTGCTGGCTGGGCATCAGAAGCTGAAAAGCCCTTGACTTAGACTAAACACTACTGAGCAACAACTGAAAACATCACTGTGTTATCAACATTCTTCTGGTGCTAAATCCAAAACACTACACCAGCTAGTAGGAAGACAATTAACTCTATCGCAGCCAAAACCAGGACAAAGTTCTACACAGTCAACAACTCATTTCTCAGGCCTTGCTAGTATGAGCTTAAAGCAGAGTAAAAGTTTCAGTGAGACCACATACAAAGAATAAGAATCTTGGTGAAAATTAAAGCAGATGAATAGAAATACATCAGCAAAGCACGTAGAGCCGAAGGAGGAAAAGGGATACAAAAGCAATGTTTTAATGCTGTCAGAGATTCCCCAATAAACTCCCTCCTCATTACAGTGTCATCAAGTTAACAGATGGCAAAGCATTAACCAAACAAGATGGTGTCGAGAACTGCTAGGAAGAACAACATAGTAAGCTTTACAAGATACCAGCAGATGTTCCTGACTTTGTCCAACAAAACGCAATCACCTATATAGCCAAACGGAATTTCACTATCTCAAAGAAGATTAAAAGGCATCAAGCTAGATTTAAAACAAAACAGTACTAATGGGCTCGATGGTATCACAGGCAGCCTCCAGCAGCATTTTGACTACCTTAATATTACTTCCTTTCCACATTTCTCTAGATTTCTATTTTATCCTTTGAAAGACACAAGTACCTCCATACATGTAAACTCAGACTCCTTGCTCCTTTTGATACAGTCTAGAGTAAGATGGATTTTGAGAAAACAACAGAATTTAAAAGAAATTGAACTGAAGATGAAGACTCAAGCTGATTCAACTGGAAAAGGTAACCACGTCTAGCAGTGGGACAGAACAGTAGAGTCCACATGCATGATGCTGGACATAGGATGCTGGGTATATGATACTGGACTTCCCAGTGCTACACAGTTATTCTGCTTTTGCATAATCTGTATGAGCAACATACAGACCATTGGATTTAGAAAATCAGAAATAAATATTGAGGAGATTCTCACGGTTCTTCCTGATAAAAGCCAAGCTCTGAACTACCTATTTCATCTACTTCAAATATACAGTCTGCCTGCTCCTGCTCAGCTATTCCCACCACAGGCATTCCCAAAAGATGAAAAGTTCTTTACACTTTCTATAAATTCTACCTCAAGAGGCAGTGCCTCAATTAAACATTTAAGAGATACTATCAAGAGCTACCCAAAAAAACAAAACCACAGAAAACTTGCAATTGGTAACCTCTGCTTTATTCCTCTCTGCAAACAAAATTTTTCCTTGGAGAGAAGGGCTCTATACTAGTACAGAAAAAAACTGTAACAAAGGAAATGTTTATACACTGAAATCCCTGAAAGATTTCTTGTCGAATAAGACTGCTGACAAATATTCATTAGAAAGCTCTCTTCCCAAAAAAGAGCACAAAAAGAATTACAATGCTTAAGAGGGTAAGTGTAATTTCTAGGTCACCATAAAAAAAACAGTGTTCCATTCAAACACTGGCCTCAATTCATGTTTCTTAACTGAGAAAGTTACATACTGAATCTGTCAATAGCAAATGTTCTGCTTTTACTTTGGAAAAAAGCCTGTATTGGGGGGAAAACCAGCAATATTTTATGTTCCACCCATAAAAGTACTATAGCAAGCTCTGGAATGCGTGCAGCATGCCCCCCAGGTTCCACGTTATTCGGTAACAGCACGAAAGAAAGCAGTACTGGTGTTTAGAGCAGCATTAAGATGACCTGAACACCTTTAAGGGGATGACAGTATTCTCATCTTACAACTTGTAAAGAAAACTAAACCACAAAGAAATTAAAGGAACTTGCCACAACAACTCATTGAGCACAAAGAATAGGCAGAACCTACCCATGCAAACAGTGCCCATTCACTATGCCCCGTTGCCCCTGTGAGGCGAAGAAGTATCTGGCATCCCCCAGGACCAGGGTCAAGGCGATACCTGCCGACACCCAGAGCTCTAGCAAGTACACAGCACGTAAAACACAATCTGCCTCTTCTCCACTCACATTTAGCTTTTAAGAAGCATTAATATTGATTATACTCTTCCCTGTCCTATTTTAACAAAACAGTTGGGGTTGTTTTTTCCTCTTTGTATGGTTCTCAGCAGAGACAACACTGTTTCAGAGAGCCCTTCCCGAGCGTACAGACAGACACAGCACAGGTTGCAGGGAATAAAACACCTAAAGAAAACAGTTAACATCAAGCCCTGAGAACTTGGAATTTTAGAAGTGAAGGAATAGAGGCACCACTGTAGGTACCACTTGAGAGGTTTTTCACTGAAGTGCCTTCTCAAATCCGGGCCGACAAGAAGCAGAGAGCTCTGCACTCAAACCGGGCAGCTGCACAGCAGAAGGCAGCGTGGAGGTGCAGAGCCTTGTTGGAGCACTGCTGGAAAATCCCCACAGGCTTTTCCTTTGCTGCAGCTTACCTTCCTACCAGCAGCAGCCCAGTCCTTGGAAGAAAAACACATGGCACACCTGATCAAAAGAAAACTTGGATTCTCTGATATTTCAAAATGTTATCAGGAGTTTGTATCACTGAACTTGATACTCCTGCTAGCGCATTAAATACAGTATAAAATAAGAAATGCCTGGTGGGGGTTATCAACATTCCCTGTTGTACCGCAGGAATGAGACATGCGTAGGCAAGACTTAACTTTCTCATGCTGTGGTTTGAAGCCACACCAGGATATTAAAGAACTGCAGCATTGTCAAGCAGATTTACTTAGTGCTGGTTCTATTTCTCAATACACTCGAATCAAAAAGAGATGAAAAAGAAGCACTTTAACACTTACTAAATCACCAACTTGTGCATCCAGTTAGAGACATATGCTGGTAGAGATTGCAAATCAATGGACTGATATAAATTACTATTATTGTTTAAAACACTCTCAACAAGAAATACAAAGAAACTTAGGCAGCTAGAAAGCAAAGATTTATAAAAATAATTACTGAAGTAAAAGTCATAGAAACAATACACATTCATCCTGGACCAGCAAGGCTCATGGACAATGAGAATACTGGGACAATGACTAAACTGATGAGTTGAGAAGTCAGAGCATTTGAGCAGCACTGTTTAGAGAAAAACAATCATCAGTAAAGTGGCAAGAGCAATCCAGACACTAATTATTCTGTAAAAGTAATTTTTATCCACAGAGAAATACCGTAATAAATGAATGGGAGACAGAAAATGGAAATCACTGTACTATGGAGAGAATTGGAATCATGGAAAATAAGCAGCATGGGGAATTGCACAAGTAAGTCTCGTCAATCAAAAGCAACCAGCTTTATTGTACAGTTTTGAAATGATCGGATGAAGGGTAAAGCAACAGATGTACTATCTGAATAATAGTAAAATATTTGATAAAAATCTCTCTCAAGACTCTTATTCTCCAAAATCAACTCAAATTGGCTTGGACAGGAACACTACGATGTGACCTGAAACCCAATGACTAGTGATAACAAAAAATGAAAAGCCTAAAGCAGAAAAGAAAAAAAAAAAAAAAAAAGATAAAAAGATGAGCTTTTCAAGGGCTGGGAAACCCTCCAACCACCACACTGAAAAGTGCTGTATCAATTTAGACTGATGTTCTCAAAAGTTAAAGTGATAAACAGCAATGGACTGCAAGTCTTGATTAGTGGGATACTGCAAAGACTGAAATCAGTTGTGATGCTATTCAGAAACAGAAGCAGGACTGAACATGTTCGGGAGATCCACAGATGGCATTTGCAGGTGGTAACAAACTTTGCAGATAAATTGCAATTGCCAGTTGGTACAAAACAGTAATAAGATGACCTAAAGTGATTAAAAACTGTTGGGTTTTTTTAAACAGCAAAATAATGATTCAGTGGGTAGGGGGAAGGGACAAATGGCAGAAAGAGATCAAACTGATGGACACGGAAAAAGAAAACACTCAACATATTTCATTGTAGACAAAAAATTACAAGAAAAAAATACCAGGGGATGATATGGCGGATCAGTTCAGAAGGTAAAACCAAAGACCCTTCTAGAGTATACTATCTGAATACACAGCTCGAGAGCATGCTACAGAAAAGAGGACCTGTATGCACCACATCAATAAAACTCATCTAGAAAATGTCCTTCATTCCTGCAAAATCTACATCAAGAAGAGCAATTAAGGTGATGTGGAGTTTGGTCCCTACAACACCCACACACACTCCACTACCTTTCCGAAGAGTTGTCTCCAATTTCGGCTCGCATAGAATGGGCTCACTATAGACCTTGCCTTCTTGTAGCCATGCCTAGGGCTAATTAATGCACCAGTCTCAGCCACCATGATGTAGTCAGATAAACGTACCACGCTGTACACAATTTAATACTCACAATTTTTCAAAATACAAATGCCACAAAATTCCACCAATCCCCATTAAGAAAAAGAGATCAAGAAAGCAATTTCTTAGCTTCTAATTTTCATGGTCACATACAGTCTATAGGGGGAAAAAAAAAGGTAAAAGCCTAAATAGCCTGAAAAGCTCTTTTTTTTTTTTTTTTTAATTACAAAAGCATTTGGGGGGAAAAAAGCAAACAAACAAAAAAAACAACCACACACTTCTGCACTTTTTCCCAAAGGCAGTAAAACTTCTCAGCTTTGCTGAAGTCAGTCAAGTTTAATCACCAAAACCAAAGGTTGATTTTGGTTGCAACCTACTTAGAAAATGATGACAATGTTTAAAAAGCTTCCTCATTAGGTCACAGAGATATTAACATTTGTGAAGCATTTCATTGTGCTTTATTACAGCTCCAAAGTGCCACACCAAGGTTCAACTTTGCAAATACAGATAGCTTCCAAACAAATTCATGGAACAACGTTACTCACAGTGGATGCAAAGCTAGATTAATGTTGTTATACTTACCAATCAGCCAGCAGGGCTTCAAAGAAAACACAGGAAATTGCACATAAATATTGTTCTGTCCCATTTACTATGTATTTCTAAAGTTAAAGCACGAAAGCGTTAAATATTTTTGTTTTCCACTAAAAACACTCTTTACGTGGCAAGGCAATTAAGTTATTTTGGCATCCGCTCCACAGAAAGCAGCTGCTGTACAGTATGTTTTACTTTATAAAATATCTTTAATCAGCACACTGACTAGTTCTGTCATTTATAATTAAGGAGGTAAATGGCAGGTGCAGCATTAATTAGTGAAATTGAAGTCTCTGTGCAAGACATGCAGTCATACCAACTTAATGCTTCATAGGAATAGAAACGATTGCTAACAGCTTTGCACCACAAACTTGACTAGGTAAGACCATGCCAAGAAGGAGGGGCATTTACAACACAGTTATGCTTCTGAAGCCTTTTCAATCTTACATTACCAGATTAATTTCTTAAACTCTTCCTCCGAAAGTAAGAATAGAAAAATACTTCAGCAGCGCAAAAGCCTACCCACTAAGCCATTCTGTGAGAGTCTGTTTCTGCCTTACACACAACTGGAGGGGCAGGGGACAGAGGTACAGATCAAGAGATAGGCAAAGTGGTTCTCTTAGTTGAAAAGATTTTCCCAGTCAACAACTAAGAAATGGGCTAGCCCAACATTTAGAGAAATGCCCACACTCATAATTTAAAAACAGAGTGACTGTTGTTGCAATCCCTTCCCAACAGGAAAGTAGGACCATGAGTCCTACAATTACCCTCATGAGAATTCTGAGATTGCCACCTTAAGAGGTTGTGGGTTTTCTGGAGAACATCCATAGTCTGTGAGTTAAAATAAATCTCGCCTCCCTTTTAAAAGTGCAGAGTTTATTTTGGCTTGAAGGACTTCTGAATGGTAGCCTTACAGCTATTTACAGATCTTTAGAGCATACACATTCAGCAAGAAGTCCTACAAGATAAGCAACACTTCAAAGAAGCGGTAGTCACCCTCAACACCAGTACTATGTAGTGCTGGATCTTTGGCAGACCACAGCCCAGGGTGGTGCATTCATCATCTCCGCGTTCACCTGTTCTGCAGATTCCCCCAGGCACCACCTCAGCATGCAAAACTTCATAAAAACAAGTGCAGTTGGCGAAACTAAAATAATTACAGTGTTCATGGTCTCATTTGTAAACTAATAGTCTGTTCCTCTCCAAGCAAATGCTCTCAGACACTTCATTGCAGTCTTAGTTTGGCCAAAATCAATTATGAAAAAAGTCAAGCCACCCCACTTTTGCATTACTTCAAGGCAAAAAGATTAACCCTTCTGACTGCCACATTACCTAAGCTACATTTTGAAAACAACTCATATATGCGTCCTTCAGAAGTGAAAGCACAACAATACATCAAAATACATTTAGTAATACAGTAGTACCAACATAGTAGTAAATAGCCTTCTCCATTAATTTTAAGAGAACATATGCATTTCTGCCTAAACTCATATAGCAGACTCCCACATCTGTCAAATAGAAAGCAATATAAGCACCAGGCAAAGTAAGTGCACCCTGTGCTATGAACTAGAAGACCAGCTGTAGACCTCTGTTAAATACCAACCTCACAAATATTGTACAAGGCATTGAATTGATCTGTGCTTCATTGATGTTAAATGAATGTTTCTTCAGCATGTAGATAGTGCCTTCCACATGCACAAAAACAAGCACTTCCAAGGCAAACTACAGTAGATAAACAGCAGCGGATGGAAGGCAAACCTATTTGTGTTTTTCTTTCAGTGCTAATTTTGACTTAAAATTGAGTCTTCTGGGAAGGAACACAATCCCTAGCTGTGTGCAGTACCCCCTGCCAACCAACTTATGAAGCAGAACTGCTACTGACTCACAAATGAGTTATTCATCCATCCTCCTTTTGACAAGCAGAAAAAGTACATGACCACAGCTGACAGAAGAGAAAACAAAGATTCAAACCGAGGGATTCAGGAAGGGTAAGGAGGAGAATTTAGAAAACAAGGATGCTGTGATAAAGACAATTTGTTATACACTGCAATAAGATGCAACAATAAACCACTTTTAACCAGACTCATAATTCTGTGAACGAACCAATAACAAGTGCTGCACAAACAAATCAAAAAGGCCACCATTTATAAGCACAATATTTTATTTAAAAACGCAAAATGAGATGGTGGAATTTCAATAATATTTTTAAGCCTTTTCAAGATTTCAGATTAGGAACAATCAGCATGGGTAAGAAACAGCTGATTTGAACTAGCAGACGAGAACTTCGGAGGAGGAAAAAGCTTTGTCTATAAATGGGAACAAGCACCACTAGGGAACAGACTTTAGAGAGTACACGTGGGGGTTAAACAGAACCCATGTTCCCAGACAGGTGCAGCTCTCAGCTGAAATATTTCAGACAGCAGTATTCACATTTTTATGCTATCACAAACAATTTCAGTTCCCAGGCAGGTCTAAGACAGTGATACTCATATAAACTCTCTAAGAAGACAGCAGCCATGCCCTACCATATGGTCTGGCACAGTTCAGCATATGGGATTGGTTCTGATTGTTTTCCTTTTCCCAAAATTAGCATTAAAATATAAGTGATAGCTTCAATTAGAAGCGAAGCAACCTGAGCTCAAAATATTAAATTAGAAGTAATCTAATGTTCTGAGACAACACAGACAACAAAAAAATTTACAGTTTGTTAGATGTTATAAATACAATTAAGACTGAGAAAAGAAATGAACACATAAATAAATCAATTCCTCCACTACTGTGGCACTGAGCAATATTTACTACCAATATGGGTAGAGAGAGATATGTTTATGGCATACTCACGGAACAGAATTAAAAATCACATTCCCCAGTCTGTCAGTTCATATCAAAAAAAGTATCAAAGAGGCTGAAGTACCTTCCACCAGTCAAAAAGCTTCATTAGCTAAGGTGGCTGCAAACTGGTAAAGCAACTTGAAAAAGCCTGCTTTACTATTTAACTTGTTCGGTCTTAACACAAGACTTACTTTTCTCTATGGTTTAGCTTCCTTTCATGGATACCATGAGATCCATGGATTCCAATTCTAAAGGTATTCTCTACCAAATGGTGGTGGATCATTTGATATCATATGATCAATACCAATTGATCCCATTTTGTATCATTGTATGTACCTATCACTACAATTCACACCAAATTATTTGGTACAATCTGATTAAAATGAGATAGCATTCCAGCTCTACAGACAGTTACGTTATATGACGTACTCAGATATATCGGAACACAGTTAAAAGACATCTTACTTTCCCATCCAAACCGCATAGCTTTCAGGGAGTTGTGGAACAAAAAGCATGGATCTTCCAGTATCAACATCTACTGCTCCAAAGCAGCCTGCTTCAGTTACTCCAAAAGTCCAGTGAAAGTAAGATTCCTAGGTTAAAACAAAATATATTCTTAAAAGAAAACCCTCACTTCTACCAGCTCTAAAAAACACACTACAGTACATACTAATTCCTACTTCCACATATCTGAAAGAGATCTCTCTCACTTTTGGAGAGGGGGAAGTGGTTTAGGTCTAAAGCTTTTCAGACTGATTAGTTTTAGGTTACAATAATACAAATCCCTCTGTTGGCAACTGGAAAGGATCAGAGATTAGTAAGCTACCATAAGAAATAAACAGGTCAACTCAGCACAATAAACATACACCGCACAATAAAATACATTCTTCCAATCTAGAATTAGGGAACATAGCATCAGGAAGAAATAATCATGTCACATGAGACAAGGCAAAAGCAGAGCGCGGCTTCATTGGGTTGTGATGGCAGAGTGCTGAAGTGAAGACCCAGCCTCCCCCAGAGAAGAGGAAGCTGCACTAGGAACAGCCTTTAGCCGAGAGTTATTTTAAGAACAAGCAACCAAACAACAAAACACCTAACACAAAAAGATGAATTTTGGTAAGGACAGACATATATGTTCTGATACCCTGAAAGGTGCATCTCCTCCAAAACCAGACCAATAACTACATTAAGATATGTGCTATCTAGATTACAGTTTATTCTATTTGTTTCTTCATAACATAAAACAGCTCAATTAAATTCACAAAACAAAGTACCGTAGCAGCCATGCAAAGTATGGGGTATGCATAATTAGAGTTCTGTTATGCCAACTTCCCCAAAGACTATGAATACGTTCAGCAAGACATTAACAAGTTATTAAGTCCTATTTGTGACAGAAGAACACATGGGTACTTAAGGAGGAGTCTAATTTGAGAAGACACATGTTGTAAATTCTAAGATACATCCTGCTTTGTGGAATATGTCATTTACAAAAGCTTGAAATACGCTTTTCTATGAATTAATTCAGTTTAGGTCCACTGTAACATGTTTCACTACAGAAAGAAGGTTATCTTTCGGGTCACAGACAAGACTGAAAAAACTAAGAAATATTCCATTGCTGTCTTTAATATTACATTAAACACTGGTAGGCAGTAGGGCCTTGAACAGGTTTAGGCCTTTTAAACCAGATAATGAGCCTGCATACTAAAGCACTGAAAGAAAGAGTAACTCGAAGCTGAAGAGGTAATGTTATGAAGAAGCCAATTTATTTAAGTGAAGCAAGGCAATGCGCACATGAGAGATAAAGGGAAAATAATTAAAAGTCATTAAAAAAATTCATGCAGTTGAAGAGAGTTTCTTAATTTGATTTTAAGTTTTGATTCAGCTCTTACCTGGCGAAACACGATACCAGTATCAGTACAGTATCTCTGGGTTTCTTCTCCACCCTGCAGCAGAACAACTGAATTCTTCTGGACATCCTTATTCTGTCTCAGGCGATCACACAGTCGCCTTCTGTTCAAGGCAAAAAGCGCTACAGGAACTTTCAAGGTCTCATTTCCCAACCAAAACGAGGGTCTAGAAAAGATTATTATTTTTTTAATTGACAATTAATGGAAGACAAAGACAGTGGTTAGCATGATTCAGATGCACGGTGTTTGTTACTTTAGTCTAGAACGCAAAAGGAAGTTTAGTTCAACTCTACAAACAAGATGCTAATCACTCAAGGGAAAGAGATGCTGTATGGATCATTCTTGAGCAATGATCAAACATTGCTCATATGAGTACCAAAGGAAAAAGACGGCAACAGGAGACAGGGCTGGCTGCAGCTATGGCCCAGAGCAGGTCACTTTTACATTCCTTTAGGTAAAGCAACACGAAAAGTAGATGCAGAAAGTGACAACAGCCTAGGTTGGCTGAGTAAAGGCAAAACAGGAGAGAAGAAAATGCGTTCTGGGTTACTGAAAACAGAAGTGGAAGGTTACATTAAGTCTGGCAAACTTCAGCCAGTCCTTCTGGGAAATGTTCAGTAGCTGAAAGAGGGACTGGAGAGAAAAGACAACGGATAGCAGATGCAGGACAACAGCATTTCCCATACTCGCACAGTATCGGCAAATTTTTTTCCTACGTACATATGTTTATTCTTGCATGCATACAAGTGGCTTCAGCAAGTGACTGAACTTGCACACATGGCCACAGGAGCATGTCCCGGGTACCAGTGATCTCCTACTATACATCACTACTTGCTCCTAAGGCAGCACAAATGTGCTGAGGCAGCCCAGAAAGTTTCTGAAAGACTGTACTCAACAGAGCTGCAACTGGGAGAGTACAGTTTGAAAGTAGAGCGCTCTCCCTTAAAATAAACTGGTTATTAAGCAATTTAAGGTGTTTAAAGTACTATAAGAATATATTGCTGATTCATTCACATTTGTTATAGGCCCATACCTGCACTTTTTGGAGCTTTACCAGTAGAAGCACAGTAACTTGTTGTGGGATTTTTTTTTCTTTTTTTTTTTTTCCAAATTAGATGAGGAGAGAAGAATCTAAGAGCATTCCTTTTTTTTTTTTTTTTTTAATGTTTAATAAGCAAAGCTCTGCTTTGGAGCTTCAGCATGACAGACGAATACTGTTTTATCAATAAAATCCTATGATTTAAGTCCAGTTTGTCCCTCCACCTCAGCTTCTCTCAGCTTATTGAAGACTGACTGGCTGGATGGTCATTTTCTATCAGATATGCTTCTAGAGCAGATGACAGAAAGGTGCAGTTAAATTGTTACTACATTAAGATGACAACAAATGAACCACCAAGGGACTTAACCTTAGAGAAGCAGAGCTCCACATCTTAATTATTATATAGTTGTCATAGGCAATCTGAAAGGTAACCTTTGATTTATAGCTGCATAAAGTAACCTCCTGAAAGACTTTATCAGCATCAGAAATGTAAACGCTATAATTTCTTACTGCAGACACAGCATAAAAGAGCTAATAAAATATTTTATTTTACTTGTTTATAACTACTTGATATAACAGCGTAAGTAATTTTAGAAGGTGAAAGACTGCTCTTGCTAATCCAATTTTCAAACTATCTGCCTAGGAGTTCAGCTGATGGTGCACAAAACCCAAATGTGTTTATTTTTATTACTTCCCACACACACCTGATAACCCAGCACCATGGCAGGTGATCACTACAAGGGCTGCAGACTACCTATTGCGGCACATCAGCATAGCGTGCAAGGACAGCATAAGCTTTTGTTTTGGGATGCTCGTGCCTGTAGGAAGAATGAAGCAAGTTCATACAATCCTAGCAAAAAGCTACTGAAAGTTTTAAATCAGATAGCGAACCTTAAACTAAATATGAGCAAGGCTTTTCAGGTGCAAAGCTGTGGCTCAGCAACTCAGCAATGCACAAGAGGTTGAAAACACCATTATCCAAGCAAGATCACCCCCTGGAGTCACTCCATGCAGGGGCCTGGAAATCATATGCTCACCTTATTGCAAGCATAAAAGGGAAGAGAGAACATCATCAGATACCCTTATGCCATAGGTTGCTCTCAGATCTTTTTATCTGCTGATAAAAAAGAACAAACCCCCAAAAAAGCAGAGGTTGTAGCACAACCTGTCTTATGTTTTGCTTCAAAGGAAGGAAAAAAGTCACCTTCATTGTAATTTTACCCTCTTCACAAGTTTGAGGGTTTTTTGCTGTGATTTTAAAAAAAAAAAAAAAGAAAGAAAAAAAAGACTCTGACCTCCCTCTTTCTCCAGGCCTATTCCTACACCCTGGAGCTCACAGGAAGCTGCTACAAAGGCATATTTTCATCTCCATTAAGTTTAATATTAATGCTTTTATTGCACTTAAAACCTTTGACAACCAAAATGAGACTCAAGGAGAAATAATGACGTCAGTTAGCAATTCCTACTGGTAGTCTCACTAAGCCACTTAAGAGCATTTTTTACTGGGATCTTAACACTCAAGCTGAAATTCATTCTGGTGCAAAATGATGGTTCTTCTGCACATTTTATCTAAGTCCATGGCAAAACTATGTTCTTCCTTACATATATATATATAACAGATTCCACTTTCCCTGCTTGAATTTGATGCCACAATATTCATCAACAGCAGAATTTGACCCTGTACAGTTGTTTTGGACTTGCACAGTTTTTTCACAGGCCTGACCTTGGTCTCTATTTTAAGGCTGCTGTAACAGTCACAGCAGCTGAGCATACTGGACCCCACAGCAAGGGTTGCAGGATGCAGGAGGGCTGGGCTGAGTGTTGTTGCAAATACTGCTCTGTTCCTTAAGTTCTCTGCTGAGCACTTGTATGTTAATTCATGCCTTGGACAGTACAAGCTTGCCAGGCTACAGACCTACTTTCACAACTGAAATTCTGCAGAGAAAACCAGCTAGGTTTCAGAGAGGACTCAACTTAGAGAATTTTGCTTCTTCCACAGACTTTGTTCTCTCTTTCCTCCTGCAAGCACTCAGATAGCAAACTGATGGCACACTCACAGGTGGACTAACAACATGGCAAGACACCCACAGGTGCTGCTCTGCCGGCAGAGACTGGGTCACCCCACACGCATGAGCCCAGTGCGAGCTTTCCACAACTTGCACAGAAAGCTCTTTTCAGAGACTAGCACTGACAGAGACATTTTACGCAAAAGAGTATGGCTGTACACCCGGCTTTCTACTGCAAATAATGATTTAGGAACAGAACTCTCACAGTACTCAAGACCACAAGAAAAGTCTTCACCCACAGGACTGGCTGTATAACCATCGCTCTGTTGTGACCATTGCCCTGTTACTAAGAAATAATGGCAGGTAAGTAGGTTATGTCTGGCCTGGTCTTTTTTCCGTATTCCTTCCAGCCCAACTGTTACAAACCCCTGTTACTATGCAGTACTGTCTACGCCATGACTATTATTTAGCACTTTTTCATTGTCAGATATAAGATTGCTATGCCACTTGTAGTAAGTTGAGTGGGTACATGCATGTAACTGCCTCACATTTGAATCAACCCTGCAAAACCACATGCAATTACAGTGTTATCAGCATAAAACTCTCTGTTATTTGCCACCTAACAATATTACCATACAGCTCTTTCTAGAGGGAATTACAAGCTTTCAATTTTTGTCTGTGATCTCTCACCACGCAGTTTATATCACACAAGACACACAAATATCAGAATTTAATTAGTACGATACATTGGCTAGTCCTTCAAGGTGTTTCTTCTGTTAGTGCAAGGACGCTGGCATCTCCAGCCACAAACTCAACTCAAAACTCTCACGCAGAGTTATATGTTTGATAATGAAGCATATTTAATGCAAGCACTGCTTTGTGGTGCATACTTCTTTGAAGCTATGCAGGCTTCTGCAAATAAGCATTAGTCAGTGTCAGAAATGGCTACTTCCAAGACCAGGACAGGACAAGTCAAGCTCAGCTTCCTCATTTTCTCTAGTCTGGTACCAGAATTCAGCCACCGTTCAAGTCTGGTAAGGGCCTCCCACAGTAGCTGACAGTTTCCCTGCTGGCTGTCACACACAATTTTTATGATCACTTAGGCCCAAGGCCACACAAGAGCTCTCTTATTATACTGGAAGTGCAATGTAGCTAGGAACATTACACTACATCTGTTTCTTTAAAGGACATTTTTCTTTTGCTTGGAAGTGTTGATTTTCAATGCTTACTTCAGAAGTATTTTCAGAGAGCTTATATTTTGTTACTGCATGATCCATCTAACATTTTGGATTTGTTTTGATGGAACAACCCCAACACACTGGTAGCCAAAAATCCTATTTTATTTCTGGTTTTCCCACCATTTTTCAGTTAACCTTTTGTACTTCTGTTTTTTCAGAAGAAAATTCATGGACTGCCATTTCTGTTCTACTGAGGTCACACAGACAGGATCCAGATCTCATCGAAGATGAAAAACCACTGAAACTACTTTTCAAGAAGATATTTGTTTGTTGACTGGGCCTTATTTATTTGTTTGTTTTGAGTAACAATGATCAACATCAGCTTGAAGTCTAGACAATTTTTAATGCTGTTTCCACATCAAATATGTTAAGTGCAAGAGGCCTATGCTAACAGCAACACGAGCAAATAAGCAATACAAGGGAAACCATAAAAGCAGCTACTGCTGTTTAAGGCGTAAACTGGATGTTTTCTTCACGGCGGACTTGGTGCTCCTTGTAAATAAGTCAACAACTTGAAGTCTTGGCCCCGTTCCATGTCCCACCTACCTACCCCAGCGCGACCGCGCTCTCCGCAGGGCCAGGCAGGAGAGTCCCTGCACAGGGAACACCTGGTCAGCACCTGGGGGAAACCAAGGGCAGGAGAGGACCTCACAGGGGAGCAACCTCTGCCCAAAGACGAAAGAGTCAGAGCCAAGTCCCAGCGTGACCAGTTTTTGGCAACTATGAAAAGTTCCCCCCTCATTTTGATACATTTTTAATGGCACCTTCTTAAAGCACTGGAAGAAATGGCTGAATTTAGCTATGAAACATGGGAGAGACCTTATGCTAAGTAATCCATAGCCACCTTTAAGCATGATTTCCCACCCCTAACGCAACTTAAAGGATAACCCACGGCTCGGGGGGAGGCACTGCCAAAGCCGACCCGGCGGACAGGGCACCCGTGGGACCCTCCACAGCTCCCTCGCCGCCCCACGCAAAACCTGCTTTCGTTTCAGCGAAACAGCCTGCCACCCCGCCGGGCCGGGCCCTCCCCAGCCGGCTCGGGGCAACCGCCGCCCTGCAGCACCCCCGACCCACCCGGGCCCCTCAGCGAGACCTCGCAGAGCCGAGCCGCCGCCGCGTAGCACCCCACGGAGGAGGGGGGATGGGGGGGAGCCGGGAAGACGCGCAGCTTCGCCGCGGGCCGGGACGCAGGGCCCGGGGGGCTCCTGAGGATCGCGGAGCGCCGGCGGTACCGCGACCGAGGAGTAACGCTTACCCCGCCGCCGCGGCCATGTTGCTTCGCCGGACTTCGCCTGTCACGTGACGGCGGGGCCGCGCGAGCCGGGCCCTCGCGGAGGGGCGCGGCGG
>NW_010972528.1:12209947-12265311 GCF_000737465.1 Haliaeetus leucocephalus
CGGGGCGGGGCGAGCGGCCGGCCCTCTGAGGGGAGCCGGGCCTGCGGGGTCCCCTCCTCAGGCTCTCAGACATAGAGCTGGCAAGGGAGAGACCCCGGCGAGGGCCGGGACTTGGGCTCCTTGTCACCTCAGGGGTGGCGTTCATTGGGAATGCTCTGCAGCTGCGCCCGAAACCGGAGAGGTGGTTTGGTGACCATCACCTCAGGTGCGGGCTTCTTGTACAAGAAGTCCTCGAAGCTAAAAGCTGTATAATGGAAATACCACCTTTTACAGGGATTGCTGTCTTTTCCAGCAGAACTCCCCTAAATGAATGGTTGCTCAAAAACTACATGCAATGTGCCGTGCTGCTATAATCCCTGTAAGAGATGCTTTCCACTTGCATTTTGAAATGGAGAAGGTGTTTAACAACAACCTTGAGGCATGGTCCGCTGTAGTCAACACCAGTCCTTGGACTCGTCTGTGATGGGTTGACCCTGGCTGGATGCCAGGTGCCCACCAAAGCCGTTCTATCACTCCCCCATCCTCAGCTGGACAGGGGAGAGAAAAATATAACAAAAAAGCTTGTGGGTCAAGATAAGGACAGGAGAGATCATTCACTAATTACCATCACGGGCAAAACAGACTCAGCTTAGGGAAAATTAGCTCAATTTATTACAAATCAGCCAGACTAAGGTAAATGAGAAATAAAATGAAATCTCAGAACACCTTCCCTCCACGCCTCCCTTCTTCCCGGGCACAACTTCACTCCCGGATTTCTCCACCAAGCCCCCCCAGCGGCACAAGGGGGACAGGGATGGGGTTTACGGTCATCACATGTTATTTTCTGCCGCTTCCCCTCCTCAGGGTGAGGGCTCATCACACTCTTCCCCTGCTCCAGCGTGGGGTCCCACCCACGGGAGACAGTCCTCCACGAACTTTCTCCAACGTGGGCCATTCCCACGGGCTGTAGTTCTTCACGAACTGCTCCAGCATGGGTCCTTTCCACGGTGTGCAGTCCTTCAGGAGCACACTGCTCCAGCGTGGGTCCCCCACGGGGTCACAAGTCCTGCCAGAAAACCTGCTCCATGGGCTCCTCTCTCCACAGATCCACAGGTCCTGCCAGGAGCCTGCTCCAGCGCAGGGTTCCCACGGGGTCACAGCTTCCTTCGGGAACCCACCTGCTCCGGCATGGGGTCCTCCACGGGCTGCAGGTGGAGATCTGCTCCACCGTGGACCTCCCTGGACTGCAGGGGGACAGCCTGCCTCACCAGGGTCTTCCCCACGGGCTGCAGGGGAATCTTTGCTCCGGCGCCTGGAGCATCTCCTCCCCCTCCTTCTGCACTGACCTTGGTGTCCGCAGGGTTGTTTCTCTTACATGTTCTCACTCCTCTCTCTGGCGGCTGTTCTTCTCCCTGTCCCAACTTTTTTCCTTCTTAAAAATGTTATCACAGAGGCGTTACCACTATCACTGATTGGCTCGGCCTTGGCCGGCGGCGGGTCCATCTTAGAGCCGGCTGGTATGGGCTCTCTCTCTCTTGAACACAGGGGAAGCTTCCAGCAGCTTCTTACAGGAGCCACCCCTGTAACCCCCCCCCGCTACCAAAACCTTGCCACATAAACCCAATACAACTCGTCCCACTCTGCTGAATATTGCTCCTATTCACACAGCAGAACTCGGGTTGACTTGTTTTTGCCTCAAAATTATAAGCTACCTGAAGAAACCAACAATTTATAGGCCAGGGTTCACGTGGCCAGTAACTGCCATACGGCAGCAAAAGAAAATACCCAGTAGCATGAAATACAGGGTAAAGAATGGGAGAGAGGAGCTCTGCTCTGTGACCTGAATACGTTGTTTCACTGCTCTGTGCCTCAATAAAACAGTGATAAGTACTGCTCTGAGCTGGCAGCTCGTCGCAGGTACCGCTGCCCGCCCTTCCTGGCAGGAAAGCACGAGTCCTTGCTCTGCTGCTGCTGAGCAAAGCCACTTCTCTGTCGTTCTGGCACTGATCTCAAAAGAAAGTACTATGATACTGTGAAATATTTGGCTACTGTACCTGGAGGGTCTGCTTCCACCACAAACGCTTGGGAAAGAGAGAGGAATGCAGGGCAGCAAGAAGAGGAGGCAGGAGAAGGATCATAAAGTACCTGGAGCTTGAAGGTCATATTTATTATAACAAATCAGTGCACTGTTATTAAGAAACGTGCATGATTAAACCCCTTTTTTGGTTGGCCAAATTGTTGACTAGAAGTTGGGAGAAAACTGCAGCTACTCACGCACAGCTGGCTCTGAAGTAGCATGTGAAAGCTGCAGGGCAATCAGAGGGAAAGACTGGTTTCAGAAAGTCTGGAGAGGAGTGTGTAAATTAAGAAAACTAGAAAAGTCAAGTAGTCGTCCTCTAGCTCTATGTTTTTATGCCCAAGGGTCTCAGAACTTTACTACAAAATATATAATGAAAGAATCAGAAGCGTCTCTCACAGACTGCCCATTTCACAAGGAACAATACTGATTTTTGGCTCCAGATTAATGGATAAAGCCCCATTTTAGACATTATCATTGATAAGATGTTGAATTTCAAGGAACTTCCTTCAGTTCATGCAGACTGAACAAGTTTTTTAATGTAAACTGGAGCAAAATATTTTACCGCTTTCAGTCCCCTAGTGGTGCTGTCTTCTGCATAGAGTCCAACAGGATTAGCAGGAGGAGGCAGGGAAGCTCACTTTGCCTTTTCTTCTCCTGTCAGGAGTAGAGAGAAAAGACTAAAGCCTTCAAGGCACTCTTCCAAATACTGTCATTAGTGGCTTTGGGCATTCATCCTTCCCAGTTCCTCTTTCCCTACCCATACACTTGCCGTCCTTAGAGAAAAGGTCTCCTGCATTGTAGTATCTGCTCTCTAAAATGGGTTTTCTGCACCTCTTTGTCCTGTTTATTTTAATTTCCTCATCTCTTCCCCTTGGTCATTTTACCCACCTTCCAAAAACAATCACTGAGATTTAGAAGAGTTACCTGCATTGTATTAAATCTCAGCAGAAAATAAGACTCCATTCCTTAGGAAAAAAAACCAAAACTAACATGTTTTATTTTATGTTGTTTGTTACCTAAAATATCCTATTCTCCTGTCTCAGGATTTGAAAGAATGAAACTTCTGCACTATGCACAAATTAAATTCATTTGCAAGGTGGCTATACTGGCAGCCAGTTGAAATGCCAGCCACAGGAATGATACTGGCAGCCAGGCTGGGAGCAAGACCAGCTTTATTGCACACATAGATAATTCTGTTTCTTTCTGCACTGCATTTGACTCTGCAACTGAGATAATGCAGGGGTAGACCTTAACATCCGAGAGACTAGTTTAGAGACTTCCCCTCAAAAACAAGGTTCGATTGACCGTTACTGTCACTTATCTCCCAGCAGAACTTCTCTCTGTGGTCAAAACCATCCTCTGTGATGTTGAAGGCCTGGTTTTGCACTTCTGGCATCTTCAAAATCCCCACTGTAGCAGCCTAGGTGTACAAGAGATGCAACACTGCAACACACGATGGGATTTTGCACTAGCCGGATTCTTGGTCAAAAATCTGGTTTAAAACTGCCATGTGAGCGCACAAGAAGCATGGTAAGGGCTCTCAATCTGTAACCGTTACTCAAACACTGAGCAGAACAATATGCTGTTTAAATAGGGAAAATTCAAATCTGCAGAATGAGACAAAGCAAAATAAAAAAGCACTTGAACACAAGCATTCCCTGGCCTGTTGTGTCCTTGCATTGGGGAGGGGGGGAGTAACTGCAGTCTTGCTCTGAATCCAGTCAATGTCTTTCTGAATTACACCCAGCTGTAGACAGCCCCTGAGGGTCCCTAGGAAAATTTCCTTTACCTCACCTCTGAGACTCAGCTGTGTATCTCTGCCCAGCTCCTACGCAGTTTGTACTCCTACTCCTCAAAGGACCTTCTGCTCTCCTCAGGCTATATGTGCTAGTTAGCCAAAAGTAACTAAATTGCATAAGAAGCTCTTTTTATTCTTATTGTAAAAATTTAAAACAACTCAAATTTTCTCACACAGACATTCATTTACCTGGCAGAAAAGACTTTGGAAATATTAACAGAAAAGTTACTGTAACAATTGGTCGCTTTACATCTAGACAAGAAAACAGCATTGATAAATTGGTACCAGTACTTTTCTATTGCTGTTCATCTCTCTATATTTTAAGTGTTTATACTGCTGTCCAGGTAGGATCTTAGATTTCAGCACCGTCAGTGGCTGCATTTACAGCTTCTGTTATCCCAGCTGAAAAGAAATAATGTTAGGTTAATAAACCTTCCTTTTATTATATGAAAATTACATAACTGTTGTGAACACAAGTCAAGATATTTTCCCCTGGTTTTACAGTCCAATAGATGAAAATCCAAAGTTAGCAGGGGCAGATGCAGTCCAAATACGAACCAGGGGAAAAGGAAAGGCGCTGCAGCTGTGATGACAGCATGTGCTAGGGGAGCATCACCCCTCCCTTCTGCCCTCCAGCCCAGGTTGGGTGTCAAAAAAAAGAGCTAAATTACTCTCTGACTGCTGCACAGTGCTTGAGCTTTTCTCCTGCTTTGGGAAAATGCAGTTGATCAGAGACCCGATCACCTGGGGCTGGCATGAGGGATCACAGAGCTACACTGAGAACCACAGTAAGAAATCTTGAGCTGCCAGCGTCATGACATGAAATGGGGAACAGGGTCTAATGCTGAGTGACTAAGGTCAGCATAGACCCTCCTTAGTAAATCCTTACTGGGATATAAGATTTCACAAGTTTCAGCTGCTTTCCTAAATAGAAAGCTTCCATATGATACGTGCCATCACAAAACCAGAAATAACAGGAAATGGTGATTTATCAGCACAGAAATTTTTCTAAGTTCAGCTGGATCTGTTTTTCTGCTGATTATTCCCCCAAATTTTTGGAAGCTAGAACATTGCTGGCTGAGATGCTCTGTGACCTTCTTCACTTGGATGGGAGAGCACTGGCTAGGCAAAGAGCAACAGATAGAGTTTGTAGGTATATGAGTAAAAGTATTTCATACATTATAGAATCAGCTGTTTTTCCAAAGTAATTATACAGTTTCCGATGTTAAAATGTGTTAATACTGGGCGTTTTTTTCATTGATTTACTATACATAGATCCCTAGCATTTCATCACTGAAAGATAGATGTGCTGCCTTTGTTTGATACAACGGCCACAAGTCTTTAACTTGGAATTAAGATTACAAGGTCCCTTCAAAGTAACAGATTGAACAAAAGCATCTGCCTTTGGCATTTTCATCATGAAACAATTTTGAGTAAATTTTCCCTCAAGCACTAAATGTATACTGCTGTATTGATTTTTTGGATCTTGAAATAAAAGCATGATTTTCCCAAAGCCTGCTTGAACTAAATTATTATAAAAGACAAGAAAGGTAAAGCATTACATTGCCTCATTACTCTCCCCATTGACTTTCACTTCAGACTAAGAAAATCTAGTATAGTCAAAATGTGTCCACCAAGGATTGGACAGTCTAAGGTAGTTTCTCTGGCTATTGACAAAATTGTATAATTTTGGGGGGGGTGGTGGGGTGGTGGTGTTTGCAGTTCCTTAGTATAGACTCTCTCTGTTTCATTTAAATCAATCTGCCCATCTGTATTTATAAGTTGCTGCCATGGGAACCATTATCTCATAAAAATGTATTAAAACAGTACTATCAAAACTGCTTGGAAGACTTCTCTTTAGTGGGGGTTTTGGTTTGTTAGGTTTTTTTAAGAATTAGTGGCCAATGTGATGATCTCCGTAATGTTTCTCTAATATCTCTGCCAGCTTGAAAGAATCAATTTTTGTATATTGCAACACATTGTTTTGCTTCAATAAAAGGAGGCTTCTCAATGATTTTCAGTCTGTTTGCTCATATATTGGGTTTTTTGCTAACCCACGACGATGAAGGCACAGTTTACACCTGTCTGTGTGTCCTTTGCATAGTGCCAAGCACCATGACTCCTTTTTTGTTTTTCTAAGAGTTTTGTGCCCTTGTACTACATAAAAAAATGTGCTGTGTGATTTGAGTGTAGTCATGGCTAATTGCCAGCTATAAGAGATAAGCCACTAGCCTGTATTTTCTTTTTTATAACCATTACTAGTTGGTATGATCAATGGACATTTTTGTTTATTCTAAGTTTTACAGAAAGTGCCGTAGTGAAATTTTACAACACTGGGTTTAGGACATGAATGTAGTAAGTACCACTGCAGCTGTTACCCCAACAGCATTACCAATGTTACTGTAGACATATCTGAGAACAAAATTCCTTCACATTACTCATGATTTATTTCCTCAGCATTTCTCATTTTCAAATGCACAGCCTTCTTCTACAAAGAGGAGTGGCACACACTGGTGATATTTTGAAGGGCAAAACCAAAGGTGCTTTGCACCATCTTCTAGAGTAGAAGCATGGGAAGAAGCTGATGAAGTTCCTGTGCTGTGTGACAGAAAATTTCATCTAGCCTGCCCATATGAACATACGCCCATTTGTACAATGGGAAAGCATCACTCCTCATGCAAGTTCCCTGTGGTACCACAAATTTACCTGAACCCCTGCAATATATTGTACAGTTATAATACAGAACATGTTTACAAATCTTAATTTTTCTTTCATTACTGTCTGCATAATATACTCTCCACCCAGTGCATAACAAATCCCCAAACAAGCTTATAATATGCTTATGCAAATATTTTCTCAAAAGATTAATGCCTTCAGGTTTTTGCAGATTACGATTCATATCTTCACACCGATTTAAAGGCAGATTTCCTACTTTTTTGGTAAGAAAATCTTCTTTAATTATTTACTGTTTATATGGAAAGTATTTTCCACTCTGAGATCTTGCATTAAAATTTTAAGCCAGTGGCTTATCAAGATCTGCATTTTGTTGATGATGAAGAAATTGCTTTCTCTTACACAGACACGTTAGAGTTATCTGAAATGAGTTCTTTCAGGCTTTGCATGGGCAACATTTCCTTCTTCTGCCTGAAACAGTCCTACCCTCCTTGCCAGGAAAAAAAGACCTGCTTCTTCTGATGCTGCCCTCCAATAATAGAAACCACCGCTTCTTCAGCTTTTCCTTTCTTACGCTGTTCTGTTGTGTGGCAACAGTCGGTCTAAGAGGGCTGAGTGACAGCGAGGTTGCCATGGAGCCATGTCTGCCACCGCCATGAGCTCGGTGGTGTGGCTGTTTCTGGCCAAAAGTCATCAGTGTTCCTGCCCCAAAGTGACTCCCAGGGTTAGCCCTCACCGCCAATGGCAGAAGATGAGATACACGACTTCCTATTCGTACAAGCCACTCATCTAATCTCTTTTGCATCCGACTGGAAATTTAATCCAGCTGGCTCCTGGCTTCAATTTAAAACCAGTGATAAGCAACTGGCCATCAGATTATCTAATCACAGCTTATGTCCTGTGACTGCAGCACTGTTTCAATTTGGTCAGACCACTTACACTACCTAGTGTCCAAAGCCCACTCCCATAAGCAAGCTCTAACCTGGGAGCTTAGGAAGGAGCAGAGGGGATTGTGCAATAACACGTTAGAGGAAAGAGAAGATAAAAACCAAGAGCTTGTGAATCAGGGAATTCAATTATCTTTTGAACTGTAAAAAAATGGCTATTTTACACAACCGGTCTCTCCCCAAAAGACAAAATACTGGCTTTCTCTCAGGCAGTGGAAACTGTGCCAAAAATATGCAGTGCACTATGTTAAACGCTTCTTCACCTTTTAATGAATCAACTGATTAACATTTATTTTAAAAATGGGTCATATTTACAGGCATTTTTCAAAGACTACCAATTTGATAAGAATGAGACTCGGTTTATTGCAGAGACACTCAGCCCTTGTTTCCGGGCTTGTACCTGTCCGCCCTGTGCACAGCTGACTCGTGCTGGCAGCCTCCTTGCAGATGTTAGGCTGGGCACGGGTATCTACAAAGTGACCTGGATGCATGCCTGAAAATTAGGCTCAATGAGATCCAACGTGGGCAACAAAAATAATATCCACAATTATTGACTGTTTTTAACTTCAGTCAAAAATGTAGACGTGATTTCTAAGAAATGGTTATTTGCCGTCTCAAAAACTCTGTTTTGCTGAACTACCCTTTAGTTCTGTACAAGTTTAAACCATTGTGAGGACAGCTTCACTTGGCGTCCATCAGCATTAGCAGTGTTAATGTAATTTGTGCTAAGGAGATTCAGAAAGGAAGCTCAAAGAACGTGTGTGGTTTAATTGTGTGTGTGTATGTGTGTGTGGTATTTCCAAGCATCCTATGTTTCAGGTGGCATCTGTCTGCATCCTTGAAAATAAAAAGGCTCACACAATTTCACTAATGTGGTGCTACAGCTGTGCCATTTTTTTCCCCCTTAAGCCCCAACAGGCATCTTTGTTTGTTTGTATGCAGGGGCTCTGTTTGAACTGTTGCCTGGTGTCCTTGCTTTGTATGCTGACAGGAGAGGTGATTTTTTTGTTTTTTCGTTTTTTTTTTCATTTTCAGAAGATGTGGGAACTTTTTTGCTACCATTACTGTTGACAGCAACAACTCTTCTAGTCCAGGCTGGCATCATATGATGGTCAGAGATAAAGAATTCAGCTTCAGAAAATAACATGAGTTCTTACTGAGTTCCAGAACTGGGGAGATGCCAAGCAGCAGCAAAATGCAGGCTTCACCCTGGGATGCTGTCAAGTTGTAGCAGGCAGCCTGCTCTCCTCCAGCCCCAGCTTCCTTCCCAGTGAAAATATTTAGGGATTTATACTGAATATCAGGAGGTATAAAGCAGGTATAAACCAGAAGAGTTCCAGTATTAAACGTGACAAAGCAGTGCTCATTTAGGACCTGACTTTGTGTGTTGTTTTACTTCCTACTAATTGCATGTTTTAACTGTGCAGCACCCCTTTCATGATACCGCCCTTCCCCTTTGGACTGTATGAAGTAGGGGAAGAAAAGCATTAACACTTGCTGCTTTCCCAAGACTGAAAAGAGGTAATTTTCACTTGTTTCCAAAGTTACAAACAACAGAGAAGGAGAAACCTCTCCAGGCTCAGGCTTCTTTCTGAAATCACATCTTAGGGCACTTTGGTACCGTCCACCAGCTTTATCAGCGGCTCGGGGCTGCTCGCAGCTCCCTCGCTGTGTGAGGTTCTCCCAGTTTCACTTTTCTTCAGTAAATATGGGAAAGCAAATCTCTGAGTCACACCACAAAGCAGGCCCGATGACAGGCTGACTAATGGTGCTTTGACAACATCCAATAGATTTTACAGAGATTAAGGTCTCGTCAGAAATTTGTCAGCAGTAGTTTAGGAAATACTTACTGAAGATTTGCAGAGTTAACAACTCTGTGGGTGTTTGCTGTTCGGCTATCTACATAAACAAGCAGCTGGCACAGCTGGAATAAAATCAGCAAAGTTGTTACTAATTTAGACTCTTCGGGCATGTCTCTGCTCCAGGCACAGAAATGACTGTGCTGGAGTGTACTGGTACCCCAGCTATTTTTAAACCACCTAGCTTGGTACCAGCAGCACAGAGCTCATCACGCATTCATTTACCCGGCTTTTTGGCTCAAATACTAGTGCCAACAGGATTAGCTAAACCCTTTTAAAATCAGAAAAACGCGATACAAAGGACTTGATTCAGCAACAGTCTGATTCAAAGAGAAAACTCACAGTTGCTCACCCTAGGAGCTCTGACAGGCTGCACAGATGAAGACAAGAAGCTTAAATTTGCTGTAGTGGACAACAGGGAGGCAGGGATGCAGTAAATATACTGGCTGCTGTGGGGAAGGGTCTGGCCTTCACTGTGAATCCTTTATGTCATTGCAAATGGAAAATGTCACATGGAAAAGAAGGAGACTCCTATTAATAAAGAGTCATTGGGGTAATGTGGAGTAGAAAAGGAGGAGGGATTGTGTCTGGACTTGCTTATCTGCAAAGAGCTTTATGTGCTGCGAGAGCTCTGACTTACTGCTTCTGGAAGACTTTTCTAACTTCAGTGTCAAAGTTCAGGAACCTTTCCCACATCCCCAGTGCTAGCTGGCAGAACAACCCCTTTGTTTCTAATAATTTCTTATCAACAGTGACTTGTTTTATGCATGTCAGTCTTGCTCGTTAGGGGCTGGTCAGACAAGCAGGACAGGCAATTGCCCAAGGCAGTCAAATGCTCACAGCGTGATAACTTCTCTCTAAAAGGAAGGACATAGTCCCACTTACCTAATAACCTACTGACCTATCTCTAATCTTAGATTTATTCTTCATGCTAGCTTGAGAGTCAGTAAGATTAAAAAGTGCAATAAACAAAAAGGTAAACTATAAAATGAAAACATCCAGTAAAATTCAAACCTCCACCACGAGCCGCACTGCTTGCTGAGATCACAATCTGTCAGAACAGGACTTGCTGAGAAAAGCAGTTTCTTGCAAAAGACTGCCTTCTTGTTCAGAATATTTAGGGCCATGGCTAAGGCGTGGATCAGGGCTAGGTCCTCAGAAAACTAAAGTGAAGACCACAGAGCTGTACATTAAGAAGCCTCCTAAAGCTATGCCAGCCAAGCCCAAAGGGGCCGACACTAGAAATCGTAACCAACTATTAACTGGAGAGAAGCACAGTCCCTACAGTGCACTGAAGAAAGAGTGAGGAATGTCATTGCTATGGCACAGTACAAGCCTGCCAGACTCTAATGAGACAGGCAGACTAATGGGGGAAGGATATGGGAGATGTTCAGCAGGAGCAGGCCTCGACCTTGGAACTGAGCCCAAATTCTGTAGCGGAGAGTAATAACGAGAAAGGCAAGATCAAAGGAGACAGCTCTAACAAAGAGGCGAAAGAGATAGGTAAAGACACGCGAGCACTTACCAAGTACTTGGCTTCTCAGTCCTTTGCTTTGGGCTTGACCTCGCCTTCTCCCGACTCTCTCTCCACTGTCTTTGTGAGCCCGAGCCCGCTGAGCAGGCACATCCTGTAGCTGAGCTGGTGCGGCACGCTGTATACAGTACGCCTGCTTGATACATTCACAGCCATTATGCATGGGTAATTTTTATTACCCAGGGGCATTTCTCTTTTACATATCCCTAGCTACAATTTTACTGAAATAATTTTCTTTTTTATTGGCCTCTTACATTGTTAGAGTGCCCGTGATTTCCCCAAGGTTAGATGATGAATGACAACACATCATACAAAGACAAAATACAGGCATTTGCCAACTATAAAACGGATTTTTTTCATTTGATATGTTTCCTTTTCTTGTGCAACAATGATAAGCAACCTTGATGGGATGAACAGTACAAACAGAAGTTTAACAAGCTCTCCTCTGAATCCGGGATCACACAAAAAATAGATTCAGTAAAGATACTAGATTTCTACTAACATGATGGACCTTTGGAAAATGGATTAACCATTTTAAAGACAATTTCAAATACAATCAGCTGGGTTCAATCCTGCAATTAGTTGTGCCTGGGCAGCCAGCTGGGTCCTTGAGAGGTTCCAGTGACTTCAGCAAAATCAGTGGGAATGTAGAGAGACAAAACCTTTAATTTCTACGCTGTCAAATGCAGGCTCAACTCCTCAGCAGCTTAGGGGTCTCCTTTCCTCCCTCCTTTTTCCCCAGACCTCTCCCTCAGACCAGGCAGCACAGACACCCTGCCAGTCACCCACGAGCAGGCAGCATGTCTCTTTCCCTCCCACCCTCCCCTCTCCTTGTGAGCATTTGATCACAGCAATAGCTCCCGGCCAACACCATGCAGGAGGCAGCTTTTGTACAGACAGTATTTTCTGTTCAAACAGGCATTCCCAGCTGCTCCCGGGGAACAGAACATGAATATCATTGCTTTTCTGGCTGAAGCTATGTGATCTTAGCCAAACTTCAATCTGACCAATAGGTCTTTCCTTAAAAAGCCAGGGAAGAAGTAGCAAGCAACATGTGGGTGTCCACAGGCAGGTACCTGGTGTGAGAGTGCTGCCATATCCGTGGATGAAAGGGGCTCAGGGACCTTCCACGGAAAGACAGTATTGATCCAAACATGTGAACTGACGTTTCCTCTCAAATACATGTAGACTGTACGGGCAGCAGTGATTTGGCCTTACGAAAACAAACTTAAATTCAGATTAGAAACATAAAGTAAAAGAGAGACGATCAACACTATTATAATATGTTAAATACTTCCAAAAATTCCAATTATCAAAATCTCCAAGTGAACATCATTAGGCTCACTGGCCTGAAGGTCAATATTTTTTGGTGGCAGAATGGTAGGATACAGGAATACCAAGTGCCCCAAACACTACAGAAATACTTCAAATAAAATACTGTACATCTACCTATCCACACAATACTGGAGGGAGAGCAGGTAGCGAATATTATCTTGCTGTCTTCAGTCCTGGCTTGTTGCCCAAACAGCCATGCTGAGCGTGATGAACTGCCACCTCAGTTACTTCTATCCCCCTTTTTCAAGACCTGATCCAAAACTCAGTGAAGCTCACTAAAAGACTCCAACTGACCCAAGGCTTTGGTTGACCCTTGTACCCTAATTTCTTCTATTACCAGGATGGGGAAAAAAAAAGATTCTATTGTTTAAAAAAAATTACCAGAAGAGAAAAAACCAGCAGAATAGAATTTCAAAGCATCAAGTGTAACTAACAGGGTTTTAAAGAGAAGAACTAAGCAAAAAGCATAAATAACGTGTAACCCAAAAAGACCTTAGAAACAAGTTATGTGCCTGAACTTTTGAACTCAGTCTTTCCACTCTACTATCATATATAGAAATGACATGACTGATGGACTTGAAAGCTACATTTCAAATTCTGCAGATGAGATTAAATTAGAGAAAACATCCAAACCATTTCTAATACAATGGAGGTGTTAGATTGATTATACTCTTGGATTAACAGATGGTAACTGCAGATACATGAAGACTTTTTAAGTCTTCAAGCAAAGAACCTGCAGAAGAAATAGCTATTATTTGGGAAGACACTGGAGCAATCTGCCTCATAAAATAGATAAAACTTACAGTGTAATATTGTTAAGGTTTTCAGCCAATGTACATATGAAATGAAAAATAGAGAATCAGATTGCTTAAGGAATAATGGAGAGATAAAAGGACCGACAGTTTTATTGTGTGCGGCACTGGTTAGATGTCACAGAGACTTCAATCACCAAAATGAAAAAATATTTTCACTATACCAGTTGCGAGCAGAGAAAGACTAATGTAATTAAGGGTGTACTGAGACATGCAGTGTCAAACCTCTGCTATCACTTGGAAGAGCCAATACTAAATCAAGCTATTCCACACAGGGACTCGAGGCTAAGGTGTACGACTGCCCATGCACAGCCAGCTCAAAGAGCACACGCAACCAGCCAGCGCAACTCAACTCACCGAGGAGTGGTAACTCAGGTGTTTGCGCCCGTCTTGCAAATACAGGATTCATGACTACGCATCTTGCAGTATTCAGGCCCTTCATGAAGATCACATGTGGTATCAGGCTAGCACAAGTGTACAGCAAAGTATAAAAATACTGTGTAACTCTTTCGCTAAGTTTTTTTAGTCAAGTTGCAAATAGGAATCCCTAGCATTTCAGCATTAGGTGGCAAGTGAAAAGGATCCAAATGTAGTAGCTATAACATCTCATGACTGATCTAATGTTTCTGTGCTTGAAGTAGGCTTTTATATCCAAAGTTGTGCCAATCATATATAAATTGCTGACAAAACTATGAAAATGAAAACTAAGGGTTTAAAAATGCAGAGTTTTTCTTGAGCAATCATAATATTGATAAACAGATGGGCTGCGTGATACGAACGCACAAGCCTCCCCATACCAGGTGCAAGATTTCTGTTCCCGCCTACACGTACGTAACCATGGTTGACTCTCTCACCCATGTTCCATTGATTAAAACTATTTAATTGGGATTTCCTAAAGCCTTCATAAAAGCAGTGTATATGCTGTGGAGAAGTGAAATGTTTGAAGTATTTGCAACAGCTACTACCTTGTATAGTCCTGGAACAATCAATATTGGTCCTAGTATGATCCAGTGTTACTGTGACAGACCTATGCTGTGAGAGCTTAAAGAAAGGCAATGTTGGATTGGTTCTCAGAGCCAACAAGAAACAGATGCCACTCACCAGATTTTTTTTAATCTACAAAATAGTGTCCATTTGTTCACATACAGCAATCATTAAGAAGTATTAAATCTTGATCTGTTTGTCACAAAAATGCTATGTGACTTCCAAAACCCTCCTTACCCCTGGCATTTGCAAAGAAGGATAGTTTCCTGCTATTCAACAGCTTCCATCTAAATTGGGAATCCTCCTGACAAACTGGTGGCACAGTGGTGCAGGAGCACATACCAAGGGTTTGTGTAGAAGTAAGAGCAGCTTCTCTCCCACATGCAAGCTTTCCGAGTTTGAATTCGAGCATGGCATTTATTTGTTCAAATGTGGACAAACGTGGAACCTGCTGAGAGAAAGCTAACTGGAAAATACCAGCTTAAAATAAGATCCTAATCTTATGTGCCTCAGACAGACCTCTTGAACCCTTTTGGGGTGAAGAAGTCCCCTGCCTCCTGGCCAACACCACTTCATAAGAAGAAAATTCAAGTGGATGGCATTTTCCTGGGGACAACCTGTGGTAGCAGGAGAGACCCATGCAGACCTCGCCTCCCGCTCTGCGCCTTGCCCATCCTTGCAGTAAGAAACCAGGACCCATGTTGAGACAATCTGCCCGAAAATCCTGCCTAAATGTCCATCTCTCCTGAAATCACTCCAGTGTGCTAAAAATATTTTCGCAGTATCTCAGTTAGAAGTGATTTCTTGTGTAGCTTTCTAAGCACCAAGATGAGACACCTGTGTTAAGGACTCAGGCTGTAGACGTTAATCAGGAAAACCTCCCTCCAATGTAACCATGTCAAGACCTCCAGATCGTTCTCTAACACCATGGATTTCTTTACACTAGCTAATGGAGGGGTGTGCAGACATGTACACACGCCACTGCTTTATCTATTGCCCAGGTTCAGTCGTTGTAGCTTTGTGGGGCAGTGACCAGAAGACAGAGCTCTGGATCATCCCCTGCAAGGGTCAGAGAGTTGTCGGCCACCGGGTACACACAGCTGGCACTGCAGCAGCCTCCTGGGGAGCTCCTAATCTGCCCTGTCGTGAAGATTGTTGTGACATGCCACTCAGAACTATGACAAGAGCAATCAAAAGACCTCCTTGCTTCAAATGAACCACCTCGATTCACTCCAGGGCCTGAAAACACTTTGGAGATGGAGCTGTTTTTACAAAAACTGCAAATTTTTACTCCTAACAGATTTGCCACCAAGTCTTATAATAAAAAACAAAACCCCCCCAAATCTTAGTTGATTGAAAAGGATGCTTATTTTCAGTGTTGTCTTCCTGCTGAGTTTCCATTTAAATGTAGGCTTAATACAGTTTTCCCCCATAAAACAAACTCGGAGTCTGGAAAATAGGGAACCTCCTCATCCTGCTTTATTGCTTAAACCAGACCTCCTGGACACAGTTCTTACTTTGCAAGAAAACCCATGTTAACAATGACAAATAAGACTGAGATCAATGTTTTATTAAGGCCAGACTCCTGTTACAACCTGCACAGATTATTTTAAATCATAGCTTTTGCGTCCAAATTACAATTTTCATTTGAATAGTATTTTTGGATAGAGAAAGGGATTTGTTCTCAGCGTCTGGAATCCCTGTTGGGGTAGCAAAAATATAGCAGGAGCTGTCGAGAAAGTATGCATTCTTATATTAAAACTATTATTCTGACCAGAGCTCGCATATGTGACACAGCACATATACTTGTAGCTATCTTTATTTCCATTTAGATATGTTCTGTGGCAAAAGCAGCTTTGTCCTTGTAGCCACTGCAGTAGCATTGAAGAACTTTTAAAGCAGGAGCTGACAGAAAGGATTTAATTATTCTTACCTCGGCTGCATGTTCGCACATTTCTCTCTTGAGAAAACAAAAATTCTGCACATGGAGTTGTTTGCAAACTAATGTTTTAGATACATTTCTGAGTAGAAGTTAATTTGCTTGCACATTTACAGTAAATTTATAGCCAAATCTAAGTTTGGATATCTCTGAACAAAGCAGCGTGTTTGAGACATCCGTATCAAACGATAACAAATACTGAGTTATGTGCACTTAAGCCATATCAGAGGGCAAGTTGTTATGGCAGTCTGCTCAGCAGGAAGCCATTTAAGATAACATTGTACTGAAAAGGGGCATAGATTTCAGAGTGCAAAACCAGTAGATATTTACATTTTGACTTCTTTATAAAATGCATCTAGATCACATCCAAAATATTAAGCGTAGTTAACTGCTCATACAACTGCCGACACCAAGCCTCTGGTCTCCTGATGCAACTGCATGACTTGCCTGAATGGGACAGCTGAAGGAGACCTACCTGCAGATCAGCTCATGGTTTATTTTGGGAGATGGATAAAAAACTGGGCTCTGCAAAAAATTCATTGTCCTCAGGGACAGAACGCTTCATTTTGCATGCTGTACTGCTGCACAGGTACCAAAACAACGGAAAAGGCACAAATAAGGGAGACAAAAGGACCTCTGGGGTTTGGGGATGACTGCTTTGAAGTGAACCTGGGGCGGTTGCATGGGAATGTGTAGGGCCATGAATCCTTCCTCGGCTGCAGCAGGACGCCATTTGGAGCTGACGACCGAGCTCCTCCTGTCCACCAGTGACACAAGAAGACTTCTATTCAAAACACGCACAAAATGCTGGGGAGCAAGGCTATAGTAGGCTGTGTTCTCTGTGTGTGGATAATATAGCCACACCATCCTGCTAAATAGCTTAGTGCATGCACAAAACTTGATTTGGAAGTGCTGAAACACCGCTTCAGATTTTAGGACTATAATTTTAAAAGCTTGGTTGAGAATTCTATCTGAATATGAAAATTACATGGATAAACTTAGCTTCTCTGCAAAAGTGACACATGCTCCAAAAGCCTCCTATTGACATGTTTTCTGTGCTGAATGCTCTCTTGAACTGGAAAAAATAGAGCTCCCAACTACAAGTTTCTGACTCCCATTCTGTTATACATACTATATGTGTGCAGATTATCATAAAAGAAAATTAACATTTTCATAAACCAGAAAGTTTGTGTTAAAGTCATGCAATGGCTATTTATAGTCTTATTACTCTTTAGACCCTGGTAAATAACTACAGTATAACAACCACCAAAAATAATCACATCATGTGACATTACCGCACTCCTATTAGTTACAGTGTAGAAAGTGAATAATAACATGGTAAAAATTTTCTCCGTGGCAGCTCTGAAGAGAGGCCAGAAGGACAGAGGAGGAGGATGAAACACAGATCTGAAAGCACAGCACATCCTGCCGTCTCCCTGCGTGAAGATTAGTGGCCCACCATGCCCCAGTGGAATTGCTTCACAGTTTTACACTGCACTCGGAGGAAGAGAGCAAAGAAAATTAGGACAGAAAGCACCGTTTGGATTTGTATAGTATCAAATAATATACCTCCAAAAGTTCATGAATTCAGGCTATAATTCTGCCTTAGATTATGATCATGTGAATAAATCATTCCTTCTGGTCTCTGATGGATTTAAGACACCTCCAGCCAGACTCTCAGAGGAATGAGATGCTCACTGTGGGCAGCGAGGGGGTGTTTCCAGCTCTGCTAGTTATATTCTTCATGAGCTGCTTCTCCTTCCACAGCACCCCCCGCCCCCATTTTCTCTCCTCCTTTGCACATACGCATACAAGACGACAAACTTTCTTCATTCTCCCTCCATGATACTGCATCGTTCTGCTACTTATGTGGAAGGATGAAGCCAAGAGGCCAAAAGTTTTGTTTCATTCCACAGCACAGAGATGGGGGAAAATGATAAATTTATGGCAAATCACGAAGCATTATCCTGCAAACTGAAGAAGGTGCAAAGCGGAGCCATCTGGCAAGTCTCTCCTTCCTCCCTCTGAATCGCTGTCACATTTCAAGATCAGCCTGTGTTTTCTGTCAAAAATTGGGAACCTATAGGCCATGGGCTGGGAAATATCTAAAGAGTAGGTGGAACTGGGAGGCAGGAAGCTTGAATCCTTACTCGATACTTTGTGTTCATTTACTTCCAATCTGCTGCTTCTACTTCTCCTAGGAGAGGGAGAGGAGCTGGCAGCCAGCAAGTAGGCAGTCAGTGGGTCCTTTGGCCATGACCACCAATGCTGGAGTAGTTGGGAAGCAGGACTGAACCCCAAAATTTCCTGGGGGTCCTTCATTTCTGCAAGGTCACGAGACCAATGCACTCAGCCTGCTGCAGAAGACCCCTCCTCTGGGGAAAAAGTATCCCCACCTGCACCTCCAACTTGAAGGCTGCAGCTATTTTGACACTTGGCTCCATGTTACTGCATTTGAGCAAACAAGCTTCTGCAGAGACCGAGAGGAGCGTGAGCACAAATTCAGCTCTTTTGCTGAAAAGCAAATTTTTCTTTGTGTAGGTATGTAATTGTTAAGGCCCTGTTTGAATGAAGTTCATGGATAAGCATGGGTACCCGTGACAAAGCAGTGCGCACAGACCTGCGTGTTCTGCATGGGGATAGACGGGTTAGGACATCCACAGTGAGGAGGATCTTCCACATGAGGGATGACAGTGAATCACTTCCATCTGTGATGTAAAAGAAAACCTTGCCATTTCATTCTACATACTTGATCTCCTCTAAGTACCTTCCCATTTGTCCTATAAATAAATAATAGTTTTGCGTTGAGTATGCTGTTCTTGCAGGTAAGTGGAAAAGGCTTGCTCCCTTACCAAGCAGGAGAAACATTGGCTATAGGAATGACAACAAGGCAACATTTGTAGAGCCCAGCAAACCCTGGGAAAGAAAACAGAAAAATGATACATAGAGTGGCTCTGAGTTTACTTTGTTTGCTGTTCTTATTCTGCCTGCTCATTTCTGTTACCAATCCAAAATTCTTGAATCTTTAAGGGTAAAATACTGGCTTAACTAGCAAAGCAAAGCTTCAGTGTAATCACAGTCCTGACCCAATTATTTCACTCTGCTGGGCAATCATTCCCTTCCATAGGTGAGGACTGCAATGTAGATCAGTAGTCTGGAGTGAAAAAACTGCATGAGGGCAGGATCATGCCCTTTTTTTTTGCCTTTTCCTATATATGCAGCCACCAGAACTATTGTGATACATACTTTGGATAGGTCCTTGTGAGAATACAGTACATGGAGGCATGTATTTCCATGCATTTGCTTAGGAGTCACGGAGGACTTCATTTATAGCTTAGTACCATATCTCTTCCATAGAAGGACCATTTTTTTTTTTTTTTTAAACACAAGCCATAAATTCTTGATCCAAGTACTATGCTTAATTGGGACTTGCTCTCATGTCAGAGACTGCATCGCAACATAAAAAGACAGAATGTGTCCTTTAAACGCTATGGAAATATTGCCCCTTACAAAGGTGCACAAAATGCCATAGAATGCAGAATACACTTATGTCTTTTTTTACTCATACTGAGATCTTTGAATAGTTCTACTGAACATTACCATTTATTTGACTGGGGCAGTATTTACTGCAACATATTCATGCTAATTTTCAGGCAACTGCTTCAGTCTGATTTATGATGTAAGTTCTTTCTTTTTTTAAGTCATTCATGCAGACTTTTCATTAAAGTAGAAGAGAATCTATAATGGATTCAATATGTAATGCGAAGATTAGCTTTGAAAATAGACTTATTTCTGCCTAAGTCATCAAATATTACATGTACATGAGCCTAAGTTCTGAGAAAGCCAAGTGAAATAAGAAGTTGCCTCTGAAGATGATACTGTGGGTGCTGGGTATTAGAGAGATTTTCCATTTGTTCAAAGTCTCCTTTCTACTTCTCTACTCAGATCTTCCTTCCCAAATCCGTATATCCTCCCCTTCCATATCCTGCAGCCTCTTTGCCATCTCTGCTCCCTGTGACTCCCTGACATCTCCTTTTGGCAATCTTGTGTCCTCCAGTATGCTTGTCTAAGGTGTGGGAGATACGGTATATGGCCTTCCAATATTTTTGCAGCATCAAAACTGGTAACTAGCCAAAACGTTCCATCCTCATTTGGCAAAGCTTCCACTGAAGTTAACAGTTAAAGAGTCAATGAGTCGTTTTGCCTGATTTGGCTTTAAATGCTGTGTACATTAAAATGGAAAAGAAAGCAAGGAGATGCTGTCATTTAGCATCCCAGTATTTGGGTACAAAATTAAGAATCAATGTCTTTTCTCAAATTAGAGCAGACATGAATTCTTAAGAATAAGGCAGAACCTACCAGCAAAACATACAAATGAGTTCTGAAAAGCTATTTCTATTAATAATGAGCCATCAGTCCATCTGGACAAGATTTTTAAGTTCTCAGGGACATTTACAGGCTAATAACTAAATCAAATTGGGTAACAAGGAGATGAAGGAACAGAAATGTTCAAGGCATCAGCTACATTAAATGGAAGCAATTGGGAAGATATTCACAGAAATTATTTTTCAGCAAACAGTTTGCTATGAAGGATCTGCCAAGGGCATAAGGTAAAATTGAATGCTTCGGGAGTAAACCCAACAATGACATACATCAATTTGGATGTCTAGGAATACGTAGCCAAAATGAGCAAACAAATTCATGAAGAATCTGAGCAGCTTAATAATTTGGCCTACAGAATTTCAGGGCCAAGACAACATGCACTGGTGAGCCAAGGTAATGCTAATTAAGTGTAGTTCTCTGACATACTACTACAAAGGACCAAAAAAATTGCTCAATTCATATTTGATAAATAATTGATCTGACAACTTTTTTGATTTATTTGGAATAAGGTGCACAATGATTCACCTTTCTCCTTCCCATCTTTATTTTCAGCTTACAGAGCTGCATAAATGACTAGTGAATATATTCATCGAGCGTTTTATTGGATCAGTTTTTGAAAAATGCTTATAGACATCAACTGTTTTTTCCTTTTCATTTTCTTGCACACGTCATGCCGCTACACTGAAAGTTACAGATGGCCAGGAGCACAGGAATCAGAGCCTCGGGGAGCCCTCAGCCTTCTTGGTTACAAACAGCAGCAGCAAGCACCTCTCCATTAGCAGCTAGGAGAAGACTTCAAACACACTGGTGGCAACCCTGACTCCATCCATCAGGACCATTCCCCTTTTACCCTAGGAATACCCAAACCACTGCAATAGTCTTGAGAACAAGAGAAAGTATATTTACATACTGCCAGAGCCTGAAGTATTCTAGTGACTGAAATTTTAAGAAGCTTAACACTTTGCATTTATTTTTAATGTTACTCTGTGTAAAATCAGAACCATTAAAATTCTTTCTGTAAAGATATTTCAGTAGAAGCTTTGCTGGTAAGATGAGAAGATGCCTGTTCTTTAATCCCCCACATCTTTGCTGTATTTTTCCTGCTCTTCTTGTTGCGTTCAGTTCCTTCACTACTGGCTCAGTAAAGCAGAGCATGAGGCTACTAGTTGTTTAAATATATTTGGGGGAGAAAAGCAAACCCCCTACAAAACCCTAACTAACAGGATTGCTGTAAGCCCTGAGGAGCTGCAGCATTGCCTCTGCGCGTAGGTGGCCTGAGCACATGGCAGACACAGCAAAGCACCAGAAACCTAAATACTACCACAGAGTTGAGGATCAAACTCAGTTCAAGTGTAAGCAAGTGTAACTACATCCAAATCAGTAGCTGCGCCTGCTTTTCCCAGTATGGTTTTCTGCCAAATGCGTGTACCAGCAGCACGTCCCCACAGCCAAGGCTGGCCGGCCTTCCAGAAGGCCCTGCTGGCCAACAAGGAGGGACTGTGCTAGCAAGCTAAATTAGCCAAAAACTGCTGTTTTACAAATGTTGTTTAGCAGTACTGTTATTGCTTCTGTTCATTGTGGGCTAGGAGGTCTGTACTGCTTGGGAAAGGCTCAAAATTATGAATTCCTACGCAAGCGACGTGTTTGCATGACACACTTGCATGTCACCTTTCCTCTGCAGGGAGCAAGGTGAGGACCAGATGAGAAGCTGGAACTTCAGCAACGGGCATAGTGCCCCGAGATTCCCCTCTGAAGCCCTAGTACAGCAGGTACTACATGTGGAAGCTTGCAGGATGCAGAAAATCAAACAGCAGTACAAACCTTATCAAAGCCCAGCTCAAAATCAGTGAAGATTGTGCCATGCTCTTTTTTTAAGCCTTCTGTTCTGCATGGCATACATTACAGTGACGTTGGGTCAAATCCTGAAGCAGATCAAAGCTCAGACTGACTATTCTCACACGCAGATTCTACTTCAAATAGAGAAATCGGAGAAGGGGAACGAGTGATAAAACATACTCCAAATGCCAAAAGTCATCCCCCAGCTACTGCTGAGCCAGAGGCGCAGTTTAACTTGCCATGACACGCAGGGAGCAACAGCATCACTTGAACAAGCAATCTAACTTTAGTGTTTGATATTGCTTAATCATAATGAAAGATGCTCGACCTGTCTACCATGTGTCCCCCAATCAGAGATTCTTCACGCTTTTACAGCAGGCCTACTCATCTTTCTTCCTAAAACAAATAATCTCTCAGTCTCATTGTAAACCACCAGTGACACTTAGTATTCCGATCACTCCATGCAAGTCCACCTGGTATATAGTGTTTTAAATCCAAGCGCTGTTACGGCTATGCATTTTCACTAGCTTCATGGTACAACACAATAGCTCTATTCAGTAAGAAGTAAATCTAAATTCCAATCCTCGACTGATGAGGTTTATATAGTTGGGTTTGGTTTTTTCTTTTTGACTTTTATGCATCTTGAAACCACATCTGTCAAAACATGTTAACTAAACAATGGGATACTTAAACACTCGCTGCAATATCAAGAAGCTTTTTCTTCCTCCCATTTCACTGGTTAGAAACCTTTTTGATCTTAAATGGTGACAAAGGATCATTGAAAAAGTCCCCACTGTCTGGTAATGTCTGGAAAACACTATTTATCCTAGACAGTTTATCAATGTGTCATTTAGCTCAAGAAGATTATAAGAAGGGATGAAACACAGCAGCTCCAGAGGGACTTTCAGAAATCCTGACAAGACCCCCACTTGGCTCCTGGTTTGCCTGCCCCCACATCCCTGCAAAAAAGGATCTTACCAAGAGTTTTACTCTGCTGCTGTATGGATGGAGCTGTGCAACATACCCTTTTGCTTGGCAGCGGTTGAAATCCCCAACCTCACTTTTCCTGAACATGAGGTGTGATCCCAGACCAAGAGGGATCAAGAAGCACACAGCACTTCAGCAGCAAAGGGAAGCAAAATATGGGGTCTGCTCCGAGGAGCACTAATGTGACCTGGAGTTTCTGCAGGGACCCCGAGTCCTTTGTGAACATTTTTGCTGTTCTTTAAGCTGAAGTCATTGATAAAAGTGGAAGGGTAGATGTGAGCCTAGGTCTGCCTAATCTGCCAGGTCTAAATGATGTATTGATAAAACGACAATAATTTCCTGTAATCCTGGAGGCTCTCCTTACACCTAACTCCCCTCATTTACCATTGTCCTGCTCTCCTGGTTGTAGGTACTGCCCATACTTCCCCATTAGCCTCTCTAGAAAACTTTTGTGTCGCATAACTCCTTGGTGTGATTTATAAAGCTATCTAACTTGTTTTCTTCCTAGCGTATCTTGTGTAACCTATTTGTCTTTTTATCACAGCATCTTATCTGCCCCTTATTTGCTGTAGCTATTTATCAAAGAGTTACAATAATATCTATTCCTCTAACGTTATTGATGCGGATGCCTCCACAGTCAAAACCTCAGCTTCGTCACAGGCTGGCCATCCTGCTGCGGTGCTGACAGAGGATGGGCCGCGGAGCAGCGGCACCCCGACCAACAATCCTGTGGGCGAACTTCACACCCCCCCCACCTCCGCCTTTTCAACTTGTACGCACACGCCTCTGGCAAAATATCGCCGGTTTGCTCTGTACAGCACCAAGCACAAGGAGATGCCCCACCATGTCTGTGCACCCAGAGCAGCAAGGCAACTAGCATAGACCCACCATCAGCTGTTTTCTGCAGCTGATGAGAGTTCGCTTTGACTTTTGGAGACTGATTTGCACTGTCTACCTTAGCTTGTCTATTGTAAATGAGTTATACTGGTATTTTGCTGCATGACAGAAGATTTACAAGGCTTAGATCATTCAGTATGTAGAGCCCTCTAGAGATGTGCTTAGTTTTATTACTCTATTGCCAATGCTATTGCTGCGATAGTTGCGGTTACTTCTAATCAAATACCATGCTGTTCTCATCAGTCAGTGACAGCTTTTTTTGGTTAGTTTTGGGTCTAATTTGCTAATTAACATCAGCTTTAAGAGGTAATAAAAAGCAAAATAGTGACAAAAAATATTGATGTTTAATATTCAAACAAGGTAACAGGAGAAAATGCTTCTTAGGGTGCACGTGTATTTGTATACACGTGCACACATCTCGGGGTGGAGAGATGTTTCAAGGTGTGTGGTTAGTAAAGCATCTTCCAGGTATTAGCTCTCCCAGACAGGAGGGGTTTGTGGTGTGTGCTGGGAACGCAAAGCACAAACTCCTTCAGAGCCTCATTCTGTGTATTTAATACTGGAAGTTGTATAAAACTAAAACCCATCAAGCTGTGTGTTCTCATCAAGAGATCTCTTGAAGCTTCCCTGAAATACAGAGATGCCAGGCTTACCACCCGGAAAAAAGCCAACAGGCATGTGCAACCAGGCTGCCTAAAATGCCCTATGCTTTCACCAGCCAGAAGATGCTCCACGGGGTGCCTTGGGCACTGGGAACTGCTGCAGGCAGAGCAGCGGTCCCTCAGGCAGTGCCTGCTACCACATGCTGCCCAGCTATGTATTTGATAACAAAACTCTCTCCTGTCAGTGGCTGCTTCATGCTCTGAAGCCAGGGGCTTTATTTCTAATTGCCCACACACACATTTATAAATATACTTTAAGCACACATCTTACAAATTTCTTCTATTTATTAAATCTTCTCTAATGGTGTGAATTCTCATTAGTCACATAAATCAATGCCTCACTCCTTTTCCCGTGAACATCACTATATGTTGATACCCAAGAGCTGCGAGTTCCATGCACTCATGATGTATTGTGATAAAAAAATTACCAGTTTTTACATTGTCATCTTTCAGTGCAATTTAATGTTTCCCTGTCATTTGATTTTTTAAAACAGCAAACAGGAAGAAATTTGACTTCAAATTCTGATTTATACATTAACTCCTACTAGTTTTCTTCAGAACTAGCTAGTCTTGACCCTCTAACCCTGTCTTTACACAGAAATTTATCTAATTATTAGCAATACAATTCTCATTTACCAGATCTATCAAGTACAGAAAAATCTCAAAATGGGCAAGTGTCCTGGTTTCAGCTGGAATAAAGTTAATTTTCTTCTTAGTAGCTGGTATAGTGCTGTGTTTTGGATTTAGGATGAGAAGAATGTTGACAACACACTGATGTTTTAGTTGTTGCTAAGCAGTGTTTATACTAAGTCAAGGTCTTTTCAGCTTTTCATACTGCCCTGCCAGCAGAGGCTGAGAGTCCACGAGAAGCTGGGAGGGGACACAGCAAGGACAGCTGACCCAAATGAGCCAAAGGGGTATTCCATATCATGTTATGTCATGCCCAGTATGTAAACTGGGGGGAGTTGGCTGGGGGGCACCACGGCTTGGAGATTGGCTGGGCATCATTTAGTGGGTGGTTAGCAATTGTATTGTGCATCACTTGTTTTGTATACTTTATTATTATTATTTTCCCTTCCTTTTCTGTCCTACTAAACTGTCTTTATCTCAACCCATGAGTTTTACTTTTTTTTCCCCAACTCTCTCCCTTGTCCCACTGCAGGGGTGGGAGGGAAGTGAGCAAGCATGGTGCTTTACATTGTCATCTTTCAGTGCAATTTAATGTTTCCCTGTCATCTGATTTTTTAAAACAGCAAACAGGAAGAAATTTGACTTCAAATTCTGATTTATTCTATGTCAAATTCTGACAATTAAGCATGGTGCTTAATTGTCAGCTGGGGTTAAACCATGACAGCAAGTGACAAGCATGAGAGGAGTACTAAGAAAGGAAATGAGGTGGAGGGGTTACAAGTAAAGATACAACAGTGGTACAGGGAGAACAGCAGAGGGTGAGAGTAGCAGTGCTTTATCAGTTGTAAAGGGTTTAATATTTTTTCCAGCACTGACACCAAGTAGCAGAAAGGAGGCAGTGAAAGTAAAATAAAAATCAAGATTTGGGAATGGATCCTGGTCAAAAGAGCTGGGAAGTCCAGAGGAGGAAGAAAACAGTATTTCCTAAAGAGAGGCAATTATATTGTACCCCAGGGAAGACTCTTGTCCAGCTGCAAGGCAGACCAAGGTCCTACCAAGGGTATAGCCGCCCCAGGCAAGCGCTCCCCAAGGAGGCTGCCCTTGGCAAGGGCAACATTTAAACCACCTCCTCTCACTTCAGCTCATGCATCAAGAGTCACTTGTGGCCTAATGTTGAGCCCTGGGGTATCCCATAAAGAGAAGGGCTTGCATAGTATGGGTATCACTAGACTTCTATGGTGAATGCATATTGACTAAGTGGCCTAATGCAGGCAGAGCAATTCCAGAGCATCTGCCAGGGCCCAGGGACTTTTTGATACATGTAAGAAAAGTAGGACAAATTAAAATCCCCCCATTACTTCCCACTCAGCGCCTATAATGCCTCAAGGGCCAAAGGACAACTGCAATCCTGGGATATAAAAGGACCGACTCCTGTGGGAATTTGCTGCAATGCTGAGGATGGCTCAAATATCCTCCAAGCTGAACTTCCCTCAGCATCATCAGCCAGCCAGGGACTGGGCCACCATCAGCACATGTGCCATCTGGGGAATGCAATTTCCCCACGCAGAGGGCTCTCACAGCAGATTTGCTGGAAGGAAGATGAATCAGACTGAATTGGGACACTGGAGGAAGGATCCCACTGCAGCTGTGAGAGGCCAAGGGCAGAAACTAGAAGGGGGATGTCAGGACCTGCAAAATTGTCTCCTTTAAATCTTCCACAAAGGCTTCCTCATGCACTGGCTGAGCCCACAAAAATTGAGATGTCGGAGAGATGTGGTCAGGCCTGAACAAGGGGAAACAAAAGGCACTATTTTATCTGCAGCAGAAAGGCAGTGGGATGCTTCAGGTACCGCGTGACCTGACCGGAGAATACAATAAGCATTATGAAGCCTGCAGTAAGGAGGGAGAATAATTTCTTCTTTTCAAAATCAAATTCAAGTAGAAGCAGCCTTAGCAAAAGCCACTTTATATAAATTAACACAATTCTACCATATATCACAATGACCGGTTAGGCCAGAGGACTTTCATTGTCTGCAATTTCCTCCCAGCTGCAGTCCTTTGGCTTTGCCGTACACAGCCACGTGCGACAGAAACGCAATAGAGCGGCTCGGCATGAAGACAAGGGCTGTCTGTGATACTTACCAGTTGCCTTCAGCCTCCTAAATGGTAGATGAGGGCCAGATCATCTAATTAGTCTACACTGACTTAGCATAGACCTAGAACAAGGGATGGAAGTGACTTCAAGACACATTTATTTCTGTGTGATTGCTGAGCGACTCTGGAGGAGCAGGAGGGAAGTCAGCAGCAAACCCCCAGTGTGCCCACCACAGGGCCTTCCCTCCGAGCTCCCTGCCCGTCTGTGCACCATGGCTTTACAAAGTGCCTGATCCTACCAGGGCAGGCATTAACAAATTGCAAAGTAGGCTGGAACAAGGCCAGTGAAATCACAAAACATGATATAACTAAGAAATTTGGCAAGTAACTGAAGAATTGGAGGAAAACCAGGAGTGTGGTACTGCTGCTCAGCAGAGGTGAATGCTGATGATTTTGAGGCTTTCTTTTGAGCAATAATCTCCATGAAAAGGTCAACACCATGTAGATGGTTAGCAATTAAGACCTCTGATGGAAGTAACTATCACCATCTACATTAAGGGAAAAAAAGAAAAAAACCAAAACCCAAACAACCAACCCAGACCCAAGGGTACTTGAGTAAGTTAGATCTTTCCGATTGCTTCAGCCAATTAGCTCCTGAGGCAAATAGCCTGTAGGTCCTTATGTGGAACCAGCAGGGATATCATTAGGAGTTCACCTTCAAGAAGTCATGGAGGAGGCACAGGACAAGTGGAAAATGACAGTGCCTGTGCTGAACACGGGGGAGGATGGCAGAGTGAGGAATGAAAGGGCAGTCAAGAATGCTGGAACAAATAAACAAGTGATTTGTAAGGCCATGGAGGACATGAAGGAGATGAACAGCACTGCGCATGAATCTGTCACGTAAAAATAATGTCAAAACAATATCATTTAATTTTCCAACAAGGTAGCAGACCTTGTGGCGAAGGGAGAAGGGTAAATGTCATACTTCACCTAGTAAGACTCTGACACCGTTTCCCATGGTATTTTTATATAAGCTATGGATACACAATGTAGATTAAACTACCGTAGGTGGATGCAAGAAAGACAGGGTGACTTAAGCCAGGGAGGAGTTATTGATTGTTTACTGTCAAAATGGAAGGATGCACAAAACAAAGGTATTCCTTGGGGATTTGTCCCGAGCCAGCTCTGTTCAATGCCATATTATAGTGACCTGGAAGGTAGGATATAGAGTATTCTCAGTACATTTGCAAATGACCCCCAGCCAGAAGGGGGAGGATAGGATCAGAATTGCAAATGGTCCCAACAAGCTGAGGAACTAGCACAAACAATAGGGTGCATTTCAATTAGAGCATGCAAAAATACTCCACTGCAGAAATACAGGATGGAGGAAAATTGATTAGTTGGAAGATCTTTAGAAAAGGATCTAGCAATTATAGTAAATTACACTGAGTGGGAATCAAGAATGCCACAATTTTGAAGGAGACAAACATGCATGCATAAACAAGGGGATAGTCTGCAAGTCATGCAGAGTAACAAGGCTTTTGTTGGGAAAGTTTAGCCAGTGTGGGGCATTGCCCCTCAGGAGAAACGTGGACCACTTGATAAGTGTCTGAAGGAGAGTAGTGGGAAAGGTCAAAGTCCAGGAAATGGGCCTACATGGAAACTGTGAATGAGTATTTTTGTTCAGCCTAATGTTCTGGTGCAAAGACACGAGGAATCAAATGCTTTCTTTGTCCACTGCTGGCAGAATAGGAAGCAGTGGGAACCCAGCATCCCTGGCCTCGCACAAAGAGAGTGGCAGCAGAGCTGGTTAATACAGACACCGGGGAGGGCGTCTTCTCTTAGAAGAAAAAAAATACAAAAACAAAAAACCCAAAACAATACAAAACCACTCAGATAATCTGAAGCCAGTTTAGCAGGTGCTTACACAACTACTTTAGACTTCAAATAATCAATCCTGATGAGAAAGGCATAGCCAAGATCAGCATACAATCATCAGGGAGTGTTAACCACTGAGTAGTTGAGTTCAAGGTGTGCCAGTCAATCAAGGGGAAAAAATAATGAAAAACATATCCCACTTTAAGGATAAAAAAGGCCACAATTTGTACATTCAGGTGATTGCAATACTATTAGAGAGGTCATCACACTGAATATTCATCGATTGCCCTAGGCAAGGGCTTAAAGCAGTCAGAGAAGTCTCTGACTGCCCAGCAATATAATTTTATCTGTTCTTAATCAAATTTTAGGATCAGACAAGCTTGTGTAATTGCACTTAAAATGGTCCCTTGCTGGACATCTATCCCGTTCAACCTCACCTCTTATTGTCTAGTCTTGTTTCTTGGGGATTGCTTTTGCTTTAGCTGCACAGAGCCTACTCCAAAGCCTAAGCAAACAGCTTCTTAAAACGCAGGCAGTGGCAAGGAGCCCTTCATCACCATCCCAAACCCCTCAAACTCCTGCAAACCATCAGAAAGGTGAAGCACTTTGAGAGCAGTGGCCGTTTAGCTCAAGCACACCAGCACAGTACCACAGCCACCAGGACCCACCTGGAGATCCAGCAAAGTGCAGCGCCCTTGGCCACAGCAGCCTGCTCGGATCTAGCACAGGCATTGCCAGTCTGGAGTGGCATTGAACCATCTAGACACAACTGTAACGAGTCAAACTTGTTTCTAGCAAAAAACCCGCAAAGCCCAATTCACAACCACCTTGCTTTTTGCTGCTTATAGCAATAATGATGATACTCACCCTGAGAAACTCCCACATCTTACTCTGACAGTAATACACAGTACTGTAACATTAATGAATTAGCAGTAAGAGAAAACTACTCATTTGGAAGAAGGCTTCTGGAGCAATATAAAGCTGCAGGAAACCTGCCCGATTTGTCTTTTGGCAGGTTCTGCTACTAGCTTTAAATTAACACTGCAAGTGTTACCAACTGATTCTCTACAGGAACTAGCTGAGTGAACCTGAGCACACCTGTAATTGCATGTTCAAGTTACACAGACCTCAGTTTTCTGTCTTAGAACAGATTAGGTTTATTTTTAGGTTTTTGTCTCCACCTGAATCCAAAGTTCCAGCCACAGCATTGTAATGTTAAACCCACAAAGGTCAAAATCGGAAGAAAATTATTGCACCAGCCCTTATGAAGTGAAACGTGCATTTTACAGAGCTCTGTTGGTAATGTTTTGTTCTGCTTTTCTGTTCTTTCACAATTCTCTGTGCAAAGAGACTATTTTGACATAAGCATTGTATTCTGTGAGTGCTGGATAGGAACAACTTCTCCAATTTACATAAGCTTTTTAAAACTAAGATTTTTTTTAGTATGATCTTCATCCCTCCCACGTCAACTTAGCAGTGATTGGGAAAGGCTAATTGGGTTGTGTTTTCTTTGCATCTTGAGTATAATCATGGGGAACTATTTGTTTTGCCAGATCAAGGTAGCTTAAGAAATACCGTAAGAGCTAAGGAGATTTTAAATTATTACAGTTTCTGTGTTCTTAATAGTGTATGATGAATAGGAGGAAACTAAAATGTGGTAAAAGCTTGTGGAAAACTGAGAACTTTTAAAACTAAAATTAAGAACTCATCCAATATGCTTATTACCATTGCCAAGAGCAATCTGGAAGTCAAAGTTAACAAAAAAATCTCACCCCAAGTTATTCATGTCTCACTCACTGTCAAAACCTCTAAAGTATATCAGATCTTTCAGTCAGCTCTAATTAAGAGTATTTTGGAGACAGAAACAGAATTTAATTCCTCCTAATCTTGGTAGCACAGAACCTGCATTTTCTCTCAGCTTTTCTTTCTGCATCCAACTGCTGTTTCACCTACCAGCTTCATAGCCCCCATTCCCAGGCTCTGCTGTCCTTCGTGGTACTCTTCTGGAGGCTGGCATTCACCAGAGGCATTCAGAGCAGACTTCAGACTATTTTTACTCCCACCAAGAGACCTACCCAGGGCTAAAGAAGCAGAAAATTGGGCAGCCGTGTAGGCAGTTTCAGCAGTGTCTCCATTAGCAAGTAATTTGGTTCAGCTGGAGTGGTTTTGGGAGACTAAAGCAGCAGGTGCTGATACCCTTCATATCTCCAGCATGTGTGGATTGTGGGTTTAATTTGGATTAGATTTAGCTTGATCACCTAGAACAAATCTTCCCCTTGCTCAGGGAATCAACATTTTCTGAAGAGAAAAAGCATTTGGTACACTCTAAAATAATCTTACGGTCCACGGTGCAGTTCAGATCCCAACGTCCCATTAAACACTAGAGACCATCAGATGGCTCACCTCAAAGCACGCCACTGCCCCTACCTAAAGCACTGTGTTAAAGTTCTATCTTCCTCACTTCTCCTCTGTCCCAAATTGTTGGGAAGTTTCTTAAGGTAATTGGGTTCATTTTGGGAGGAATGTTGCAGATGCCTTGAAAATAGGGGTATCATGCAAATCTAACAATCTCAGTTATGAAGCGCCTTAATTATGCACGACTGCTCTGCATTACATAGGTCTAATTCACATTTGAAATGCATTCAGCTTCCAGCACAAACATTAGATTCAATTACCACATGATTTTTAAGAAATGGTAACATTGCCAACTAGCAGAAGTCTACCTGAGCTATTTCAGCTGGTTTTGATTAAAGCAATAGTGCACGTTTCCCTTCTCTATGCATTACAAACTTAGCCTCCTTCCTCTTAGCTACAACGTTGAGATCTAAAAAGGCAAACCCCCCAAAGTTTACAGAGAAAACCACCTTGCCTTATAATCTCAAGATATGAAGAAGTAAATTTCCAGTGTAGTGAGTTACCCACCCAGCTGCATTTATTATGTGTTAAAACTCCCTGTGCACCAAGCAGAAAATTTGCCCCTAAGCATTTTTTTTATAATTTTTTTTCCCATCTTGAAAACTGCCAGAATACTAAACAGATTTTTAGGAAATTGCTCTCAGTGGTAAAAATTCACCATCTGATCTCCAAACAGAATTATAAACCTCAAACACAGAGGCCAGATACAGCCCTCTAATTAGGAGTAGGCAGTGATTTTCTGGCAAAACATGTTTTGTCAGAAAACGTCAATTAATCAACTTCCCCACCCTCCCCCCCACCCCCAAAAAGGAGAATTTACCTATTTCATTGAAATGTTCCCTGAGAAAAGCCTGGGTGCCAGCATGGACAAAGCAGGCTCCTTTCCCGCCTGACTCCCAGCAGAAAATGGACTGGGAGGTGCCCGGGTACCAGGCTGGGACTCTCCTGGCCAGGAGTCCTCCCAGTCTCCCATGTGTGCTATTTACTGAATAATGAACCATTTAGTGGCCCCAAGAGCCTGTAAGGCAGCCCAGCAGTTCTACCACTCTTGGAGAAGCAGCAAATTAGAAGGTTGTCTCCTCTCCTGCCCTAATTATAAACCATCGGGACTGGGTGCTTAATACTGATGTACTGGTACGTGGCTCAGCCCCAGCGTTCTCAGTTTGAATCACTAAGTGAAATTATTGTAAGTCACTATGGGCTTTGGCTAAGTACAGAGGGTAGCTTTGGACTATGCCAAGTTATTTAAGGATAGTAAATAATACGGATTTGTCATTTCTTCTGCAAAATGTGAGAAAGGCTATCTGCCAATCTCTCCCCTGCTCGCAGCACTATCAATATCCCACTCTCTTGACTAGACTTTGGCCAATACATCACAAACTGATGCTCATGGTTGAAATTCATTAAGCGATATGTCTGGGTTGCTTCTTCTGCAGGAATGAGATTTTCTTCTGCAAACCGAGAGGTGATAAAAATTCCCTTTGTAAATACCAAGGTTGCTTGAAATCTTTCCTTCTAATTTTCTTTCATGAACACGTTGGGGAATTTTTGTGTGGGATGACCAAGGGGAGGGTTACAGAACAGGAAATGGCAGAATTTTTTTTTTCTTTTCTCCTGAAGAAGTCTGCTTTTTATGGGAAAGCTGAAAACATTTTAATTTTCTCCAGTTCTGAACTAAAATTATTTATTTTTGTAGCTTCTTAAGGCTTCTACAAGAAATTAAAATTTTTCTTCCAAAAAATAATCACTTTGCCAAAGCAGGACAGTGAAAGGAATGAATAGCAGCCTGTGATTGACAGCTGCACCCCTCAGCCCTGCTCAGCACATTCTGCACATCAGAAAGACAAAAATGTGGAGAACTATTGATCACTGCTGCTTAAATGCACTGAAACTCTGAATTTAACAAAAGCACAGGCCCGACACAGGAAACTTCTGTATGTTCCCAAGACAAGCACATTATAAGCAAGGCCTGTGGAGACTTGCTCACGGTGCCCCAAGTTTAGTTACTTTCCCCAGAAACAAACCTGCCTTGGTCCCGTTGCAGGTTATAATCGGGGCCATCCAAACAGGCTGTCACTTAATGTTCAGCTTGGAAAATTTTTATCATGTCCATAAAGAATTAGATTGTGGCCACTGCGCTCATGCTGAATCAAACAGGAATTATACACAGTCAGAGCAAGCCTGAAATAATGCCTTGCCAGTAACCCAGCCATATTCTTTTAATTCTCTCTAAATCTCTGTGCTCATGGAAATCCCACAAGAGAAAATCTAAATAAATGAATCATAATTATAAATGTTGTTTATGTAATTGGTAAATGATGCAGAGATAAGTGAGCACTGCTTATTCCTACACAAACACAAATTAAATATGGGCACTGCACCAAAGATGTGCCCTCTAGTACTCCAAATCTAACAAGGTTCAAAGTTTAAAATCGCAGCCCACTCCTATGATTTGCATCTCTTTCTGTCATACCAACCCTTCCCATCTAAGCACCTCCATATACTAAGGGTCCCAAACTGGAACTGTGGATCAGGTATTTTCAAGAAAACCTAAGACGCACATTTTTCACTTTGCAAGTAAAAAAGGAAAGGGCAAGATAATCCGTCAGCAAACTGACCCCTTATAGGGATCATAGGCAGTCCCATTACTGCTATGACAACTAGCTCAGCTGCGAGCCAAATGCCTGGAAAAGGCCAGCCAAAAATCCATCAGTAAAAAGTCATTTATCACTGCTAAAGGAAAAACCAGTGCTGCCATCCGAGGCCGGCATCCACGGAGCCGGCCAGCCCCTCTCCGCAAAGGCCGGGCTCCAGAGCACAGGTCCGTGCCGCAGAGTGAGCCTTTGGGGCTCGTCAAGGACCCGCTCCTGACTGGAGACAGCCATGTTTCTATTCAAAACAAAACCTATTAAAACAGAAATAATTAGCGCAGGGCGTAGTCATTTGGAAAGCTCAGAGGTTAGCATGCTGTCGCTGAGTCACTCTGAGCCTGCTACACAGCGAGGACCTGCAATGCATTGATTTTAATATTTTACCAAACGAACTTCAGAAATTCAGAAGATGGTGGAGCGATGAAGCCTATAAATAGTAACAAGCAGTTTTTTTGAGCACATCCTAGCTTTTTTTTCAACTCTGTACTCCAAGGAAGCACAATGCATCCATACATACCTTTCTTTAAAAACATCTTTTTTAAGGACTTCAGTGCTGGTGGAGGTGCTGGATTGACAGCTCCGGAGATTCATTCTGCTGTTTACCCACTGAACAGGCATAATGCAGGCAGCACAAACTTTGCTGAGCCTGCCCTACCAATGTGCCTTTGGCACTTATTAAAAAATTTAACACCCTCAAATACATTGTATGCATTGCAAAGGAAAGCAGGCTAGAGCACCCAGCATCTCAGCCGGCAGCAGCGACCCACTTTATGGCTGTGCTAATCACACACAGATTGACATCATACGAGCCTTCAACGCCCCAGCGTTTTCACATGACCTCACGGGCAGTGAGAGAGATGCAGATATACTATTACTCAGTATTTCTGGTGTGTTAACATTAGTGCTAATGCACCGCTGAGCCCCAAGGAGGGTTTTGGAGCCGCCCTTTGCATCAGACTAAGAGCACCGCGAGCCCCTCTCCGCAGACAAGGCTGGGGCAATATTCCTCTCCTGAGGAGAGGCAATAGCTTTTCTTCCCTACCTGCCCTGACACAGAGCACCGGGGATGCAGGGGAGAAGCGGTGCGATGTGGCCTGCCAAGGCCAGAGGAGTGGGTACACGGCCGCGTCCCTGCCCCTCATCCCCTTCCGAAACGCGCTGCTGCCCAGACTGCTGCCCTGCTCCCTCGTTGCGCTGCTCAGGCCGCTTGCAGGGTGTATCCCGGGGCTCAGCAGGACAGAAGGGCTCAAAAGCCATGCAAATTCAGAAGTCTTCATTTTCAGCAAGAACCCACATCTAGCCTCTTAAAACTGGTGCCGGGCAATTTGCCTGAGGAACCTCATACACAGCAAATTCTCAAATTCACTATTTCTTATTTCAGCAGAAGACTGGCAGTCATTACAAAAGCAAGACAGTGATGTAGGAGTCAGCAGACAAGAGCAGGAGGTGGAAGTCTGCTGTTTAAATATCTTCTGTACACTGTGTAAACAGATACAAGCTCAGCTTCCTCAAATTGCTTTACTAACCACATTAACCTCCGGGACTCCCCTTTGTTTCCTGGGGTGAGTGAGTAATAACCCAGGGACACAACAGTAATGGCTGAGCTCACTTTCCAGTGAGTATCGTGTGAGATGACTGGTACAGCATGCCCTACATCTGAAGCGGAGGTTTTCAGAAATGATGTATTATTAGCGCTGCATCTGAAATAAGCCAGTAATTGCTTAATGTTTTATATTTACATGGGCTGTACATTATGTTTGCTCTGAGAGAGGGAAGGAGAACTAAGCAGGAAAGGAGTTTGCAATAAACCTACAGTAAGCAATAAAGAGCTATAAACGGTAATCTGTCAATAGCGTCAGCTTCGCTAAGGGCTTGATTCAGAAAAAGAGGAGCATCCTCAGCTCCCAACAGATCTAAACCAGCCCAAATTGGATGTAGTACTTAGCAGGATTGAGCCCTTCCTGAAGGATGAGCTATTAAATTTAAACATACATAAAATCTTATTTGAAAGATCATATTCATTATTAATAAGAGGAAAGATGATCTTTCAGATAAGGCACTGTTGCGCTGGGACTCTGCAGTGAGCTCCAGCTCTGCTACAGATTCCTTGCTTCATCTGGAGTGACTTCCTCAAGGTCCTTGTTCCTCACGTGTTTATCCTCGCAATGGGGATAATTCCTCTCCTTCCCTCCCCGTACTGGGCTGTGTTGTCTTTCTATGACCGTGTATAATTCCCAAGTAAAAGTAGGCCCTCCAGTTCAGCTGTAAAGTAAATAATGATTGGTAGTAATAATTTGTGAGTATTTTTTCTTTCTTTCCATCTTGGTAATTGCTTCCTACAATACCATACATCACAGTAATATTCTGTCACAGTGGATTGGATTTATGCGGTGGGAGAAAGGGGCAAGGACCTATTTTATTTCATTTGTGTAACAAATGAATAATTCTGCAGAGTTCACCATATTCCCTAAGAAACTGAGACTAAACCAGCTACTTGCTGGGTCTTCATTTTGATCACAAAGATGTCTGGTGTCTTCTGAGTTTGCTGGCTATATTTAAACTTCTGTCACTGGGAAGTGGAGAAGAACAAAGTCACATACACCAACTTGTGGGTGCTCATCTGTTTTTAAAAACACAAACTTCTGCAGAATTTAACAGCAAAACTGTCTGCACTGAGAAACAACCAAACCCCAGTGAGCAAGTATGCAAGTACGCGTACATGTTTTTACAGTGTAGTGTGAATCCAAACTCAAAGTGGCAGTGGATAACCAAAGTTTGCAATCTACTTGTTTTCCAGGTCTTCAGTCTTCAATTTATGTCACATTGAATACAAAATGAAATGGCTCTTCGCTGTATAGACTGAAGAATGCCTCTGAAGTCAGCTATAATAGCTAAAAGCTATTAGGTTGGGAATTTTTTATGAATGTGCAATGTAGGAAAAACCCACCAGAGAGAGTACTGTGCATGAACCAGCAGCTGTGGTGGAGGGTGGAAAGATAGGTAAGACAAGGAGCACTACCCAACCTCCTACCAGCTACACGCTGCCATATGGTGTATGGTACCGCATAGAGAAACTGGCAGGTATAAGGATATAGGAAAACTGGGAGCTATAAAAACTGTGAGGATATTATACAAGGATTACCATGTTATACATATTACCGTCTACTATGGGCAAAAAGAAAAAAAAAAAAAAGCAAGCAAGAAAGAAAAAAACCCAACCAAAGCTAATTCCCTCAATTTACATACAGTTGCATCTTGCAAGTAAAATACAAGATTCAGCCATTCGCAGCTTCTTGTGATTCCAAGAGAAAAGCTGCTCGAGTGGTAAAAAGGTCACACAGGGGTGAGACGCAACCAGAGCAGAAGGAGAAGCCATGATAAAAAGAAGAGTCTGGGGTAGGAGGGAGCGAAGGGCAGAGATCCAAGATTATAAAACCCAGGCAGGTCTTGCATTAACATGACAATTGCCTCCTCAAGGGCCTGCTGCCTGTACAAACTGGCTGGGCTCGGTCCCCAGTGCCACTCGGTGCTGGGACGAGAGGGGTCTGCAGCTCACAGCTTCCCCGCGCCCCTGGGGCCGGCGTGGGCAGCACCCGAAGTACACAAGAGATGAACGCGGTGCCAGGGCACAGTCGAGTAGCCCAAGACCGATTCCTTGGTACTGGCTCGCCTACTTGGGGATTATCTCAAGGTACAAACATCCATGCAAAATAAGTTATAAACCAAAATCACTTCGGTCCTGGTCTTTGCAGGCAGTCTCCCAGTGAGGTGTTCTCCCCTCCTCTCTGCACCTTGCATCCACCAGAGCCGGCTACCAGGACGGGTGGCAGCAATCTCACACCGCCCCGGGGCGGGGGGGCAAGGCTCCCCACAGGGACAAGCTGCCAGCGACACCAGCCCGCTGGACCATGCCAGCCCACCCTTTGTGCGCTCAGGCAGTCTCTACGTTGAAATCCAGCACGAGATACGCAGGACTTTGGTAGTACAACATAGGACCCACGACCCTGACTTCCCTGACATCAGAGATCGGGATAGGGGTGATAGCCTAACTGTGAAGAAGAGCTCTCCCTTCCCAGTGCCATCTCTTCTCTACACCTTTTTAATAATTCACACATACAACGATGTCTACAGAATAGCCAGGGGAGGTGACAGGACGCCCTTCTATGTGATCATGTGAAAGACTTCCACAGCGACAGCACTGTACGCCACAGAAGGTAAGAAACCCTGGAGGAGATGCCACCACACCTGGTTACTGAGAGCGCTTTATCAAAATTATGGGAAGAAAGAACTAATTAGCAGTGAGCAGTAGGGGCAGATGAACTCTTTAAAAGGGAAGACCTCTTTTATGCCTACAGCACCTCAGTAACAAGCAGAAGGGAGAAGAAATATAGAAAGTATGTGAGTCTGATGAGAAATTATTTGAAAATTCATAGACCAGGACTGGGCATTTAGTTACAACCACTGAACAAGAAATGTGTTAGCTGCTCTATCCTAGGAGTCACTGCACAGAGAGAAGCCTCTCAGGCTCCAGCATGCCTCTGCTGGGGCAGGGATTTTCTGCAGGTTTGCAGACAAGAAAAGGGATGTTTCAAGGTGTAGCATCCCAGAGCAGAGTGCCTGTATCTCTCCTCACCAAGGTGACAGTAGCTGTGAATACCATCCAATGCTGAGGGAATGAGAGATCGTACTCTCCTGACCAATCAACCAAAATCAATCTGAGCCCTAATAAAATGTATCCTGTTATGGACTAACCCAACCCACAGCGAACTCAAAGCAAAGACCTCACTGACATCAGTGGGAAATGGCCAAGTCCCAGGTGGCATTTGCCAGAGGCAAATGGAGGAATATTTGCTCAAAAAACCTATTAGCAGGACAGTCAGCAGGAGCCTGCACACACAACTGAAGGAGAAGCAAATTGGGGCCTTCGTGGTAAGACAGAAATGGCTATACTGAAAAACTGCTTTCCCAGTGGGCTTTGGACCCCTTCGCAAGGCTTCCCGATAGTGGTTTGTCCATGGACAGCACTACGAAGACTAAAGAATCTGGCTTAACAAAGAGAAAAATATTTTTTCTGAAAAAAACTCAAGTCCACCCCACACATAAATGCTGTGCAACAAGTTACTATTAAAATAGCTTGCGGGAAAATCTTCCGGTTGGTCAGCCCAACCTGTGGATCTGAGTAGCTTGAAAAGTCCGAATATATTTAATTTATTATTTTCACCATGGAAACGCTAAACAAAACTGACCTTTTCAGTTTCAATAAAACTGGATTTTCCTGTAGGTCCCCTGTCAGCTGCTGCAATAATAAGTGGAAGTGCTAAAACCCGGAGTTATTAAAAAGCAAAAAAGAGTAAAATGGCACCCCAGCCCTGCTGCTCCTGGGCTGGATCTGACCACACTCGGTCTGCCAGGAGATGCGTACTCTCCTTCAAACATTTCAGAAAACCCAATTCCATCTGTGATTTTGCTGATGCAAATCTGGAGCATCTGCTAACTTCCATGAAGTTAATCCTAGCTTGCTGGGTCCCACTCGGACCAGGATATGGCCATCACATCTCTGCTGACACGCTGCAGCTACTTTCACCTAAGGCATGCCATTTATGGGGTATCTTTGGTACTGCTGACTATTCTGGTGTATTTATCTTTCCCCATCAGGCGCTTCATTTACCTGTTACTAGCAGAACACTAATGACAGTCTGCAGTCACCAAGGAAGATGCATCTTTCTTCACTCTCCAAGATGCTGCTTCTCTCTGGCTGGTCAGGGCAATGATGAATAAGGGTACAGATCATGGAATGGAGCAGGGTGGGAGAGATGGAGAGGGGCATGGGCAGGCATTCAGAGAATTATTTCAAACCACGAAGTTTCTTATGTTTTTTACCAAGGAATTTTGGCATGCCTGTCCTTCAGACTACGACCAGTCTCAAGAGCAATAGCTATAAAATATGGCTAGAAAAATATTGAAGATGTTTGTTTAGATGCGTGCTTTGTTAAGTATCCATTGTTTGGCAGCAGTTGAACAAATAAATTATTTCTCCCTTGTGTTTAACTTTCTCCGGTGGCTGGGCAGCCTGTCTTTGTTCAGGAAGGTATCCTCAAGCCTGATGAAATTCAGGCATTCACTTCTAAGTCAATGCTCCTGGAACCGGGTGGTTTTGAAGTATCCTAATCTACATTTCACATGTCACATTTTTAGTAAAATATAGATATGGATAGGCAAAACATAAAACACAGCAGCTTTTAATAACCCTCTCAGATCCCAGGCAAACCGCATAGTTAACAAGAGCTACAACCATCTTCCAGCGTGTCACCCTCCTCTCCCCACTGTGCACTGTATTAGCTCAGAAGGCTGTCTTTTCTGTCAAGACTCAAAATGAGTTGTTAACACGCCAGGTGTATTTGTTCAGTTACTTCACGTGTCGGACAGACAACAACATCTGACTCCAAACAGGAGCCACCGCACGTGACCCTGTGAGTGGGGCGAGGAGTCGCCGCGTGGCCGCAGTGGCACAGGGAGCCCCGGCGACACGGCCCCGCTCCGGCTGGCTCACGGGGTGCCGCACCTCCACTCCCCGTGCCTCCCTTCCCCATCCGTAACACACATGAGGCCGCATTAAAGCAGGACTGCGTTTTGCTGTGCTTTCAGTAAAATACTGCCTGGCTATGAATGCAGTATATTACAGGGACAAGATATGGCAATTACTGAGCATTAGTGATGACTGCTTGCCTAGAGGCAAGATGCAGAACCAGACCGAACCTTTTGGCTCGGCAGCTCTACCGTCCCTTCGGACTTTCCAAAATACAAGATCATGTGAGTATCTGATCTCACATCACTTTCTTTTTGCTTTTATGACAAAAGTTTTGGCTCTCCCCATTCCAGCAGCGGAGCTGATCCCCTGTGGCCCAGCCTCAGCTGAACCTTATTCCACATTTGTTGGCTGGGGCAACAGCAGAACAAGCTGCTCATTAGTGAGGCTACAGCTTTCAATGGTGCTACCCTGCTCTCCCTCATACAGAGGCATGGAGGGAGAAGTACCCACCTTCTGCTCCCAGGTACGACGGACTAGCCACTGATGGAGCACTGTTTTGTCCAGATTCCTCTTGTCTCTTCCCGCTGCCTCCTGAAGTCCGGGTGTCCCAGCCCTCTTCTGGTCAGGCACCCCCAGCTCCTGGAAAAAACCTGGCTGGAGCAGAGAGACGGTGGAGACAAGAGCCCCAGCAGGTGCTTGCATGTGGGGAAAAGAGCGCTTTCAGTTCCTGCTCCACCTGAGATGTCTTAAGCTTGGCCTCTGCTTCAACACAGTAATTTTTTCCTTGGCAGCCTGAGTAAAAATAACTTTTGTTGTTCTGAAGACTATCAAAAGTAAAAACCAACAAAAATAAAACCCCTTTTCCTATTTCCCGCTGTCATTTTTGGAGGAGCTTTACAGGCTGAGGTGCTTGGCATGGGAATAGCTTTCAGTGATACTATTACCTGAGCGTCATTATCATGTCACTTATTGCAGTTACGTAGTGCATGTGCTGCAATGGCTCTTAAAGCCGCGCGTAGGGTTGGGGCCATTGGGCAGGACTCGTCACAGCTCCATGGGATGAGATGGTCCATGCTCTGGAGAACTTACAGTGCAATGGTATAATGGCATCCTTGGGGCTGCTGGGATGTCTTCAGGGAGGTCTGGGTTCAGAGAGGCCTGAATAAAAGCAATTTTCAGCAGACTTTACTCAAAGTTCACCAGAATGACTAGCTCTATGTTCCCAGCCAAGAGTCCCATCTCTGCCAGCTGTGTCTGCACCGGAGAGCTGGCAGTGCCTTCAGTAGGGAAGCTATCAGGCTTTGTCAATACAGGGCAAATTATAGAGATAAGGATTTTAATTATTTATTTCATACACCCTAAGTGTAAAGAATGTTACTGAAGACCCAGAGCAAAGCCAGCTGAAGAAAGAAGGAAATAAAGGGAGCAAGCAAAAAGCTAATGCTGAAGTCAGGACAAGGATGAGCCTATCCACGAGCTCCGAGCTAGAACATTTTATTTTAGACATTTTATCTATTGTTTTGTTCTATTTACTGGAGCTTTAGACCTTTGATTCTACCATTGCATTTGCTAAAGGCAGTACAGATGATTGCATCTGACACATTTCCTCTACTGGTGACATTCAGGCACCTCTCGGCCACACGATCAGCGCAACCAGGATGCCGGATGGGAAGTGCATTAGGAGATTGCTCATCCTCTCGGAAAGTCCACCTGGGACAGCCGCGTGTTGCTAAACCCCGCATCAGATGGAGAGACCAGGGCATTTTTGCACAAATCAGGAATTTGGTTTGTCACAGTTCACAGCTTGGGCAGGCAACCCAAGGCACGAAGCTGGTGGTTCACACTCTGACAAGAAACATAAGAAAACAACCCAGAGGTTTTTAAAATAGGCATGACACCGCAGGCAGAGGGAGGGAAGATCCCAGAGGATCTACGTCCCAGCCCCGCGCCAGGCTGCACGCACTCAGAGAAAGGTTCTTCGAACAGCACCGGCCTCTCTCCCCAGCAGAGACATTAGCTCTGAACTTCCTACCAGCAATCTGGCAAGTGAGTCAGAGCTAATTTTAAGCCAAGTGCGTGTGAGACGGGGGTGGGGGAAAGGGGAACCCTTTTCACAGTTTATTCTGCAGGAATGAAAGGTCTGATATGGTTCTTCATTTCAGCCCCACTCGGTAAACGCAGCATCTTCAGAAATAGGTTTCTTCACATAGAGGGTCAAACGCAGTGCTGGTGCCACCCCACTGTCCCCGTGGTACGCAGAAGTGGACTTGGCCCCTCTCCCCCTTAGGAAATGCGATGACTATTGCCTTCCCGAGACAACTTTATAAGAAGCTGGGCTCGAAGGAACTGTGCAAAATCAAAGACTGCCTGGGGGAAATTAAGCAAGCCCCTTTCTGCACATCATTAAAGCCCAAATTTTAAGGAAATAACCTTGTGCACTTCAGATAGTTTGTTTCGCATTGCTAGTTCTTTAAATGACTTTAAATTACACATGCACAAATAAAAAAGGACAGCAGTGAATAGTATGCTGTAACTAAACATTTCTCCTTAACAGGTAGCAAATGAGATGCCAGCCATATCATACAATGGCATAAAATCTAAACAGATTTTCCTAATATTTCTTCTTCACTTTGATTTAAGAAAAAGAGGGCTCCTATTTGCAGCCTTTCATGGAGAGCTCTGAACACTGCTGGGTTTTTTCCTTATTTATCTAATTTTCCAAGCACATTTCTCAAGAATCATCCATGGACATTTCTAAGTTTTTATATTTTTACTCCAGTTTTTCTCAGTCCCAGTATTCCCACAGGAATTAAAGCAACTGAACACAGAACCCTCACCCTTGTTGATCTGTTTTGTTTTCAGAGAGACACAGCTCTTTGTGCAGACAAAGACGACAACTCCAGACATTTGCTCTACACCGCAACCCATCCTCCTCGCTCCTCTGTGTAGTCATTAGCTCTGCTTGTCCGTTATCTACTCCCTGGGTAAGTTTACCATGCTGCACGGCAGCACGGGTACAAAGAGAGAAGGTGAGGGTTTATGTGATAACGCACATTGTTAGCGTAGACAGGGCAGCCTGGTTCACCTGGGCTAAGAGGAGCCCTAGGCAAGGAAGTCTGTGTCTCTGATAAATCAAATTACAGCCACTAACACCTGCTGGTGAAAAGCCCCACACAAGGAGGCCCATCGTTAGCATTACGCCGTATTAGGTGTTAGCATAATGCCGTCTTGCCCGTGCAGGGACCACAGGGAGAGACTTCCCACAACCCATCGCCACTGGGAGAACTGCTAGCAGTGTTTCGGTTTCTTGGTGCCAGCTGCCGTCAGGAGCCTGAGCAGCCCCTGCTTCTGCAGGTACGTGGCTTGAAACAGAGATTTCAAAAGTGCCCCAAAATAAATGCTAATAGCTGCTGGGTCTAACTATTTGCTGGCCCAGTGGCCACTGCTATCCCATGCCAGACACATGGGGCTGCCTTCTGCTGCCTTCTCTGCTTTAGCTCAACTCCTTCATTAAGCATGCCGAGGAAAAGACGTTTTCTTTTATAAATTAGGCTATTAGCTCAGATTCACTTTCTCTCTTCTCTTAATGAACACCAAGTTTCTACAGCATGTCAAATAGATAGCCCATAAGTACAATATAGTCAAGTTCTTTTAACGTATTTCTTGGAAAACGGGGAGTTCTCATGGTAGGTCCAGCCTCGCATTTGTATCTGTCACAACCCTCAGCAAAAGGACAACCAGCATCCTTGCACCCCGGTAGAAAGGAGCACCACCTCCCTCTTGTTACCAGCTGCACCTACTTTCAAAAGTACTCTCTCTTTTTTCCCTTCAATTTCCTTTTAGGCTTTCCTTCTCGCTCCTGCCATTGCTCAGCCCATGAGGCAATGCTCTAGCACCATGTCTTGTTCTGGTTCCCAGATAGTCTCATTTTTTGGAAGGATATTTCCTGGCATCCTCAAGCCGCTTCATGTTTTCCCTTCCTTTTGCTAGCATACCTCCTATCCCTTCATTCTTGCTCACCACTCTTATCCCCTTTACTATTTTTTTCCCATTTTTCTATTGATCCATTTTTCTCTTCTCCCTCTTCCCTTCAACTCTTTGCTTCTCTTTTTTCTCCCTGTCCCACCCCCCTGAAGCTTTCCGGCGAGATGTATTACCTACTGCGGTGAGGGGAAGCAGTGCATCTGAATTCAAGTTGCACTATACAACAAAAGCAATACTATATAGACCTAGAGAAACAGCAATCCATAATCTTAGTGTTCTCCCCTCCCTGTGCTAAATTCCCAAATCCAGAAGCCTCCCGTTATCAAAACAATTTTAAATAAGCCAGGGAGAGAATTAAATGGAAAATAAATTGGGCATTTAATGCCTGATTCCAGAGCACTCAGCCCCTCTCACTTCAATAGCCATACTGCACACCTTTCATCAGGCTCCTGCTCTGCAGAGGTGTCTCTATTCGCCTGCGTGTTCCCCATTCTTCCAAAGATGATACAGACACCCTGTATTGCCAGATAAGCAGTATATGTCACTCTTCCTTGCCTAAGATTAAAATGAATATGTTAATTTATTTTCTATTACAGGCTGCAGCACAAATGAGAGAGGGAGAGGGAGCGTGTTCTGCTCTCAGCTTTCTGCTCAGAGCCACGCGTCGCCCCACAGACAGAGTCTTGCCTTCCTGCACACGCTTGGCCGACCGGTCCCTTGCTTTCACGGTAAACCCTTAGATACTTCTGCATAAAGTGGATGTCAGTAAATAACTACTACTCTGAGATGATGTGATTTTGTGCTTTTTACACTTGGAGCAAATGAATCCTAACTCATCTACCCACATCCTTTTAGGACAGACCCTCCCCAGCTGGAGCGAGGCGGGGCAGAACACATCAGGGTGACATGCATTCCCATCATAATCAATACAATATCATCTGTGAAATAAAAGGGCTTTAATTGAAAGCAATGTCAGAAAAATCAGAGTGATGCCAAGAGTTCATTTTTTCAGCCCTAAAGACGATCAGAATAAAAATGTAGAAAGTAGTTGTTTGGAGGGTAGAGAACTAGCTAGAAGGAGATAATACTACAAGTTTATACATTCTGTGTATTTTCTTTCTGTTTTATAGAGAATCATTTCTAAACTGGCCGTCACCCGTGTGTGAATTATTACATCAGGCTCGGGAGGTTGTAGATACAGACAGAGACTAAACACACATATACTGCACCCATATATGCTGACACATAACTCTTTCTTGCATTGCTAAATGGATGCAGAGGAAGTAACAAAGAAACACGTCTCTCCCATTTAAATTAAAAGTCAGAAAAGGAAAGTCGCCTTGCCACTGAAAAACTACAGATATATATGTGTTCATATACATGCATACACATAGATACACATAACACCTGTACACACACTGTGGGAGGCAAGGAAGGAGAATGAGACACAGGAAAAAACATTGAGATCTTTCTGCTGCCACCAAAACACAGTAGTCCTGTTAATAGGAAAAGATCCAATCCTTGTATACAAGCAAATCTCCCAAGATGTGGTCTAACATGTATCTCTTGCTTTCTATTTAGATGTACTCTTGGACTGCTGAATTACAGATTTAAAATATGCAGAATCAGTGTAGGAAGCTGTGGGGAAAAGCAGAAATAGGTTCCTCCTAAAGGTTCAATTGAATTACTCTGAAAAAAATTAATTAAAATTGAATTCTCTTTTGACACAAGATCTCCTGTTTGCTAGTTTGTGATATGTCTATTACCTAGTTTCCATTAGGAGATATTATACTCCGTAATGAAATAAACTTCAAGGACCCTGTGGGATCAAACAAAAAGTTTACTGTATTCTGACAGCAGCAGCAGCAGCAAGGTTACAATGCAAGCTGGCATGCTTAATGAAAAAGGGTTGACATATTATCACTGAGTTCCTATCGCTGATCTCTATCATTGCTTTTTAAGGTACAGAAGGGCAAATAATTGAGTGTGTTGTTGATTAGGGAACAGCTTGATTTGCAAAGTGACAACCTAGAGTCAGGTCTTCATTCAGTCTCTCCAAAAATCTGGGGAGAGGGGAGGGGAAGGAGGGGAGTTCCTTCAACCCTTAGAACAGCTTTATAACTAGAATAGGAATTATTAAAAAAGAAAGGCCATCAGCATCTCCAGTAGGTGGCTGTGGTTTTGCCATCAGTATTTGGGGAAGCCATCCAGGGGATCACCTGTATTAGGGACCGGTGTGAACGAATTAGATACAAGAGTGAGAGCATTTACATTGCAATTGGTGCTTCAGGTCTGCTGCGCTATAAAATACTGCTCCGTGCTTTCCCATATTGCACTTGGATCCTAACAAGACATTTGAGATACTAAGAAACCATCCAAAATGAACATGAGGGCAGAGTCTGGCCCTAGATGATACAAAGGAGAATTTCAATGCACTGTTGAATTAACAGTGACACAAAGAGTCGCTGACCACTTTGTCTGTACAAGGAAAATCAGTCTGAGAGACCCAGAGCAAACATTATTTGTGTCTCTTTTACTTCTGCATATTCTCCTTTTCTGGCACTTACAAAGACAAAATCCCCAGTGCCATAAGCCTTTGCCCCAGAAGCTGGCACTCACATCAAAAGGATGAGTGTTTGTGTGTTGGCTGTTTGGGGCACTGTAACAGGGCCCACAAAACAGGTACTCGCCACATCCTAAATCTGTGCTTCCAGCTACGCAGCCAGCAGCCTCGTAATGGAAAGTTAAAATGTAAACACAAGCTGCTATTTTAGTGCAATCGCACAAATGCAGCAGCTTGTGTTCTCTCTTCCTTTATTTCCAGAACGGACAGAAGGCTTGAATCAAGCTACAGATATTCCTTTTTCTTTTTCCTCCTTTATTTCTTCTCCCTAAGCGCCTGGTCAATTAAATCTTGCTCACACAAGTAATTCCTACTCGCCTTATTCCTACAATGGCAGTTAACAGTGTTCAGACTAAAGGATGCCAAAATCTGTTTTTCCCTAGATAGTAAAAATGCAAACAGAAATCAAAACCAAGCAGACTAATAAAGGATTATAGGAGCTGACAATGCTTTGTGAATTTGAAAGGTTACATTGCTGGGTTCAAAATAAAACTGAAATCCTGATTCTGCCCTGAGCTTTTGCCTCCCCTTTTCACAACGTTTAAAGGCATTTTTCCCTTTGTCATATGGATAGTTGTTCACAGAGGAGTTCACTGATGTCACCTTGCTCATCTAGTCCAGATGGCCCAAAGTGATGAAAATCCAAAGGTATTCCAGGAATTGACCTTGGAGATGCTTCTGGGATTCAAAATTCAGGGAAGATAGGAAGCCTGATTCTGGAAGCATCACTGCTTTAGCTCTAAAGAAAACCAGTGCACCTAGGCAGCAGCTGATTTTTAAAGGACAACAGACTTTCCCCAGTTGACAAGACATCTGCTTGTATTCCACAATCCCGGATTTACACAGGAAATAACAGCTAGTTTGCATCACATATGTCAATAGCCAGGATTTTTGCCTTCTTACCCTTCAGATTCTATTACCTCTAATGAGACGAGATGACAATGCCTGCTCAGAAATGAAAACCAAAAGGGAAGAATCAGGGAAAAATCTAGAGGCCAAAGATAGTTTACTTATTTTTTTTCTAAATTGATCTGCTAGCTTTCCTCAGAGAAGTTGGCCAAACTAAAAAATCACAGGTCTGTGCTGCCCTCACCCTCCGTGTGTTAAGATATATAGTACCTCTGTCCAAACTACGCCTGGCTCTGTGAAATAAAAATTAAATCAACAGGATTTTGCAACACAAAAGCCACCCTCTCGCTTTTGCCGAGTACTATTTGAAATAAAGATGGATCATAATGTGAGTCATTTATCTCTCCTCTCTGATGCATTCACACACACGCCTACCACTGCAGGGGGATTGAGAGAAGTGACCTGAATCTCAAGCACCCTTGGGTTTGCAAACAAAACCCAACCAATGAGGTTATGCAAAGCCAGACCTAAATCTATGGCTTCCCCTTTACCCCCTGTTTTTCTCCTTTCAGTAGTTCAGCCAGTGAAAGTACAGGAGAAACATGGAACGTTATCATATAATGAAACTGTGTATCACATAGTGGTTCCAGAGTAAAACACTCCCATTTCACAGGAGGGATATTCAAGCAGCAGACTAGGTGAAATCCCAGTTGACTGCAATACTTGTACTTATTTTAATTGTTTATTGAAAACAGCACGACAGATAAGAAAGAATGGTAGAAGGAAGAAGAAGAAATATTGGCTTTGTTCACAGGCTCAGCCCCCCTCTGCATGAACCACATGCTAAATCAATTCTTCACATTATATGTTAAAAAAAAAAAAAAAAGAAGTAGAACTGGTAATAGTAACATGAGAGGGAAAAGACAGCAGGAGCAAAGGAAGAGAGAAGAGGTGGAAGGGAGATCTGGTCAAAGGCGGTTTTGTTTCTGCAGTAGGTGTGTGGGATGGATGGCGCAGAGGCACGCTCCCCGAAGGAAAGGAACAGAGAGCAAGAAGGGTTGAAGAGAGAGAAGGTCCATGGTAAGGGAGCACGAGCCAGGCCTAACCTGAGGTGAGGAAGAGTGTTGCTTGTTACACTTTGTAGTTATTTTGCTTTGGTTGGTCCTCAGAATGGTTCTTCTTCAGGAGCAGGCTTACACACCTGCACTGTGCTCCCTCTCTGCTGAGTCATACCACCAACTTACAACACACACAAAACCAAGAAGAATGAACGCAAGTGTCAGGAGATCTGCCCCTGTTCCTGGCAGCCTAAAAAGGAACTTGTTTATGTCACCTATGAAAGAGCTGTGACATTTCTTCAGTGATGGAGTGATACCACTAGGATCACTTTTGCTGGCCAGCATTAAGCATATTTTTCTCCAATTCATCTTTCCAGTATGATTCATTCTGCTCATCCACCTGGAAAAACATGCTCAGGGCCATCCTAACCGCTGCACAGCAAAGTGCATCACTATCCTGATAGATCAGGGTTCCATTTCTTGCCCAAACATGGACAATAAGGAGCTACATACGAGGTGCGTACAAATTGTGTGCCCAAGTTTTACTGTCTCTGGAAATGCCACAGCAAATCCATCCAGGACAGCCAAGTCATTCCTAAAGAGCCCCAAATGCTAGATCTGGATGGGATCTGAATACATCTATTGGAGACCCAAAATTAGAACAGTGCATCGTTTCACTCACAACAAATTATGTCTTGGAGAGCGACATTACCCAACAGAACCAAGCCCTTCAGGTTCAGCCCTTCAAAGGGCCATTGGCAATTACTCCATCTCAACCACCGTTCTTCCAGGATGGACAAAACAGGAACAGCAAAATACTCCAAACCCCTGTGCCCTTATATGTTGTGGGGAGTATCTCAACACACACCTCTGTAAGTCCTGCTGAAAGAATCCCTTCCAGCACCTACCCAGTGTAATGAGGACAAAAGCTACAGCTCCCGGTTACTCCAGGTTATTGATGGAGTTTCCAAAGAGTAGTTTTGAGAGCGATTTTTGGATTCTGACTCTGGTAGGTCTCGCTGTTCTCATTTAGACTAAATCAAATGCTTCTCAGCCTTCCCTATCTAAACCATATTGCTCCTTCTGGGCCTTTTGGCTATATTTTATGAAATAACTGATGTCCTCTGTCTCTAGTGGACAATTTGTTGCTGCTGCCACCAAAGGATGAACCATATGATCTAATACATCTCTTCCAACACTGTCTTTTGAGGTTTCTATAATTTTTCCAGAGATTTTTATTTTGTTCCCAAAGAATGGTTTGTGTACCCACCAGTTTGTCCCACTGATATTCCTTGTTCTGATAAAAATACTGCCTCTCCATACAAACCTTGCCACTCCTACCTTCCAGATACTACGCATGCAGAAGCATTCCTCCAGGGGTAAAGTGCAAGGAATTATTTCATATTTTCTTATTTTTGGTTAACTCCCAGAAAATTTACTTTTATTCTTCTTTCTTCTATCCCTAGTATTACCTACCATTGTGCTTTTCCCTGTTCCATGACCCTAGCTGACACTGTCCCGTTCCCTAACCTGCCAAGCTCACCCTCACTGGCTGTCTGCAGTGTAAGTCATTTTTAGAAAATTATCTTTAGAGGAAAGCCCCGTTTCCACAGTCAGGCATGGCTACCCTAACGCAGCATCAGTAAAATAATATCAGATCCTGGGACCGGTCATAGGAGAAATTTAACTCTAGTCCAAGTGTCTACATAGTACCAGGTAGTTTTATCAACCATCCTGTATGAACCTATTTCAGCTGGGCATCAAAATGAAAGGAGCTTGCAAATGAGCTTGCTTCCCCATGTAGTTCACGTATGGGGCTCAATTCCAGGTGCATTAGCATCTCGTTATGAGCTGCTTTTCAAGGGAAGGATCCAAAGGGAATGAAGGATTAGAGATCTGGGAGACAATCTGGCCTAGATTTGCCTTAGACTTTCCTATAAGGCTTTTAATTTGCTGCTTTGTTGCACTATTCTGGATGTACCACTCAGGGAGCTTTATGCACAGGGTCTACCTTTGGATCTCTGCGGTATTTCAACAACACTGGGGGGAAGGGGAAGAAGGTGGAAGGAAAAAATGAACACTGAGGTTTTTCCGGCCTGAGAATTTGCCCGATCTCAGGAAATGTACCGTGTTGCAGATATATATATATATATACACACACACACACACACACACATATACGCACACAGAGACATATATACATATATATAATTTTTTTCCCCCATAAACCTCAACTGCTTTTGCTGCTTCTATAGGAGGCTGATTTTGAAATATCCCTTCCAAAGCTGGGATGGATGTTTCCAGTGTTGGGGTTTATTAAGTTCCTATGGCAGCTATTTCCAAGGCTGCTTTGTGATATATTTCTTTGCAAGAGACTTTAAGAATGGCAGAAAGGCTTTGCAGATAAGGATTTGAATTGCAACCTTTACACTAGAAGTGTAATAGGAACATCAGGGAATTAAATAAAATTATATTTTTCCTAGATGTCTGCTTAAAAAGGAAATTCAGGATTTTATGGATGCCCCAGAGACAAACTATTACATTACATTCCTCGCAGTTCTTATTTGAGTACTGTCTGTTTGAGCACCTCAAATAGCACAGAATCATTCATAAAGAATGGGCAAGAGAGACTGTGTCCCATCAATATTTCAAGCTTGGTTATCAAATCAAGAGAAATTCATGAGTTCTGTTCCAGCTCAACATTTGCCGGTTTGATACTATTGTTTGACAGTTTAGGGGGTTTTCCCTCTGCATTCTCATTGTCTTTAATATTTTATACAATCTTCCAGTTGATGCTATTGTAATATTTATTAATTTTTTTTTTTTTAACTTGGCTGCACTAACCAGTTTTCTCTTTTCTCTTTCAGCAGGGAGAAATTCACACTCATTTGCTATTTGTGGGGTGATGACATAGTGTGAAGAAGCAGTAATGATGACTGACTGATAGAAGACACCATATGTTCTCTTCATTTTTCTCTGTGCTATTTTCTGAGAGACGAATAAAGACTCAATATGAGATGAACTTTCCTATAATACATAATAAAAAAAAAATTTACTTTTTTTTTCCCAAATAATTGGCAGGATGGGGGAAATAATCCTTTTTCTAAAGCATTCAGATAGTATTGCTATAAATATCAGGCTTCAAATCACCAAGATAATTTCCAGTCTTTTCCATCAGAAATATTTTACATGTGTCTAAGCATCAAAAACAACTTTACAATTAATTTCACCCTCCCCCAAATGTTTTCCAGCCTTCCACAGCAAACATTCTGAAAATACAAGTTGCATTTGCTTATGACTAAACAAAGCTAAACAATCCCCTCCGATTTTAAAAGAAATGAGATTATATATAGGATTCTAAGCGACAATTTGTAATGTGTGATAACCAGCAATCCTGATTATAAGCACAGTACTAGTATCACTAGATCGCAACAACAGTACTAGGTTATATGCAGGGATGTTTCTTTACACCCTGAGTGTATGAGTCTGTACAACTAATAATACAAAAGAGTCCCTTCAGTAAATATTGCATTTGCTTTAACATGTTGTAATCTCAAAATAATTAGAAATCTCATTTCATATAAATACCCAAATGAAAATCTTTTATGGTTATAGCGTATGCCTTTACCAAGAATATTCTTTTCTTATATAAGTATTTTAAATTCTTTTTCCATTCTGTCCTCATTTCATTCTACCCTCTCAAAACCAAGGATTCTTGATTGTTGCTCTTCCTCCTAACCTTGTAATAGCCACTAACTAGCACCAGACTACAGCCAGAGCCATACGCGTATCTGCTCATGTTATTAAGCAGTCAGGAGCACAAACAAAGAGGTAAACAAAAGGGATTCACATTGCCTTCTGTTCCATTGGAGACAGACAGGGAAAAAAAAATAAAAATCAATCCTCCCAAATACAAAAATCAACCCCAGAAATCATTGTTTTGAGATACCTTATTTTTCAAATTTCCAAGAACATTTTGTAAGTAATGGAGACAAAATTGAAGAAAAACATAATTGTGAGTCCTGCCTGGAGCGGGCCAGAGGACTCGCTGTAACTGGACCTGGTGCCTGCACTCTTATTTGGGCTTTGTTTTCAAGGTCATTCATTTAAAGCATTTTTCATAACACAACCTGAATAAAGAACACAGAGCCACATTCTGCTCACCCTGCTTGCAAAAGCAGCCACCACAGATGTAGCAGGAAAGTTTCTTTATGCCACGCGAACAGGAGTTGGCCCTCGGAGGACGGTATTCTCCCCGGTCACCTGCCATAGCAACAGACATTGAGGAATGTTTTACATTTCTAGTATGTAACGCAATGCACTTTCCCCAGTTAGACCTATTTATTTTTGCTGTTAAAGCCTATGCACCCTGCGTCACAAAGAATATGACAGAAGGCGCCCAAGTAAAGCAATGATGGCAGTTTTCAAGTAAGGAATGTGTGTTATTCTTCCTTTGAACTCCAAGTGGCATGAATGCATCTCCCCCTGGAAAGCTGTTATCACGTGCCCTTTTTTTTTTTTCCTGTGACAATAGAATTACATAAAGTCTGATCTCAAAACTCTCAGTCAAATATTCCATTCATCAGCAAAGAGCTGGCTTGCTTAAAGGCTACAGGATTGGATCCCCAATCAATACTTTAATAAATAACACCTACTTAGTCAGAACAATTGATTGCTAGGGAGCAGACTAAGTATAATGTATTTCCGCTAATCTAGTCAAAGGATAAATGTCATAGTTTATTTATAAGACACACCTGGAACTATTCAGAGGGTTGTAGATAGGATCCATCTTGACACGCATTTAACACCGTATGTGCACAATGTCTTATTAAGGATAGATGGCGAGTACGTCAACGTAACACGGCTGGCTTTGTTTGTCGGCAAGCCCTGCTGCCGCTCCCTCCGAGCTGCCAAAGCTCAGCTCCACGATTCCCTGGCAGAAAGGGCAGCTCCCGGGACCGAGGAGTGGGTGCAGAGCACGGTGGATGTACCTCCTTGATGCGTGGGCTCTGGGAGCGCTCTTTCGTCTAACTCTGGTGTCTCTCGATTTCATCCAGTGGCCACTTCATTACACCTAGCAATAGCCAGGCACGCCACAGAGGCCATTCTTGGGGATTATGGCCATACCCTGGTTTTGCTTTTACTGGACTGTTTATTCTGCTGTGCAGTGGTGCGGGAATAGCCTCTCAGTATTTTAGGGTGGAAAACAGCCAGCAGAGAGTGCAAGAGGCACCTTCTGTGCACTTACTCCACAGTTCACAGCCCCGGCTCTAGACAAGGGACCTTGGTCCCCTCCATGCCCTGGCCCCGGCGCATCTGCTCCGATTTGTTGTTCGAGAGCACCATCACTTCGGTTCTCTTCCAATTACTTCTGCTGTTTCTCCCCTTGGGGTCTGTGCTCACAACCACCTTCTTTCGGGAGTACGCGTGGGCCACCCATCTTCCCGACTAGTCTCAAAACGCTTACATTGTCAGTACGGTTGTTAACTCGCAGACCGGAGGAGGACGTGCCCGGCAGGACGCTTGTACCCGCGCGGGGGGTATGAGAAGAGCCTCCCTGCCCCGCTCCTCCCAGGAGCCGCCCGGCAGCGGGGACGCAGAGGCTTTCCCCAGCGCCCTGCCTGGGACCTTCTCCGCCCTCCCCCGCAACTTCCCACGCGGGGGCTGCAATATTTCGGTCACAGACGCCCAGGCACAACCTTCACCATGCGGCTTTCCCAGCAGGAGCTGTGTGCGCGCCTGTGCGTGCGTGTACACACACACCACCCCCCCCGCCCCAGACACAGACCCAGTTCTTTCGGCAGCCCCCCGTTCCGCACGGCGGTAATTTGCCCTTCAGACAATGCATAATTCAGCAGCCTTGAAGGCGGCCGGGGGGGCGGACGGCGCCGCGAAAACGTGTCAAACTTGAGAAGCGAACGGCACCCTGGAAAGGCGGCGGCGGCACC
>NW_010972528.1:12265321-12265548 GCF_000737465.1 Haliaeetus leucocephalus
CTCCCCGCATCCCCCGGCCGCTCCCCAACTTTTCCCCGCACCACTTCGGGAAAGTGCCCAAACTTGCGCCGGGGCCCCCTCGTCCCGTGTCCCCCCGCCCCCGGCGGCGCGACCCCCTCACCTCGGGACCGCCCTCCCGGCGGTCATTAACAGTGCCGGTAATTGGGGGGGAGGGGGCGGAAGGGCAGGTGCCGGTGCCGCGCTCGGGGCCGGGCGCGGTGCGGGCT
>NW_010972528.1:12265558-12322876 GCF_000737465.1 Haliaeetus leucocephalus
CAGCCGGGCGGGGCCGGCCCAGCCCCGCTCGGGCACGGGGCTTGGCGGGGCGCCGGCCCGGGACCCCAACTTCAGGTGAGGGATGGAGCCGGCGTCTGCAGCCGGGCTGGCTGCTCGCGGGTACGGCTCTGCCTCGGGTTTCTGTAAGGAAAACAGCGGGAGCCAAAGCGGAGGAGCGGACAAACGCCGGCATCTCCCCAGACTGAGATGCAGTTCACCCGGAGTTCAGTCTGGGCGCAGGCGGGAGGGGGTATTACGGCACTTCCTCGTTTCTGGAGCTGATGCGGGGGGGACCCGGGGTTCGCTCTGGGCGCCGCTCTGCCGTGGGTGCGCTTCTCGGCAAGTCCCGCGTTCCCCCGCCCCTGCCCGGCGATCCTGGCGGCTCGGACCTCGCCGTTGATGCCACCTTCCATCTCACTTAACCCTTGAGAACGGACATAGGCAAAACGCGGCGAACGGACAGCAAGGAATCATTTTGTACAAGCGTGTTAGCACCAGTGCGCTGGCGATGGGTGACCGGACAGCCCAGGCACCTCGCTGCCACCCGGGATTCCCCGGTGTTGGCTGTGGAAGTGGCGGGCAACAACGCGATACCCAGTCAGAGCTGCGCGGTTGTTGGGTTGGTGGTGCTTAGGGGTTTTTTTGAGCTTTTTGAGGGGTTAGGAAAGCCCCTTATTATAATTGTATTCTAATGTCGCCTTCTGTCCGCAGCTGACTTGCGGTGTGTGCAGATTAACATGGTTAAAAAAAACCTAGAGATGCTCATTTTTTTATGTTAGACGCTTACCCTGAAATGCTTGTATTTTATTGCAAGATTTAAAAGTTGCAGCTCTTCAGAGAATAGGCTATATATACAGTACCAGTGAGGGAGGATAAATGGTAAACCCGAACGGTCTCAGAAGTGAAAATCGGAAATGCAGTCGCTAAATCCATTTTGTTTATTAATGATGCTCACCATTTGATGAGAAAGCTATCCCCAGTTTATCCCGAGAAGATTTCATTTTGTCAGATGCCTGGCGTCTCATCAATTCCTTTCATGTCCCCGGGATTTTCTCTTTTCCGGGAGCAGGCCACAGCAGGTCTCTGTGTTGGGGATAACCGTTAAGCTCTTCTTTTGAATTCATGAGCTTCCAAATTAAACTTTTGCTGACACCTGCTACCTAGCCTGCTTGAGCAGAACAACAGCGTCGCCCGGGCTACTGGAGCTCTGCAAACAAAAATAGGTGTAAAGTGCCCAGGCTAGGTCACACGGCAATTTAGGGGGGCTCTGGGAAACTGTGGCTACTGGAAAGCTAATCAAAGTCTGTTTCTGATGGAGCAAACTTTCCAACAGCAATCACAGGCAGGAATTAAATCCATAGAGTAGACGGCAACGGAGATTAATAATCATCATCATCAATTAGCTGATGGAATCAAACAGAACAAAATGAGGGTAAACAAAAACCTGGCTCCCCCTCCCCCTCGAATCTAGTCCCACCTTTATTTATCCGGTGCCAAGGATCTCTCCTGAGCGCTGGTTTCAAGTGCCAAAAAATTTAGCAGGTGTCATAACATAAGGTCAAGACTTAATTATTTATATGGAGACATCAATCATCCTGTGGGGATGATTTATTTATAAAGCACCAGAGCTGTAAAACGAGACAGTGAATTCTGATTTTCTCCTGCTCGTTCCTGAAGGGGACCAGGAAGGTCCGAGCAGCGGCCGAGTGACCTTTGGAGCCGGCGGAAGTTTCTGCCCGGCCCCGCATGGAGGAGAGTTTTGCTACGCCTTTTAAATCGTGTAACCAAAATCTCACCGGGGAAATCTCATGCATATTTGCTACATCTCAGTAATGAACATTTACTGATTATGGATTATCTGGAGAATTTAGCTTTTTAAACATTATTCAAATTTTTATGTTTATGTAAGCTAATAAGACTGAGGAGATTCAGTAACTACTCTTTGCCTTACGGTATTTGAAAAGTATGTCCGTTGGGCTTAGCTCAGCATCTTCCAGCACCGCTTTTAAAATACTAAAATAGAATTTTTCTGCCTGAAAAAAAAACCCTCTATCTGTACTCAGTATAATGCTTTTTGCTCACAATTAATGCCAAAAATCAATTTGCTAACATGCTTTTTATGTTTCTGCTGATCACAAACAGGATGGCACAGTAAAAGCTTTTATTGCCATCTGATTAGTCCACAGTGGTGGTAAGTAAATAGCTTGGGCTAGTACGGCTGCAAGACTCCCGTGCTGAATGCAGTAGATACAGAGAAGAGCACAGGGTGCTGAGCACTAGGCCTAATCCTGCTCTCAGACTCATTGAAAGAAATTTTATCAACCGTACGAGCAGAAGCAGGATCAGGCCCGTAGGTTTTCGATAGCTGGACAAAGTAACAAACACGCACGTGGGATGTTCCTGAACCTCCTCCTCCAGGTTTCTGATCAAGGGTTAATTATAGCGAGGGATTCTCAGAGATTTGTCCATTTATTTATCTGTTAATAGAAATGGTGCAGCTGATCTTACTTACGTGATCGCGTTTCAGACAGAGAGACGATTAACTTGGACTGAGTGAAACTGGTGAAAAAAAGGCAGAATACAGGAGGGGAGAGAGAGATGGAAAGTTACGGTGAAAATGAGTAGAGCCAGGAGGGAAGGTTTCTTTTTCTCTCATAAAACTTTTTATCTCATAAAACTCTGTGTAGCACAAACCCATAAGCTTTACCGTTAAAAAGGACTGTTCGAAGCACAAGGAGTATCCAGGGCAGTTCGTGATCCCTCTGAACTTCATGGCAGGACTCCATTTTGGCAAAAGCAAGTCAATAAGCTCTCCTGCACGTCCATTATAGTGTTCCCACTGATCTTAACAGACGACCATTTATCACTGTATTTCAGTGACAGAAATACTAAAATAATATTTCACTAGGTTTGTAAGAGGGTGTAAATTATGGGTAAAAGGATGGATCAGCTGGCAACATCTTCAGAGAACAATTAAGACATTAAGAGTGTGGGAAAATATTTTTAGACATTAACCAATCCGTGAGACAGTTGGAATTTAGGACCCAATTCGGTTATGAGATGTTCCTCGAGCACCCTCTGGATCTTGCCCAGACCATGTGAAACATGAAAGATTAATAGTATTTCTTGTAGGCAAGACCAGTCAGCTGCTTGTGTATTTTTGTGGTGTACTGGGTACATTTATAGCATTTAGTAATGCCAGCAGTGTTCAATATAAAGAGTAACAGATGAATGTATCGTGAAACAAGGCACTGGCAAGGCAGGTGGGAAATGATTTCCAAAATATTGCAGCAACCAGGCCGGGAGAAATGTAGTAAGATGGTAAACATAATATACAGACCTAAGTGGCTTTAACCAAAGCCAGGGTTAGAGCCCCAGGCCGAGTCCCACCGATGCAAGATTGAGCCCTACCCACACATTATGTGGAGGAGGAAAGCCAGGATTCACTGCCTGCAAACCCCGGCAAAGATGGCTTCCACGCCACTCCATCCCCGTCACATCAAAAGGCAAAAGTGACGATGAAATCCCAGTTGAGTGCAAAGAGGAGAAAGGAGGGGAATGAAATTGTATTGGCTCCACTGCAAGAAACAAATCGCAGATTTCCCTAATCAGACAGATGATGCCTAACTAGGGCACAAAGCGAACCACAAAGGAAGGTGGCAGATTTCACAAATTAGTCATGGCAAAAATGGTGAATTTCACAGCTTGAAGTGAATTCATGTTATAGGATGAAACAGCACAAAGTGATTAAGAGCTCTAACTGATAGAAGTAATAAGCATGTGAGCCTTAGTCATCACACAGCAGCCGACGTTTCTCCCTGGCTTCAGCTGAGCCACAGGAGCAACACCTTCAGCCTCCTCCTGTTTCTGATGCCGAGTGGGAGCTGGTGGGGACAACCCCAAACAAGATCCCACAGACGTTTCCAGGAGTTTTCCATCTCCGGAAGGTACAACCACAGCAGTCCAACAGGAGTCAGACAGCCGCTCCGCAGGGAGAGATGTTCTGCAGGCGCGGTCTCCGCTCCCAGTGCCAGCACTGAAACCTGGAGCCGTGGCTTCAGCGGGGGAGCACGTGCTGCGAGAAGAGCAAGTCAGGAGACGGCAGGGCCCCGTCTGCACAGCATGACCCCACTGGTGAAGAGCAGAGCGGGAGGACGGCTGAGAAAGGTTGGAACAAGGGGGGACGCTGTTGCAGCATACTCCCTGCCATGCTGGGGACAACCTTCCAGGTCTGGCAATGCCACTTTTGGAGCCATTGGGTGCTGGCATGTGCCACCTCACGGTAACCATGCCACAGCACGCATCCCTAATAGTAAGCAACCATTAAACACCCCATTCAATGGCTTTCTTCCAAAAGCCACCCAATTTCCATTCTTTCAGGGGCTAAAACCCAACGTCGCAAGCCTCTCACAGGTGCTGTTACATGACTTCTGCTGGCAAAACATTTCAATAGCTGTTACAGTGCATTTTCGAGGAAAGCTCTGTGATTAGACACTGGAACCTCACCCTATCATTTGCATCCCTGCTTAGACAAAGATAAAATTCTGGAGAAAAATGTCACCATTATATCTTCATTCTTTTGTTTCAATGTATGCTCTTCTATCATAGATACTGAAAATCCATAGAGCAAAATGCAAGCAAAGGGAGCTAATGCCAACCAGGATCAGCCTCCTCCAGCAGCGTGAGGCTCCTTCAAACTCTTCCCCTTCACGGCAGACTGTCGGTCAGCCTCCGCCAGCCCCCCGGCAACGCGCCCCAGAGCAGAGTGGGTTTGCAGGCTGCCAGGAAGGTTAACAAACCCCAGCGCTGGCAGACGAGCTGAAGCTGCAGCGGAGTCATGAACCCTTCAGAGAGCAGAGCGTGCCAGCTTTCCTGTTTATTGAGGGTGTTCCAGCATAGTCGGGTCCGCTGAGCGCAGCTGTGTTAATATCACGCAGGGAGAGGGGAAGCTGTTGAGGTTGCCAGGACCGAAGCCATAGAGGAATGTAATGGGGCAGTGCCAGTTCCTTCAAATCCCACCTGGAAGTTATTAGCCATCCGCTGGAGGCTGCAGAGCACCTGCATCCCAGAGCATCAAACACGCATCGTCTGCACAGAGCCCAGCTGAACCGCGGCTGGGCACCGCGTGGTCAGAGCTCCGCTCCTCCCGACCCAGAGCAAGCAGGAGAGGATTTTAAACTGTCCGTCGAAGAAAAACCCTAAGAGGAATTGATCACTCTTGAATGAGGATGGGAAGACGAAGTTTGAAAAGAATTAACATTTCTAAAGCATGTCTGAAGGAATGCCCTTGGACTCCTGGTAGGGAACTAGAAAGGACTTTAAAAAAGGCGGGGTGGGGGGAGAAGCCCTCTTCTCCCAAATTGATTTCAAAACTTGGCAGATTTAAGAAACCTTTCAGTAACGTTTTGCGGATCGATGCTAATTTGATGCTTCGGAGCTTAGCACTGTGCCAATTCACTGTCAAACTGATATTAACTAGACACCTTTTGAGCATGTTTATAGCTCAAGGTCCATTAAATATGCAGACCTGACAATTATTGCACCTCCCTTAAAACACTTAATTTGAAATGTGTATCACGGCATCCATAAATGGTCTTTCACTCTTCATCAGAAAGAAGCCTCGCTCGGTCAGAGGTGCGAGTCCTTGCTCCGGGAGAAGGGGCCGGAGGTTGCGCCTGTGATGAAGACAGAAGGCAGGCAGGGGGGCTGATGTCTGTCTTCAGTGCTGCCAAAGAGCAGCACGACCATGATAAAACCTGCTAGGGCCTGATCTTCCAGCCCCCTTTCAGACAGTAACCAACCTCATGAAAGTCAGTTAATGTAAGTAAATGACACTCGTTGAGAGAGCAGTAATTACTCAAGTCGGGAAAGGTGGCAGGACCAGTTACATAAACTTTCTGAGTGGTTTTTGAACTTGAATGCCTGCAATCTGACATCCACTTATAGCTAGGAGCTAAATAAAAGTTGCTTTATTTTTTAACGGTTGCTAATTTGAGCCAAAGCTGCAGGAGATTCTGGGTCCCTTTAATACCTGCACAGAAATAGTTAGAGAAATGTTGGCTTCTTACTCTATTCAGTGTGACCCTCAAATGCAAAACCGATCCCCTTCCGAGTTGGGAGAATGAAAGCAGTAGTTAGCTGGTGACATGTGTATTTAGATGACCAATGTTAGGCACCTATGTTTGAATAGTTGATTTAATATGCCTTCATTTTTATATCCTGAAATGGAGATACTACTTAGCTCAAAGAAGATCAATTAATTTTTCTGTTGCTTTTAAGTTCTTTAATAGAAGATGTTACATAAATAATTATTTAATATACTTTAACAGGGTTTTTTTTTGCATGAGCTGCTTGATCTGCTTAAAGCATATAAATCAGTATGAGCTGAATTAGTAAAATAAATCCAGAAATCTAAAGGGTGCATCAGAAGTTAGACTGGTGCGTAAAAAGGAATAAAACCCCACGTTGCTCTTTCATTTGGCAAAACCCCCCAAAGATTGTTGTTTTGTAAACCTTTGGACATCTCATTTCTTAGGGATCACAAAATCCATTTGCAAAAAGATCTATGAAATAAAGGAAGAAATTGTAAAAATAGCATCCTGGTCAATAAAATGTATGAATCTGCAGGCACATAACACGGGAGGATGCCGTGAATCTCTTCTTTGTGTTGCAGTTCAGAAGAGCAGTTATTTTCTTCATTTTAGCAGATGCCAAAGGCTCAGAGAAAGGAGTACTTACAGAATGCAGCCCTTCCTTTCTTGTGGCAGAAATGTATTTGCCTGGTTTCTCAAGTAAGAGAAGAGAAAATCCTGTCCTAATCTGCAGTGACCGAAACCTGTTCATCTGGAGGTTATCACAGCACGACCAAGTATTATTTCATCCTCGCATCTCCCATGCCAGAACTTAGTCCATCCAACAGAGATTTCCACATCTGCCAGTTCAAGGGAAAGTTCATTCCCTGCCATCTCTACGATGTTTTACAAAAACTTAGATTCTTTTTTCCAGCTTTCCCCAAAAGTATACTTTAATGCACTGACAGCCAAAAAATAATGCTCCAGCTACAGAAGCTAATTTATTACTTTTCTGGCTTTTCTTCACAACAGCTACTCAGATCAGCCACATCACACTGTGAGTTTTTCATGCTAATAGTACCGTCCCTGGTCACAAGCCCTGCAACAGCGTTTTAAAGAATCAGTTATAACTTACTAGCAAAGTGGTTCACATCTACTTATTGGTTACAGCTGTACGATTCATCTGAGGAAGTTGCTGTCCAATAAATTACTACTCTCATCTGCCTTTACGCAGCCCTCCCCAAATTCTCTAGCATCTCTTCACTGCTTTCCATCACCTAACTTAGTGCCAAGATGGAAGGATGGCAGCTGTCTTAGCACTTAATGCTACTATTCTTCCTTTGCAGACAAGGGGGAGGGGATTTGCTTTCAAGCTGCCCCTTTTCCCACAGAGACCAACAACGCTACTATCTCACATCTTTAAATACGGGTCTCAGAGTTAATGGTACGACAGCAAGATGCAGAGGTTTTATGTTTATGATACAGAAAATTTACATGGATCACTTCTTTTTTTGTATTTTTTCAACATTTAAAGTCTAAAGTAACTTTTGCATCCTTAAAATAATTAATTAATCCTTTTCTCATAAAACCTTTTTTTTTTTTTTAATGCTTTGGAATAGCACTGCCCATATTGTTTTGTGTATGCTGCAGCTTCTGGAGGACTCGACATATCCCCACAGAATTAGATAACTGTGTATGTGCATAACACACGGGAGCTACTGCCCAAGGAGCCTATAGCTCATGTAAAGTTCATCTAATTCTGCACCTTTACACAGGAGGTCTACAGCACTGATGGCAAGTCTGTAGTAGTATCTGCAAGTAATAAATCATCACATTTACCTGCATTTAACTACATTGCTATTAACCTCCATTGCAGCATTTTTACTTCAAAATACTAGAATCAGCTTGTTATTCAACCTTTGGTTTACATTGGGAGAAATCTGAGCTTAGGTTAATGTCAGGAGTTTATTTGAGGTCTCTGTTATAATATCAGCATGTCGCTAGCACAGAAATTCATCTGGTTTTCATAAATATTTGATAGGGCTCTATCATCATCCTCATCATCATTTTGGGCTGGTTGGAAGAGGATCCCCCCGCGATTGCAACCCGTTTCTGAGTCGTCATGGAAAGTCAGTTGGTGATATTTCAATCTTATAACAAATTCCATTCAAATTCTGTCTGAAGGGGAGTTAAGGTTTCATCCTGCTGCTTAGAGAATGATATGCTAAATGCAGCTTCCCATGGGCTTGGCTGCAGTCCAGTGCTTTGTAATTTATAGTTCTCCTTCCCGATTCTGGCTGTGACCTTGGGACCTAACTCCGAAGTTCCTCCAGCCGCCTGCGCTTTTTGTAAAAATGCCATCCCGGAGTCCTCGACACCTTCCCACCCAGCGCCTCGCAGCAGCAGGGCAGCTCTTGCTAAATCAAGGGCAGCAGATCGCCAGCGCTCCGGCACACGGGCAGGTGGGGAGCAGGGAGCCAAAGGGAGTGCTCATTTTCTCGCTTTTGCTAATAGGAGCAAATCACGGAACATTGTTCTTAAATGACAGAAATTATTAGCTAACTTCAAAGCATGAAATGCATTTACAGAAGAGGTTTAAATTATATTAGCCAAAGGCATTTTCTGTACAGACAGCCACAAAACAGCTCTAATTGGAGATCTCCAAACAGCTGTTGTGCCCTATGTGTTTATACTGGAAAAATAACTTGAAAGATTATGTTAACACACGATTAAAAAACAAAAAAGTTTTAACGTTATTACTGATCTTATTGATTGCATACTGGGGGTGCCTAAGATGCTTCATTGAGAAATGCACGGGTCCATGGCCAGAGGAGCTGACAACCCAGATTGTAACATATGCCATTTTTAACAGAAAAATTGTGTAATTGAGAGAAGTTATTGCCCCTTGAAGATTACATTCATTATAGATTGTAACAGAGATACGTCTTTAGAATGACTGTAGTTCCCTTCAGTTAAATAGCTATTCAGAAATACGATCATTTGAGCTTATGTATGTAACTGCGGCTTGTTTTAACAGTTACCGAAGGAAAGCAACTTTGAGGAAGGTGCAGCAGACCCATGCAGCTCTTTTGTTCCTTTATTCTTTCCAGATTTTTCAAGGACATGCCTTCTGGAGATACTTGTTTGCATGTACCTATCTGGATTCCTTAGGATGGGGAATACTTTTAAAATAAAAAAGGGTGACTTTTAAAATCATGATTTAGATTTGTTATTTCACCAATAATTGTCAGGGATTTTCAGCACAGCAAATGATACAGATTTAGTTTTAAAACCAAAGAAAAAAACTTTTCATTGTTTTTGGTCTTCAAAGTATTATGTCTGATACTTTTAGTGATTGGCACTTAGCATAAATGAACCTTTTCTGTAACCCAGTCATACCCCTGACTTTACATAGATCTCTTTTGAGATGATGCTTCTATTATCTGTTGTGAAGACATCAGAGAATTGTTACGTTAAGTAGTTCTTTCTAAACAAGAAACCAACAAACCCATGAAAATCCCTCTGCAAGATGCTCGTCACTAAGATACCGCTGGCAAAACATTCATCAACTCTCTGGATTGGCCTAAAAAGTGGTGACCCTCAACTGGAGAACTTCAGCATAGATTCATTAGGCTTTTCTGCTTCACTAATAATACAACTAAAATTCAACTATTAAAATGGTACAAAATTGTTTCAGATACAATTTTGCTACCCCAATGCTTCTTCTAGCCTAGCATTAAAGATGCAGCAGGCCCACATTTAGTATCTTCTTTTTGCTTTTGCACAATGTGCTGCAGCTCTCATTTTCCCCCCAGTCCTGCAAGCGCCGGTGGCAGCTGCCGAGCAGCCACACAGTGATGCTCCGTGGGTGCTTCATTGTAAAGAAGGCACCGAGAAAGGAGTGCAAAGACGCAAAAAGACGTCTCTTCTCTGGCAAGTTAGGGGCAATGCCCACAAGTGAGCTTTGTGGAAAGGCCCTTAGACAGCAGCAGTGCTGGGTGGGCAGATACCTTTGCTGTGGTTCCCCGAATGGAAAGAGTGACAGGCAGTATTTATGGAAGGTTTCTGTATAAGAGGTTTCTGTGCTGTACACTGAGTATTTATTCTGGCAGTAGCTCTGCAATTGTGCTGTAAACCATCCTGGGTACTGGTTGCTGTGTACCCAGGAGTTGGACTAGATGCCAGCCAACGGCGAGCTCTGTGATAATCGTGTATCATTTTGCAGCGGGAGCCCCATGCCCCCGGGTAGCAACAGCCTTCCTGCTACCTCCCACGCTCCTCCGAGCAACCGAACCCCACCTCCAGGTATCTTCTGGACTGTGAACTTGCTGTTGTTTATTATTAGCACACCTTATGAAGTTTGCTAAGCATGCGTTAGAAACACCTTTCTCACATGGTAGAGAATTAATATCAGCCTGTCTCAGACTCCTGGCTGACCCCATTCGCCTGCATTTCTAGGGCAAAAAGAGAAGCAGCGGGGAGAGCTTGTGCAGTGGGGACCCACCACCAGAGCTCACAGGGTCCTACTCGCTCGTTTCCTCCAGGAAAAGCCATCTCTTCAAAAAGTCCCACTCAGCCCTGGAAACCTCCTCATTCTTTCAATGGAGACCAATCAGAGTTGGCTTTTGAGGTGCTCTGAGCAGAGGCAGCAGTTTCTTCCAACTTTTCAGTGTTGTGGAGGTGGAGAGTTTTTTATATGATTATTGGTATTATTCATGCAAACCTCCAGCTCCTCATCCTTAAGTGACTTTGAGATTTCCTTCTACAATCTATCATATCAGCAGCCGTCTTGGCTGGACTTGCCTTAGTAAGAACTGCTCCCTCTTCCTACAGTTCTCCTGACGCCTCTGTCAGTGGGATGGAAAGCCAAACTCAGTAAGAGGGGACGACATGGAATTCATCCACGTTTGGATGGGAAAGGGGAGAGATGCGTGATGGATAAAGGAAATATGTAAGAGAGTGCAACAGAGGAAGCAGCTGGCCTAGTTCAAAGAAACAGCTCTGCCTTGTAGTTTCATGTAGCACTATATGGCATTACCTGGAGCACAGCCTGTGAGACCAGGAGTACTCTTTCAATCTGATCTGGCTCTTGTGTGTCTGATTAAAGCCTCTCTGTCTTTTTTCCAGTGATATGCCATCTCACTGGTTGCATAAACCTGGCAGTTATGCTACACTGGGCACTTTCCCTGTTCAGCTATTAAACTGCCCTATTGCTTTTTTTTTTGTCAGGGCTTCTTTCCCCCCCCTAATATCTCACCTAGACTTTTTCTTTCTTAGCTTCAGGCCATTGCTCCCTGGCCTACAATTTTCTGAGACTGTGAATAATTCCCTCCCTTCATTTCTATTGTTACCTTGAAGGTATTTATAGACTGTGATCATGTTCCCCCTGAGCCGTCTCTTTCACTGGACTCTATGAATTTAGCTTTCTCAGCCTCTTCACGTGTTATGTTCTCTAATCCACATATCATTGCCCTCCTTTGTTTTCATCATCTTCTTTTGAAGGTTGGTTACTGGAAATACACAGCACCATGGTTTTACATGGCCGTTATTTATATTGATTTACATGCACTTCCCCCAGTTAGCTGTATTTTCTTACCCAGCAGGGCTGGTTTTGTTTATATTGGTTTACTTTATGAAATTATCTCTCTCCTCTCCAAATTTAATTTTGCAAATGAAGATATACCAAATAACTCTCCATTTTGCTGCCAAGGTATCAACAGAAGGCAGTAAGGCTAAAGAAGGCAACTGACTGTAAAGACTCCTAAGGTCAATTTTTGTTTGCTGCAAAAACCTTGCCCAAGTTAGGTGCAGCCTTCTGCACGGGGCAGCTGCTCACGTGAGAGGAGGGATTGTCCTCAAGATTCTGCCTGTGCCCTGTGTAAGGGCCTCTTTGTCTGCCATTCTGGAAAGTAAAATCAGCTACCTGCCCCCAGCCTTTCAGCTGCTCCATTTAGCATGGTTTCCTCTGCTTTATCACTGAAATGGGCATTTCTGTCCTATGGAAAATTCTAATTTTGGTTTCTTTTAAGATTAAAAATCTCAGTTTTAAAACTTGTCATGAAAAACAAAATTCTTGGGAAGGAAATTCAGTTTGGGGAAAGTAGAAATGCTCCATCTAGATGTGTTTTATTTAACTTGGGCACTATGCTTTGGCCCTACTGACATACCTCCCCTTGTAACCTCTCAGCTCAGCTCATCAGCTCAGTGCCCCACAGGAGCTGCAGGTCCCAGTCCACCCTGCCCTGAGCTGTCCCCAGCAAACTCCACAGCTCAGCCGGGCACTGGGCTCCAGCATGCAGCACTGCCTCTTTTCAGCTTGCTGCTTTTTCTAAAGTTTATAACAAATCTACAAATGACAAATGTAAAAAGCAAAAAGCCTCAGGAAAAGGTTGTATCACGTCATGGAAAAGGAGACCATACCTGGGAGTGAGACCTTTGTATGGGGAAAGAATTACAGCTCCCCCAGAGCAACAGGAAGGTTAAGATGAAGGGAGAAGTTTGAACCTAAATTTGTAAAATTAGGCCATATTAAGATTTCTAACAAAGTACTGGAAGATGGAAAAGACTTCCTACACTGTAGCATGTGTGGCTCTGTGGATGTGCCCAGGCTTAGATTTCTGCACATCTCCCATTCACTCTGATGCCTGTGTAGAAGAACCTGACACTAATGATGTCCCTTGTAAGACAGAACAATCTATCAAACTAACCAGTACTTCTCCAGCTTCTTCCTTGTACTTCCCCATCACTCTGTACCAGTTCTTTGGTTTTACTTAGTCCTTTATTGTTTGAAACAACTGTCTCTTTGTCTTGGGCTTGTACTGGATTTGCAATTAGGGTCTTAGTTCTGAAAAAATATGAGGGACACCCCCCCCCCAATAATAATACTGTGTTTAAAATAACTAATTCTTAGTTCTACATTGGTTTATTGAAAAAAAACCCCACAACTCCAATAACGAATAATAGCAATGCTTATGAGGACTGCTGTCATAAAGGACATGACAAACTTTTGAAAAGATCCCCTATCTTCATACTGTATAAATATTTATTCTTAGCAATACTGCCGATTTTACTAACACTTCACCTCACTCTGTCTCGGCAGAACCACAACAGGCTTCATATGACAATACAAACTGGACAACTAACATCCACAGGGCTCGTTCCTGCGAGAAGAACTGAACTCTGAATTTTTGTGTTCAGTGGTTGAACCAAAATTGGGGGGGGGGGAATTGCTTCAGATATGTCCAAAAGACAAGTGAGTGTTTCATTTTTGTCACTGAAACAGAAATCTTCAAAACTAAAAATAATTTCCAATACAAAGATCTTTTTTTTTTTTTGCTTACAAGTATCAAAATAAAACATTGGATTTTTTTTTTAAAGTTTAGAGTGATTTGTAAGATGTTCAGTCAGTTGCTACCCTCATTTTAGAAAAAACATACAGTTCAATTTACAAACACTTTGTAAACAAAAGATCCTAGCAAGCTTTAGCAAGAATTACAAGAAGTTATAATCTCCTGCCTTTCAGAGAATCAGTGTTTTTAAGGGACACCAAAATGCACTCTGGAAATAGGCTGCTGCTGCTGTCTTTTAGTTAATTATTAAATTCAAAATGTTTGAAATATGCATTGTAAGATGACTTTATTTTAATTTTCCCAGCAGAGACATTGACAGCTTCTGGATGATACTGCACCGAACTGTCCTCTTTAATGACATTTTCTTTTTAATAATCATTGATCCACACAAATTTGTCAGTTCCTAAATAGGAGCTCATCACTCACATTGCTTGCGAGAGCTCTGTCAAGGGCTGAGCATGGCGCAGAGGATCTCCGGCTATGCAAGTTTGCCATGTAATCACATGATAGGTTGGATATGATTTGGATTCTAATTTTTTGTGGCTGTTCTAAATACAGCAGTGTACCAAAATGCCATGTCTTTTGTCTCTGTGCGCTGACAGCATTCAGAAAGGAAAGGTAAAATCCTGTGATGAAACGTAAGCAAAATGAACTAATTTGGAAAGCAGTATTTCCTACTTGCCCCCAAGAACAAGTACCTCTTATCTCCATTTCCGCCCTGCTTGGGCCAAAATATCACCACCACCTTAATTTATTGTTTTAAAAGATTGGCCAGCCCAGGCCAGTTCTTCATGCAATAGGAACGCAAAGGTCTTTGTCGTCATCATCCTTCAGCTGATGGCAGGGATGGCTTAGCCTGGGCATGCCGGAGCAGAAGGACAGACTGGGCCCCCAGTGCAAGCGCTGGTCCGAAACCTGGGAAATAGGCCGTGCTCTTTGCTTATTGAGCAGAAGGGCTGCCTCGTGAAAGGCAGGGGGTAAAAGAGGGCAGGGAAGTCTGAGGAGCGCATGGTCTGTGGTAAGACGCTGATCCATCAATTGGTTTTGCTTTTCCTGACCTCCTGCCTCTGGACATTGCTCTCAGCAACGCATCCCCTCCCAGACACCACACTGACTGCAAAATGTAGGAAATAAAATCAGGCAAAGACAGCGCAACGTGCAACCGCTACAGGCAAGGGAAGAGGGATCTGGGCTGTCCAGAGGCTCTGGTGAGGCAACAGACATGAGGCAAAGGGGAAAAAAGTGTGCAAGAGGAAGGTGTAAATTTGAGAGTGAGAGCTGAGACTTGAATGCAGGAGTGAGAAGGAGCCAGACAAGCTGAAAGGAGACCTGCCATCTGCCCCAAGGGGTTTGTGAAGGGGAGAACAGGAGGCTGGCCAGCCATGAAAGTCTCCTTTCAAGGAGACCATGGAGGACAGGGGAACAGTTTGCAGCAATTCCTGATGGCAGGGACAGGGTATTTGATGAGTCTCCCACAGCCTGGACCTTTTATCGGTCAAAGCGTGGCAAAGCCTTGCTTTTCCCTCTCGCTGCCCTAGGTCTTGTCCTAGAGTTGCCTTGAATGTTACGAAAGCAAACACCTGCTGGAAATTAAATCGTAACCTGTGGCATAAGAGCACACATGAAGCCCTGAAAAATCAGTGCTGACATTACAAAATCATGTCTTAGAGGGTCTGGTGCTAAGGAGCAACTGTAGCTTCCAGCTGTCGTACAGAGCCTTGTGGGGCATAATCCTCATTACAACTTTAGGAAGGAAAGATATCAACACTGTAGTGTGACTTCTTTCCTGAGTCCTATAGGGAAAAGAGATGGGGAAGAATTCCCAGAGAATCCCCTGGATTAGGGGAGGAGAGTCCTTTAGGATCCCCCCCGAGACCACTACTGCATTTATTCCTTTTCCAGTGATCCCCAACAATCTTCACAGATTACCACCCCCTTAGGACAGTACTGTTTGCAGACACGTAATGCTCTGTTTTCTCCGGTTCCTTCCCTCAGCGTCTCCCCTGAGCTGGTATCCCTGGGCAGAAGGAAAGTTTACAGTCCTTCCCCACCTTTTCATCTTGTAAGCTGTACCCTGATCTCATTCTCTGCTGCTACACAAACAATAAACCAGGCTCTGAGCATGGTTTATCTTAGTAATATTCCATTTCTCTGTCAGACTTCAGGTCAGGTGGTAATTTTGGGTGAAGTATTGTCTGCAAAGACAACAAATGCAAGAAACAATCTTTCTCCCAGCAAAGGATAAACTAGATGACCCAAGTGATTTTCTCTGTCACTACTATCTATGTTTCTATTATGGAATAAACCACTGTACAAGGAGAAGGATTTAATGCTTTGACTGTAGTGATGGATACTACCAAAAAGCTCAGCTTAGTTCATCTCCTCACTGCCTTATAAGGGGCAGTAGGTGTCCAGCAAAATAGTGGTATTCCTCTTCTGTGCAGAGATGATTTGTAGAGCGTAGCATATTCCTCCTGAAGGGTATAATGAGTTGCAAAGGTGCTTGGCTTGGATGGCTCAGGTGCTGAACATCTGTATGAACTTAAGAGGCAAATTTTGGCTTTCTTTCCTTGTCTTCTTTCTGAGACATATTTCAGTCTGGAACGAATTCTTAGGACTTGTGTGCTGTCCCTACAGCTCTAGAAATGCTAAAGTAGGGAGAGGGGAGTTCAGGGGAAACGCATGGGTTACAGCATTTCCCTTCCCTGGAGGCCTGAGGACTATCTTGAGCCTGAAGCACGTTACCAATCTCAGGACAGGAAGAAAGTTGAACTCCTGATTCTAGCAGAAAACTCCTCCACCAAAGTCTGTTACTAAGTTCCTATTCATTATATGGTAAAGGTCTTGCAGGTCAGTCTGTTGGTTTACATTTCAAACGAGAATACCATTGTCCAGCTCTTACCAACAGCACATTACCAGCCCTCAGCCTTGTATATTTGCTTTTCTAGGCAACTGAAGGAAAAAAAACCTGAGTGGGTTTAAGAAATGGAACCGAAGATAATAATGTTTATAGTTTATAAATGTGAAGGTGACTCCTGGATGTTTATACTGCCCAGACTGAGAAATGTTGTTAAAGGGAACAAGACATCTCTATCCTACAGCATCCTATTTTTTTCTGTGAAGTAAAACTCCATAATACTGGAGGGTGAATAGTTTTCTTCTGCTGTTAGCCCCTCAATTCTATTAAGAAATTCTTGAATATTATTTCCCTGCCTCTTTCCTCTTTTTCTTTCTTTTTTTTTTTTTTGTTTGTTTACCAGATAGAGAAATGCTTCACTTAAAACACCATTGTAGTCAGCGAGTGTCTCTGGCTGACACTGGATAACATTGTCATTATGATTTAGAGTTTCACTGATCACGCTTTATTATTTTTGTATTTTGCAGAAGGTTTTAACTCCCATTTTATGTGTTCATCGAATTGTTTAAAGTGAAGGGGCTCTCAGTCTCCATTGCCATACTAAAAGAAAATAGAGGAGAGCTTGCTGTTATTACCATGCAAGCTAGACAGTCTGAACAGTGTCTTTTAGCCAGATGTAAATCCACAATTATAAATCACCATGGGAAGGGGAATGGCAATCACTGCATTTTGATTTATTGCCACAATACTTTTCATATAAATTTACTGACCAGAATAGGGAATTTAGGTGTATTTTCTATGTCTTTATGCAGTAAACATACCTCTCCAAAACACCATTTGTTCTAGAAGTCAAAAGAGTATCTCTAAATAAGAACTATGCACAGAAGAAGAGATAGTGCCAGGCTTATGCACAGCAGAAGGATAAAGAAAATAAAATCTGCTGCATGGCATAATTATGTAGGGCTGTATAATTTCTACAGATTGGGATGTACAGCATGTGTAGTTGTGTTCATGTAATGCATAAATAGTTCCCCCTGCTTCAAAGAGAAGGGCTGTCCTGGGAGCTACAGGGCAATCGGAGTTTTAGTTCCTACTTTTCCATAGACTTCTGTGGTATTTTCTGCAAGTCATTTCATTTCATTGCACCTAAGTTTCTTCATCTGTAAAATAAAGCCTTCAAATACAATTGGATCAGCTTCATACAGCAAATTACATCTGATGCTGAATCATGTCTTTTATCTCTCTATCTGTCTGCTTATTTTTATTGTGAGCTCCTCAGGGCAAAGACTATCACTTGAAGTCTCATATATAATAAAAGTGTCTTTAGCACTGCAGATCCCTTTCTCAGGGTCTGGAAGCTTACCGTAATAAAAATAAACAAATGTGATCAGACACTGGAATTAAAATAAAGCATCCAAAGCAAAGAAAATCTATACTTATGACTCATGAATATACTGGCCCCCCAAACAGATACACTGTTTAGGTGCATTCCTGGACAGATGTAAAATACTGGCTACACTTCAGCCTTTGGCCAATTGGAAGTGTTAAGAAAAGCTTTCTTGCCACAGCAGAGCCATTTAGGAATAAAATAACGAAGACCGCAGGCTAGGAAACAGGGTACTCAATAGTTCAATGACCTTAACAAGAGACTGGAAAGGAACATTAATATTCCTGAACCCGTTTTCAATTGTAGGAACAGGTTGGCTAGTCTAAACATACCTGAGCTGGAGAAAAAAATTGAAAAAAGGTTTTTTCTGGTGATACAGACACATGGCAGGGTATCTGGAAAAGACCACTGAGAACACAGACAGGTCTGCCTGTTCCTAGAGCTAGGGCTACCAGTCAGGTTTTGTGGCATGCCCACATACCATGGAAAGACTTGTGCTTTCTTAGAAGACAGAAGCTAAAATCTTGTTCTTACTGAAAATGTCAATACAGATACAGAACAGAAATACAACCTGAACAGAAATATGACAGTGATTTGGTCTGCTGAGCAGTTTCAGGGCATGTTTACCTTCACCTGGTCAAAAAGCTGAAGAATAGCAAAGATAGAAATATTTTCTTTTTAAACATCTTTGATTTGATAGCTCTGAGCATTAGTTACAAATAAATACAAAGGAGATAGGAGGCTCATTAGGCTATAGAAACACTCTTGAAAACTGTGGGAGGAGTTGCTGGATCATTGAGGTCCGTCCCTCCAGTTTAAGCATGAGCTTTTTGCTCAGGCAAAACTTAGTGTCTCCCACCAGAGTTTGACTGCAAGTCCTGAGCCCAGAGTTGTGCCCTAATGGTAGGTTCATGATACATCGCTCATTATTTTTCATATGTATTAAACTCATTTTGTTCACTGAAGAGGTCTCTGGGGTCAGCAAATGCCTCATGATGCTCATTCCCTTTAATGGCATTAACACCTTATGTGGCAGTCATTTCTGCACTTTTGCTTGCTGTGCCTACATTTTAAAGAACATTCTTTTCTTCTAGAAAAAAACATTTCAGTTCTTGCAATCAGTGCTCGCTTTTGTAAATTAAGGAATGAATTGTGCCAAATTGTTCTCCTCTTTTTCTCTCTTCCAGAGTTATTTGCAATGTAGCTTATGCTTCTGTCTGTATATCTACCATGTGCTTTACAGGAAAATGAAATCATTACACACAACACAAATTACTAGACCTCTTTCATAATCACACACTCTTAATTGGCATGTAAGCACTAAGATCACTGTAATACATGCAGCAAAATGTCTCCGACTCATTTTTTTCTCCCAGGTTTAAAGGTCAACGAGAATATTTTTCTTTAATCTGACAGGCACACAAGAAATAATGCAAGACTCATTTATGGTCAGGTAATGCACAAAGAAATCTATAAATCAAGCTAAGGGGAATATTAGATCATGCTCATATCTGAACCCATCTGGCTTAGTTCACGAAAGAATCAATATGAGGCAGAGAGCTCAGTATTACTTGTGATTTATGCTCTTGCATCTAAGGGGAGAAATATTTGCAATTTTTAAGTCGCTTCATCTGAAACAAAAGGATATGAAAAAGAAACTACAGTTGGCTATTACAACATATGCATTAGGTAAGTAAGCTGATGACAGATTATAGCTGCTGTAGGAAGCGATGGTTCTAGTGGTTCATTCCACTTAATGACTCAGCACATTGTTTTAGTATTTTGATCTTCCTCCCCCCAAAGGTGTATTAGTACCAAGCTGTTAAGAAATAAAATTAGCCAGATTTCCATGTGTTTGATTTTTGTAGATGAACTGCAGTTGATAGTTCTTAGGCACAGTACTGTTAGAAAACATAGCATATTGTAACATAGATAACATACAGCTTTTCTTCACTGTCTTCTTTCAAATACTACTTTCACCAATAAACCCCACACCTAAAAAAATATCTCGGCCAAATATTAATCCTACCCCATACCATATTACACACATAATCTTTTGATCCTTTTGTGAACATCCAGGATTTACGTGAAAGCTTTCTACCTATGTAGTACATCTCTCAACTAAATAAAATCTCCAGTTGGCCTTAAGTTCAGCCTCCCCAAGAGGCAGGATGAAAAGTGTCAGACTGCGTTGCAGTACGCTGTGCGAATGCACAGGAGTGGGAGGCAGAGGAGGAGCAAGAGATTTCACAAAGCAATTAGAGTATGAAAAACAGATATTGCAGTGATGGGTGCCATAAAAGTATCAGGGGAACTGGGGCAAGTAAAACATCCATTTCAGCTACAGTGATTTGTTTTACATACAGTGCTAAAATCCTTCATACAAATACCAAATGCAGCTTAATTTAAATCTAGAAAGGCATTCAGACTAAAGGGACAGCCTGACATATTTTTCTCCCAGCTAATGTGTACAAATAGAATCAATAATTTTCCCAGTATATGTTGATAAATTATTACATCAGATGTTATTGATCCAGCCAAAGAAGGAGGAGGTCAAAATAATGGAAATCAGATGGTTGTGATTAGAAACGCTTGGGATATTCATTTGGAAAAGGTTGATAACTAAAATGGTCTACGGGCTTTGCACTTATTGATTTAATAAATAGAATAAGCCTTGCTGATCCAAAACAAGGTTGCTTGTATAGGTATTTCAGTGGGTTGTGCTACTGAAAGCCAGTCTATATGTCTTCTGTATGTGTTTGAATTGTATTTTAGTTCAGCACACTGAAAGCATTCATTTTAAACATCTGTTTCAGCCACAATTTTCTACTGCATTTTGCTGCTGAGCACCCTTAGACTTCATTCTGGTAGTAGGCTTAGTACGCTTTCAAGTATTTATTTGAAAGGTTTTCATATGTTTGTGTCATTATTAATAATGAATATGCTCATTAATTTACACGTGCTTTACAAACACTGGGCAGGATCCAAAAGCCTCCTGTGTGAGGAGTGATGTGTTGGGGCTATGCTATTGATTCTTTCTGGGGTATATCCTTTTAGCAGAGAAAAATACATCAGTGTTACACCTTTCAACCCAAAAGATTCCAAAATGTTTTCCAAACCAAAGAGGGCGGTGTGCCTGCTAGCAGAGATCACACATCCATCCCAGGAAGGCACAACCTTTGAGGCACTGTATAGCAATAGCTTAGCAATATAGAGCACTCAGGAGCTGGACAGGCAGGGAGCAGAGAGTGCCCTATTGCTCACTACACACAATAGAGAGAAAAAAAGAGGTAGGACGTGATTTACCTGAGCGGGACACAGACAGGATACAAAATCCACAGCTTTCTCTCCCGCTTGTCTTCATACCACTGGAGTCTCCTCTATTTTGGGACTCCCACCTGTCTCTTTGCTTCTTCCCTCACTAGCTTTACTCTGCAGGCACTATTCCCCCACCTGGGGCTCCGTTTCCCTTTTGCAAATCTCAGCCTTCTACTTCCACACTTTTGCTGTTAACGAGGTCTCCAGCTGCCTCCTCTCCATAACACTCCTGCATCATACATCCTCCGGCCAGCAGCCTGCTACTTGCCTTTCCCCTCTCCTCTGGGCTGGGCTGGCCCTTTCTCAGCACCACTTGCCAGCACCAGGCATGTCCCCATTCTGGTCTCTGTGCTGCTGTGACTACCTTAGGGCCTTGGCAAGTAAATAAGAGGGACTAGCAACAGAGGGGCTGCAACAAAGACAAGGAAGCAGCTTCACCCCACTCCTTGTAAGGACTTTGAATGCTCTTGATAAGAGCGATACCTACCAGCTGGGGCTGGTAAGGGCAGAGTGGACCAGAGTTTGTTTCACCTGTTCTCTCACAGGTGACATTTTGCCTGGTACCCATAGGAGCAGGCTGGAGCACTGCCTCTGGGAAGGGTAATTTAACTGAGCCTATAATGCAAGTATTATTACCACAGCCCTGAATTACAAAAGAGTAGAGCTCCACTACAATTCTGGGAAAGGGTGGAGGTTGGTCACGTCTCATCAGTTTTAAAAGTCCTTCTAAAATATGGTAACACAGGAAATGTATATGTGCAGATATGGCTCATTGAAGGTCAAAAATTCTTATCCCATTTTCTTTCCATGCTTGGGATTTTTCCGAAGTTTCTCTTGAGCATGAGAAACCAAACAGGCTTTCCTTAGGGTCTTTAGAAATTCCTTGCTCTGGTTCTGGTGTAATGAATACCGACTGACTGTTGAGTTGACAGTAGTTACAAAGCCTGAGCCACATGGGACAGCAGTATAGTGCGAAAAATGAAATCATCCATATGTACTTCTCATTTGCTGTGAGTAGAAGGTGATGTTGAAAATGAATTCTATATTTCTTCCCAATCTTGCTTCACCATGGCCAGTGCCTAAAAAGCTGTGTGTTTGCCCTTGCCAGCAGCACATCCAGCAGTCACAGCAGCTGCATAGGAGTTATATTGCAAGGGTGACAAAAGTCATCTTCCAGACAGGTAGAAAATGATGCAAGCTCCATAGCATATGACTGGATCTATCATACCTGCTCTGCATTATTTAAAGGTACAATAGCAGAGCATAACAAGTTATACTGGCTAACTCAGTATAGCAGCATCATAACCTCTATACCAGGTTATAGTTATGAATCTCCTCTGGACAGTACAATGCAACTGTTTCTTCTGGATAAGACCTATTATATTTCTTACCTGCTCTATAATAAGACACTTGGACCATCGTTACTGCACACCAACTTTATAGGTTCTTTTGCCTGACCAGATTCTTTCATCCTAAAACTCACCAAAATGAGCAGTGTTAGAATGAGAAGGGCTGGGCTGGGGTGAAACGGGAGAGAAACACTAGTTCTCTATTCCTGTACATGCTGCAAGATGAAGCAGGCTCTTTTGAGTTATAGCAGTGGGATATGGCAAAGCTTTCTGGTCCTTTTTAAACAGCCCAAACTTCACTGATGTGAGGCCAGGCTGTGAAGTATAAGAAGACAGAGGGTGCTCAAAGGGCCATTGCTAAACATTTCCTTTGCTTTCCAGGCACTAAATTCAGCTTGGACATTTACATGCAATAGTAGTTTAGGATTAGATTAAGAAGTACTTCATACCTGGGATTATACCCAAATTCAGGGAAGTTGTTTCAGATCTCTGCGGAGCAGTCATAGCCTCAAGCAGAAATGCGGTTGTCCTGTGCATGGTGAGGTGCCGAGCACTGAGCACTTACAAGGCAACAGAGAGTAATTTGGCATCCCTCAACTGAAATGAGATATGATTTCCCCAGCGGGGAGTCCAGTATTTGTACTATATCCAGGTGATAGTGTTTATGTATCCCTGTTAAAATGGCATATTATTCCCAATGCTGATATCTTTCTGGCCACAGAGGCTAAACTAGTATTTCTTGTTCATACTTCCCCCCCCCCGCACCTGCAAAGCTTCACTTCTTCAATGCTTGTTATTTAGAAACTTTGTGTTATGTAAATAAAAGCTGTGACCTTTGCCTTTCCAGGGGCTGGAGCTAAGTTAATGTAGAATGGTGCCAAGAGAGAGTAGGAGCAAACAGGGTTAGAGCACATTTTAAAATGCCATTTTCTTGCTTGTAATTTATTCTTCCTACCTCTAGCGTTCCTCTGCAGAGATATTTATAAAAATAGGTGTTCCATGCACTGTATATCACAGGTTTATTTAGGACTGTTGTTGAAGATTTACACTGCTCAAAAGAGCAGTCATAGCAGATAATTCCATTTGCAAGCTTCAACAAAATGTTCCAGGGAAAGTGCTGTTATCACCGTGGAGCATTTTAATGATGGCAGAGTTCACAGACAACTTATTTGGCAAACAAGGCTGCAGCAACAGACACCTCAGCAAGTTCTTCTGCCAGTGGTGGTTTTCTGATTGTTGCTGCTGCCGGTTAAACACGCTTCACATCTACCTCCCAGCCTGCTCCAGAAACTTCAGAACTGTGTTCATCCTGCAGTGCTAACCTTGCTCCTCCTAAAACACCTATCAGGAACTCATCTAAAAAAATTGCTGAACACTTAACAGACCTGACTGGGGAACTCGGTCACTAGTTGTTCTGTTATAAAACTTCTTGTTATGTAAATAAAAGTTTTGGCTTTGTCATTACCATAAGAAAAATTAATAATAATTTTACTAATAACATAGTATGATGCAAGGTGACCATGGGAGAAGCTGTGTTAAGGTACTTCCTACTTTCTTGGAGGTGCCTCATTAATTCACATCTCGCTAACCACAGGATTCACTATTGCATAAATTAGCACGGTGCTTTAGTAAACTGTTACCACCTGTCGGAGGGAGTGTGGTAACTCCCTTCACCTTGCAGTCCTCACTGAACAGGGACCCTCTCTGTGCACATTTAGGCCTGCAGGGACACTCCAAAGGGACGGCAGTCACATCCTTGCTATATATTGCACATAATATATAATTATTGTGTGCCATATATTGCACATAATATGTAATAATAATATAGTGTTCTATATTGCACTTAACCCAGCTTAGATCCCCTTCCCTACAGGCAAACTGCTTTTCTGTGCCACAGCCTTGGCAACACCTAAGAACCTGCTCACTTGCCCACCTCTTGGACACCAGTTGCCCGTGCAGCACGCTGTACCACTGCTGAAAGTCAGACTAAATGTACGTGGCCTTCCTTTCACAACTCTTCACTGGTGTCTGGAGAAGGGAATGTGAGCTACCCCGTCTCATATTGTTCCATTTCAGCAAATACATCAGGTTTTGGTGTTGCCCGTTTGACACCCCTTCATTAGCACTAGAAAAGCTCGTCAGTGTAATCCTGTGCATATTGCACTGGCAACCTTGCAAGATGCCACGCTACTCCCCAGTGATTTTTTTGCTTTCTCTCATTGCTTTTATGTTGTCAGCTAGAACAAAAGGAGTTTCAGTTAATTATCTGTGTATTTGGTGAAACCACTAACCTACATCCTAGCTAGCACGAAACAGTTGCTTAACTGAAGTTCTTGGCAGATTTACACACCTTCTGGTTGTAAGTTTAAAAAAATCTATTTCCATTTTCACATTTGCATATTCAATTTCCTCTTATATAAAATATAAACATTTTACCTTTTTCATTATTCTCCAGTAACTAAGGAAAAGGAGGAGGATTCAGTAGCTAGAATATTAACCTGAACTGCGGAAGGTCCAAACTCAGCCTCTTCTTGTCCACAGATTTCCCACTTCTCTAGGCAAGTTCTTCAGGTTTCGCTGCCTCAGTCTCATTTGTAAAATGTGAGCAACGACATTGTTTTCACAACTATAGATTGTGAAAATCTCAGCTATTACAGTGACAGGGATGGTGCAGGTGACTAAATAGATAAACTGTACTGCAAGAACAGAACACGGAGGGCTTTAATCTGATTTAGTGCTTTGAAAATATATTTCTCTCCACGAATATGATTTTCTTTGTGTGCCATTCTTTTTTGATGGACTGTTTCTCAGCTGAATCAGTTTCCACAGTTCACTTCACCACCCAGCTCCAAGACGTTATGCCAACGTAATGCAGCAGGCAGGATGAGACGGCTAGAAGTATTAACTGCTTCAGTTGTACCGCCACCAAACAGCAAATCATGGCCCTAGAGTTTCATGAATCATTTTTTTGCACAGTAGCACATGACATAGCTGGAACTCAATTAATGTTTCCACTGATTTTGCATAGAGCTGTGACCTTGCATACTATATCCAAACAGATCACATGCAAAGTCACAGCCACGTCACTGACAGATACAAACTGAATGTCACCATCTATGCACCCACCATGTTGTCCTCACCCTTGATGGTAATTAAATGTGATTTTTCTCCTCCTAGGCAAAAATTAAACATCTGCAAGATGTGGAGATTTTATCATGGGTGTGGAAGGAGAGGGTTCAGATGTCTTTCTTCTTGCAGATAATTGCTTAGTTTAATGAGGAAGTTTTGCAGAATTTTTAACCATTGCTTCTGTGCCTTGTTTAATTATTTACATATGGCATCATCAAGTTAAAAAGAGTGTGCATATACAGCACTTCTTCTCATTCCTGTATTAGACATTAATGAAAGGAAGCACAAGGATAAGTTTCTCGCTAATGATGATGGAAAATTAGTTTCAAAACCCCAGAGGTGTCTTGAAAGATACACCAATGATATATAAAGGTCCAAGGAGAGAAATTCAGCACAAAATATTGCCTAGGCCCTTTTGGGCTGTTTCTCCAAGAGATCCTGTTCCCTTTCAGTCTTGTAGTTATGGGGGAGGGTGGCAGAGAGCAAATACAGAAGGATCTAAGAGACTGCAATACTCACAGCAAGTAAGTGAGGCTGATAAACACAGCGCAGACTAGACAACGAATGCCAGCATGGCATACAGTAAAGGTTACACGCCTGGAGACCTACAGCCAAAGACAGATTCATGGCTTTTTTTTTAAGTCTCAAGCTAGTAAGAAGTTGAGTGTCTGGAGAGGAGCAACGCTTTATGCATTAGTCATAGCATTTTGAAGGGCAGCAAATCCACAGTCAGGAGCACAAGGCAGGAGGGAAACAGTTGCTAATCCTTTTCCTCTCTCGTTCTGCAAGATGCAGTCTCCAGTTACTCTCAGGCATCTCAGCCAAGCAACAAGAAGCCAGTTCAGAGAGGATCACGCTCTACTTACTCTGTGCTACCCTATAATTCAGCATCTCATTTGCAATCTTCTGTATTTCTTCTCTGATAAGATTGTTTGAGTTTTATAGTGGTTTTCAGTGTGAAGGGAAGAGACAGTGTTGATCATTAGGACTTACTGTTTTGGTCAGTGGCAGGCGGTCAGTCACATGTATTAATACAAGCCACATTTAACAATAAGGGATCTTCTTGCCCATCTTCACCCTTTCCTGCAGCTAAATTGGGAAGGGCTGCAAGGGTGAGGGTCAGGTGATGCTGCTGACCTTTAGTGCTGAATGGCTCAACCATTTCACCACTTCAGACAGGTCTTTGGTTTGGGGGTTTGTTTATTTTCCTGATTGACAGACTCCTCATTTTTTTCTTAAGAGTGCTTGAATCCCTCTACAGGTAAATAAGTCCACGACAATAAGGCTGCTTTTTTTAGATACTTTTCATAACAGTTTAGAAATAGCCCATGTACACTTAGCTCGAAAATTCCTCCACCACACAGTTGCTGCTCTCTGCCTACTGTTGCTGTTTGTCTGCACTGTCTCCCAAGTCCCCTGGGTTATCACTTTAACATCTTTGACATTAAAACACTTTAACAGGAGGTTGCTCATTATACATAGGCAGAATAGGGAAAAAAGGGTGAGGCAAAAAGGAGAAAAAGATAAACGAAGGCAGCAAAGAAGCTACCACTAATGGTTCAAGGCAACATAGCTTTTTTGTTTGTTTCAGTAGGTCTCTCAAACACAAATACATGACAGCCGTTAGCCATCAGATGCAGTTTACTTATGTCAGTCTCGATGCTCTCAATTCATCCTCCCTTACTGATCTCTAATAATATTTTGACACAATTATGATATTGCAGTTACAGTATAATTCCGTGGGAAAGAAGCTCTTCAGTGCTTTCTTCACATAGTGTGTGCTGGAAGAGTGTTTAAACCAGAGCTAATAGTTTGAAGAGGTCTCAAATCCTCCCTGTGTTGCAATGCAACATTTAATAATACAGTCATGATGCTACTGAAAAGGGATGCAAAATTCATCTGTAAAAACAAACAATAAAAAATATTAACAATTTTTAAAAAGGTAATAGAGTGGGCTGGCTGGAAGCGGGGAAAGTCCAGAATGAAGTCTAAAATGGTGCACTTAACCCCTCTGTTACACCTGTGTATTTTGGGGATCTAACACTGTAGTCCAGCCACTCTTAGGCACACACAAGTTAATATACGGGCAGAGCTGTAATTTTCACCATGGCGAATGTACATAAACTCCAGTCATTGTTAGCCCTGAAGAGGGCTGCAGAGCTGAAACATTGCTATCTGGAACCACAGGAGTTCCTCTAATGGCTTCTCTAGTTTGTTAGATTAAACTTTTACAGCAACGTGTGACACCCAGAGCAGCACAGCTAAGTTTCAGGTCTAACCACAGCTTATTGCTAGCGATCAGCCCACACACTGCTAATTGCAAGTGGGATAGAAATAAAGTGCAGCCTGATTTGACTTTAACAAAATATATTTTCCTCAAATCCTACGCTGTTTTTCCTCTATTGGAGTCACACAACCATGAGCTGTCATCTGATGAGGCAGCAGAACATACAGTAATTACTAAAGGGTAGATTTCGGGCTCTGGATATTTCCATATTGCTGGGATAAGTAGAGGCATCAGTCTGGAAAGAAAGGCGCTAAGGAGCCAGAAGTTGCTTTCAGTGAACTTAAGCGAGAATTTTGATACCAGCTTAGCGTGTCAGGAAACATCCCCTAGGAGACACCAAGAATGCTAAAATTCATTACCTAAAACCAGGACGGTGAAAGGAATTCCATGAGAAATAAATGTATTTTACATGTATTACATGTATCCAGTAAAGCTAGGATGTATCGTTATTAGGAGGAAATCCGTGGGGCGTAGCAGAGCCCCACCACCTGACAGCTGAGAGGCTCCCTCCTATTCAGACACTCGGTGCGGAATCGCCAGTAGCCGTGACCTTGCGCCTCTTCTCAGGCAATGCAGAATTAGCTCTGTTGGCCACGTTTGTTGAGATTGGATGGCACAAAATCTCTTGTGTATCCAAAATTAATCTAGCTAAAGACTATGTAGTCACTGGGCAGGATCTGGATAAACCTAAGGAAAAGTTAAGAGGAAGAATATCCTTCCTTCTTAAAAACCGGACTTCTCTCTGCTGAGAAGTACTATGGCCTGCATTTACTATATCAAACTGATACAGCTCCGGTTTTTGCCGGGAGGCTGATGTCCATAAGGGTATTTTGTATCAATATACTATATATCATGCAACATGTATGTATTATAAAATTATAGTAATACTCACAGTATTAGTTTTGGCAATATAGGACACAGAACTTAACTTTGTCGAGGAAAGCACCTCTTACATCACAAAATTATGACCAAAGAATACATTTTCCGAAAGGTATCATTTTGTTTAAAAGCCATTTTGTCAAAGAAAATTGACTTGCTCTAATCAAAACCACAATGCTATTACAATGTGAAATAACAGAGGTGACTATACTTTTATGGGCATCTGAGCATAAAACAGTGAAACAAGATTACCTGTGAAATGAAGGAACACAAGGGCACTTGCTGTTACGTACCTACTACTCTACCCATAGAAGGGAGAAATCATGCTAGAGAGCACCTGTGTCAGGTGAAGAAAAATCACGCGTCATTTCATTTTTCTGTTTTACTGATTTCAAGAGTTCAAAATTCTTGAATGACGCTCTCCAAAATAATTAGGTTTAAAAATAGTAAATGTTATAAATGCTTTGTGGATTGTAGTTCATAATCAAAATAATTACAACACTATTCAAGGTTAAGTGCCTTAATATTTTTAATCATTCAATAAATATGATTGAATTAAGGGCCAGCAGCATTCAAACCAGTCCTGCATATGCTTACTAGCTGGCTACTACCCGTTTCTTAATGTAAGTAGCACAACTCGGCCGTCTCCAGGGACTCTAGCAAAACATTAGGTTTTGTAACATGACTGGAAAGTCACCAAGTTTGGGTTATTTTCAGTCTATGTGGGAGTAAGTTCCAGAAAAAGAGCTGTTTGGGGAATTCTCCAGCAGAAGGATTTTCAGTAAGAAAATGCTCTTTTCACAGAACCAAAGTTTTCTATGTGGAAAAAGAAAGTTTGGAAAAATACATTTTTCCCTGAGAGACTCAAAATGAAGGCTTGCCCGGCTACTGCCTGCTATGCGCTCCTCAATTCCTCTTTCAGCAAAAAGTGCGTTTAACAGCTGCTTTCCAGGCAGGCTGCTGGAGGTTAACAGTCCCCAGGTGCCTCCTGGCACGCGGATGGCTGCGAAGGGAGAGGAAGAGGATGAAGTGGGGAGAATTAGAGCCCTCCGTGTGCCTAGAAAGCCCTTGGCAGTTCACAAGTTTTCTGCACAGCTGTCCAAGCAGTTAGCAGCCAAGGCCAATGAAAACGCCACTTAAGGGCCCAATAAATTAAATTTTTCTGAAAATCCATTTCTACAAAAATCTCACTTTGACATTTTGTCCTGATTCAATACACCTCTTTTCCCCAGGGGAAAGGGTTTCTGATTTCCAGACAATTCTGTCCACGTATCGCAGGGCTCTCGGGAGACCCCCTTGCCACCCGCTCCCGTGTGTTGTAATGAGGGCACTCGGCTGGAGTGACCTTGCTGGCCACGGCTGCTGCTGCATCGCAGGGGGAAGGGCTGTCCCTGAGATGAGGCCTCTAGGGACATGCTGGGGTATCTGAGTAAGCAATTAGTAAACTGGCCTTATAGTTGAGATCAGAAGAAAAACTCAAACCCCTCTACCAACAGAGCTATGAAATGTTTGTTCCAGCCCCAGCACAGAAACATGGTTTTAATGGCACTTAAATAAATTGGCATCTTAACAGCATCCTAGGACATGAATATATTAGTCTCTTTGCTTAGTCGCAGGAAATTGCAGTGATGGATTGACATCATTTTATAATTGCATGCGATGCACAACCAAAACAGAGGGCTCAGGCAGTGAGCTGCATTCTAACTAAATTCTCACTATTTGTTAATAACCAAAGTTCAACTAGCATGATATAAGAACTGCACGTATAGGATGAAGTATTAATTTAATATGCTTCAGTTGAGATTTTTAAGGTAGTCTTATTTTCCTTGAATGCGTGGGTTTATCATTATCAGCCTGAGTACAACTAGCACTCTTCAAGGTTTCTCACTGAAAAGAAATTGAGCGTGCAAATACTCTTTCATCATAATCACACTGGCTGTGCAGGGTAATTCATAAAAGAGCCAGAAATATATTGAAATTCAATATTGTTTTAGTCCAAATCAATATTAATAATTGTTTGCATTTTTAAAGTGCAATTTACAATTGAAAAATGTACAGAGATCAACCCATAGTTGCTAACACATCAAATTTTCCTATTAAACTTAAAGGCACAGTAATTTTACTTAAAAATGTTTCTTATAAAGCAGGACAAGGCATTGATCTGTGAAAACAGCTATCTATTATTTATATGCACAACATTAGAATGGGTTTTAATTATAAATGAGCTAAAAGGTCAGTAATCATTTTATTTTTAAGGTCTTGATTTTAAATTTGGATAGCTTAATACCAATATTTACGCATTGTGGGCTTAGCAATTTCTTTCAGTGGTGGGATGGCTCACCGTGGAAAGTGCACAGAGGGATTAGGCAATGTTAATTCTCAGGAACTGGAGCAAAGGAGAGCCTCTGAGCCGCAAACGTAAATGTTCCCATCTGCTTCACTGGAGAGTACCGTATCTGTGAAATGCTTCTTGAAAGGGTAGAAAGTGAAACCATGAAGCACTGGTGGATAACGCAGGAAATGCAAATAATCAGAATTAAGCTTCAGAGGATTTTCCCAGTGCCAGAGTTGGGGCTAAGGGAGCATAATCAGTTTTTAAATGGACAGACCTGTGGTTCTTCAGGAAATTTTTGTGAAAGAAAAAGATTTAAGAAGCTGTCAAGCACCAGACTGGGTCTAAGGTGGTTTTCTGGATGTGTGGACACTGATACAAAAACTGAATTTGATGGAACCAGGAGTTAAGACTTTGTCTGTATTGTCCTGGTTTGAAAGAAACCATTGTCATCAGCGTGTTGATGGCAAGCTAGAGGCCTGCTTGGCTCTGTGTACTCTTCAGGAGTCCTGGCTCAGGCGCAGCCAGTTTCTTTATTGTGGAAATAATTACAGAGTGATAGAAGCAGAAAGTATTATAAAAATTATCATTTCTTTATAAAGTCCTAGGAGGCTGTGGAATCTCTGTGCCTGGCTATTTCTGTGGGCAGGTTAGTGAAGCATCTTTTAGCACTGGTTTAAGTACAGTTGATGTAGTTTATCCTGGGGATAACTTACACTGTGGGCAAACCAGAAAAGCTCAGCCCCTCTGCCACTGTTTTCCATGATTTCTTTGTAACCGTTAGCTGCTGCCACCTAAGTTTAATCAAATCTTAAGGAAACCCTAGATCTGAAAGTGCAGATATTTAATTTTTTCCCATCAAACTGTGAATCTAGGATAATAAACTCACCCAGCCCAAGGAGCTCTGGCACCAGAGCTGCAGGACTGCACCTTGTTTGGTTTCTCTAGGCAACCGCAGTGAAGTCATGGAGTACAAACTGGTACGACTGAGCAAGAAAACTATTTAGCAATGTGCCATCATTGGAAAATTAAAGTCCAAAAGGGATATTACAGTGATGTAACCAAAAAAATCCAAAGCTAAGCGGTCAGACTAACTTGAACCATATCTCTGGCAAACACTGCGCAGAAAGGAAAAGAATTCGATGTCCCTTAATTGCTATGAGAGCTGCAGCGCTCAGTGAGTTGCAGGTGTGGAACAAGACCTACAGCATATGGCAGTACCTCCAGTCCTTGACTCTAGCCTTGACTTTTCACTGGTCACCTTTTGCATTATAACAGTATTTGGGTTTTTTTTAACCAAGGTTCTTCAAGCTTTGTGGAATTGAGAGTATATCAATAGTGACACTACCCTAGTCATATTACTAGTAGGAAATGCCCCCCTCAGATACACATTTTATTCCATACGGGTTTTGTATTTAAAAGACAAATACTTGATCAAGTGTTTGAAAAAAAAAAGTGTATAAAAATAGTAGTTTAATTTCATATATCAGTAATGAATTCATGATTAGTCTTTACCTGTGGCATGAGAAAACCAGCATCAGCTATTGCTTTCATAAGAAATATCCCAAAAAACTTCATGCAAATCACATAACTCTTCCCTGTGCAACAGTGCATCTGTATGTTAAAAAAAATGCAAAATCAATGCAATTAGTTCTTTCCTTCAGAAAAGTGTTGCAAGGGGAAACACTGAAGATTGTGAGGCACAGATAATTACATTTATGTGAACCATAAAACCAAGCCAACAAAAAACCAAGATAAACTTTGGTGGGTTTTATTGGTGCCAGGACAAATACTGATACTTCTGTGTGTGCAGAATGTGTTTGAAATTTGTCTTACCAAGTCCTATTCAGGCAAGTCATCTTTGCACCTATTAAGTCTCAGCCTTCCTTTACTGCTTGTGACACACAACGCAGTATCTACAGTCACAACCCAATTCTTTTGGTACCTTTTACAGAGCCATTAAATGTGAGTGACTTCAGAAAACTAACACTAATTTGTCTGAGCTTCAGTTAGGTTCTTTGAATGTGAATGCCTCAATTTCAGTAACGAATGCAAATAGTGTTTGCGGTAACAACCCCTGAGCCCTCAGCCAGAACTTGCTCAGTGTTAGCCCACAGGAGAGATGGCGCAGGCACAGGGACGAGATGATAACACCAGCCCCGAGAGCCATCCCCTGGCATTTGAATAACCCTGTGTGGTACAGGGCTAAACATACAAAACAGGAAAAGATCCCTGTTTTATATTATCTTTGCTGTTCAGTTGTCTGAGGCTAATTTACCAGTACCAACATGCCGGTAAGTGTCTCAACAGTAGAGGCAGAGCACTGGTGCTGGGGAGAGGAATATCAGAATACCCTTTTTCTTCCCCAGGAGGATTTCTCTATGTTACAAATACTTTGACAATTGTTCCATCTCCTGGAGCAGGCATCATTATGCCTGTCCACATTTACAGCAAAAAGAGGGAGGAAACGATAGAAGTTTTGAGGCTGTATCTACCTTCCCCTCACTGCATGCACAAGCTGAGAAGGGATGGAGTTACAAACTGAGTCTGATGTCAAATGCATCGAGTCAATAGAGTATATCCATTCCTATAGAGTATCAATGTAACAACAGGAACTTTCCCAGTGACATTTAATGATCTCCGATATTTACAGCCCACGAGTATGCCTAGCAGCTAGTTGCCTTATCTGTTCTTATTACAAATCTGACAAAAGGTGCTTAAAAATAATTGAATAACAGCAAACCAAATAGTAATATTCTCCCGCTGTACCAGCATTGCAGAACTGATTTTAAAGAGAGTTCATGCCTATTCGGGATTCTCATTACAGCTCAATATTGAAAATTGCCTTCTGTTTAAAAGGATGAGTAGTTGCTCTGAAATCCGTATGTTTCCTCTGACTGCTCTGAAATTTGGAGTGTCTGAAATTCTGGTGCATAGTAGCATATAGATAAGGAAGAACCAGAAGTGCATCACACATACGTGTCCCAGTTCCTTATACAATGACCATCGTACTGGTGTCTCTGCTCCCCTGTGTGAATGGGGACCTACAGTCCTTTGCCAGACAACCTTGTGCCTCCTTTCTCACCCAGTCATAGAGGTACTGCAACCACCACCTAACGAAACAGCCACATTTTGAACACAGACTATGTCTGTCTCCTCCATGGCTCTGTTGGCAGCTATGCACTCCTGTCTTTCAAAGTACGACTGTGCTGAATCTGCAGGTGGTATCGCACCCCTTCCCCAAAGCTGACCTTGCCAAAATGCAAAACGTTCGGAAGCCAAGGAGTGCAAGGGTAGGGCAAACGCTGACCACCCTATGTAAGCAATGCTCCACTATAATACCAGTAAACATACCCTCATGCTGCCTTTGAACAGGCACCATCTACCCCAGACGCTCAGCTTGCTTCCCCAGGAAACTCCAGACCACGTCACAGCTCTGCCTCTCTGCGACTCCACCAGCTTCCACTTGTATTCTCCCTCACTCACCATTACACAGAACCATTTGACTCCTCTTTAAGTGATGGCAAAGCACCCAGGTATTTCTCTTCCCTAATACACACCTAGGAGATCTCTCAGCTTGCAGAAGATCTTCCCTTCGGTCCCACATGGCATGTGAGCTGGAGGGGCTCAGTCCCTGCCTCAGACCTGCCAGCCCACCCAGGCGGCAGCATGTCACAGCTACACCTCTGCACACCCAGCCAGCTAACCCTTCAGCACTCAGCACAGCTTCCCTTTATATGCTGCAGTAACATGATAACTGAATTAAAAATAAAAATTCTATTTCCTTTTGTTTAGAAATTGCACCTCAAAATAAAATGCAAATATTTGTTTCGGTTTGCTTTGCAATATATTCTGGGGGAAAATTTTCATCTGGAAAGAAAATGTAAGAGGCAATTTAGAGAAGAAAAAAAATTAGGTTTCCAGCTAGACCTACTTACAGAATATCTCCTTTCAGTTATCTGCTGTGTTTCAACTGCCCAAATCAAGAACAAGAGAAAGTAACTTAGCTCTGACATATGGGCACAGTCTAAGTGAAAAAGTACCTTGACTAAACAGATGGTGATCTTTCATTAGGGAGAAAGCATTTGTAAAATTTCAATAAGAAACAAATTAGTCATCATGGCTAGAAGGATTAAGAGCCAGTATTAGGTAAAAACAGTCAGATGTACACCATTACGAAAGTTGCTTGAGTCAATAAAGGAACCCTCTCCACTGCCACAGCAAAATGTTCCATCTCAAGGTTACGAGTGCTATTTTCTTCTTCCTGAAGTAACCATAGTAGCATCACAATGAACTAGACACAGTGTGAGCCAGGGGGTTGTTTTCTTTCTGCTTTTGCAGAAATGTTGCTGTTTTGCTTCCGCAAGTGCAGAATTAAAACCACTCTCACTTGTGACAAAGGTTTCCAATTCCTAGCTTACAGGGACCATTTCACAGTTTTCCTGGTTTTCTTTCTTGCTTATGACTCCCAGACTTTTGTCTTTTAGGAAAAGGAAATAACACTGAGGAATCATGAATCTCCACACTGTATTTCATGAACCCTGTTACATATGGCACAAAGTTAAGCTGTAATGTTGGAGGATGGGGCCCCACACATAAATATACATAAAGCCACTCAAAATTGTTGTTATAAAAACTACTTAAAATCTCATGATGTCCAGAAGTTTGGCACGTGAATAAAACTTTTACCCAATGGCTAGGAACGTATTGTTTAAGTTTATATACATATATTTTATTTTTTTTTAAATCATATATATAAAAGCAGCTCATAAAATCTTTGAGTTCTGTCATCTTTTTCTCCTTACCACAACACATCTAAAACTGCGCAGAAAAATTAATTTATAAAAGCAAACTCCAATGTATATTTGCTTCATACTGACATAAAGGAGGGAATACGTCTGGGGTAATTACTTGTTTGGTACCTTTGGAAGTCCAGCTTACTCCAGGTGCATTGTATCTTCTGAAAGAAGGCATTTTTATGCAGGATAGCCAGGTGACCTATAGAAGAGACAAATGAAGCACCTTTAGGACAACAGAAGAAGAGTATTTCAGGGATGTGCAACCACCACTGTCATACGATAGTGCGGTCATCTAAAAAACCCTTTGAAAACGTGATAGTTACTTTAAATGGAAGAGAGATTGAGGCAACTGGAGGGAGAGAGAAGCATTTCAAACGGGGCTCTAACTAGAACCAAGTGGGCGCCTGAAAAACTAGGAACCGTTCTGCTGTATTTTACAAGAGAGTTCATTGCTTTCAGCATAGTTTTCTATATGAAATATTGTAGGTGGGACAATATCCCTATAAATCCTGCTGTCAGGCAGAGCCTGGGAGGGCTGGGCTGCCTACGTGTGAGATCTGCCGTGCAAATCGTGTGCCTTTCACTCTGGCGTGGAAGAAAGCTGGACAAGTTCATTACTGACACTCACTAGTTACACTGTCACTGTACAGCTCCTCTGAGATATTAATTTGAAACAACATAAAGAAAACTTTTTTCATTTCAAATGCAAACTGCTTTAGAGATTATATTTTAGCTTAGGAATAGTATTATAACCCCTCGAGGATCTTGGCGAGGTGCGTGTATTAACTTGCTAAGGACCTGCTGCAGTCCTGAGGAGATTAGTAACACATGACTCCTGCTACAATTTGCACCCAGAAAAGATAGGAAAGAAATCTTCATGACTTTGAAAGGATTATTTTGGTTGTTTACTGAGTGGTGTCCCTTTTGGTCTTAAATTGTAGATGAAAGTGGAAACCAGAAATGCCCACTTCCTATTGCAACTGTGATGGAAATGAGAGGAGCAGCTTTAGCATCTTTGCTGGGGGTTTTGGAACGGGAAAAAGGGGTCATACATTATCACTCTGATTTCAGCCACATAAAACAATATCATAGCTTTTTGCAGTTATGCCAAAATTCAGGTTTTGGCACGTTATATGGGTTAATACACCTTCTAGCAGTGTGCAGGTCCAAAGGACAAAACTGATATGCATAACAGAGTAGAACTGGACCCACTGATACCTGAGAAAACAAGTTTCCACCAGAATAAGAGAAAGACTCTAAACTCCGTTTTCCCCACTCTTCACAGTATATTGATTCGTGTATATGTGAGCAAAAGAGGATCCTATAATTTTCAGGATTCTCATCATGTCTAGAAATCCCCATTTTGCATAATTGGAGGAGATTCTAAAAGCCAAGACGCATAATGACATCAGCGACTGGAGAATAGAGCTGTTAAAAGGCAACAAGTTCTGCCTAATTTCCAACAACACTGATGGGGTGCGCTGGGTGGCACGTAACAGAGCTGGTCAGCTCAGCATGTTCATTCAGGATCGCTGGGACACAGAAGAGACTAATTAAGCTGCACGGAGGAAGAGGTGCCAGCTCATCAGGCAGGTCAGTAGGTCTGATTTACCTGAGCGCCAATTCCTGCCTCCGCAAGTGGTTCTTAGGAAAACTGAGAGCTCAAAGTAGTGCTGCATAAAATCACACAAGGCAGGTAGGCTTTCTCTTTTTGAATTCAAACTGCTAAACTGGTCTGTGCATCTGGCAGCGCTGACAGGCGGCTCAGGACATACCCCTCGGAGCTACCTGGATGCGAAGGGTCACCAAAATCCTTCGGACATTGGCTGGTATTACAGAGAGGCGGGAAGGCTGAGCCACCTCTCTCCACTCCAGTACTTCACTTCTGATTTCCAAGGATTTGCAAGAGTCAGAGGAACCTTTAACTTCACCGGTGACTTCATCGAAGCAGGTTTAATTCCTTTCCCTGTATGAAGGAAAAATATGAATCCAGATCTTTTCAGGAAAGAATTTTGGGGAGATTTCAGGGGCAGGGCATTTTGAACAGATTCAACTTAAAATTTCTTATTTCACCCTTCTTTAGAACACTTATTTTTTGTTACTACACAAAGAAGAACATAATTACCTATGAAGTTGCAGCAAGCCTGACAAAATGTTTTGATTTGAAATATCAGCTGGAAACAAATTTGTCCTTTCCACATGTCAGGGAAAATCAAAGTTTTTGTTCTATTGATAAATGAGCAAGAATATAGTGACAGAAAATCCAGCACCCAAAGATGAACATTTGGTGAATGGAAGCAGCCACAGGATTAGTAGTTTCCTACTTCTTTCTATGCTAAGGAAGCTAGAAGATTTGGGGCATAATACTTGGGATTCATTTGCATTTCCTATTTCCAAGAAGTGCTGACAGCTACTGAATAATATGACTTTTAATATCTCCACTTCTAGTACAGTGCCTGCATTTGTAAAACTGCTACAAAAAGTTAGTTTACTGGTGAATATGAATAATGTTTATAAATCCTTTTTTCTTCTGTAAATGTCGTGATAAGCCTGATCTAGAAGTCAGGGATAAAGCAGAGAGTGGACACTTGAGTGATGGGAAAACTTAGTGCCCTGTGTTTGAAGGCCTTTTGTCTTTGTAAGTGCTTTGAAGCAAGGAAACGCATACTTGGCTCAGCTTCAGAGATGAGAAGCAGCCGTTGTCCACACGACTCATAGAAACACAGCTAATGTTTCTAGAAGTGATCATTTCAGTAATAATAGCAAATCTTTTCCTTATATTCTTGTAGTAATAGTATTCCTTTTTTCTATTCAGCTAATTGCCCACTGTCACTATCCCAGTCTATAACTATATTACACAATCTAAGTAAAATTATCTTAATAACACATAAAGTAAGTGCTCCATTACAGCACCCTTTCAGAACACACAAAACAAAACCCAGTAGAAGATAAAAACCCATCACATCTCCCAGCTGCCAACAGCTCACAGTTAAACTTCCCCAGATCAGCTACAGGAGTGCTGAAATTTAATGTGTAGTTTTTATTTCTATCAGGTAAAGATTGACTTATAAAAATATTTCTGCATTTATAAACATCTCTCTCTGAACTGGCAATACTACCAGTCAATGCATGCCGTTAACTGGGGACAGTTTATCAAAGATAAAAGACACCACTGAGGCTGTGCCTGTGCAATGCCACATTTCTCCGTGCAGAGAGCCCAGACAGTGCTGCACAGACCCATACCTCCAGAGAGAGCTCCAGAGCACGGTGGAGACATCCCAGTTTGCCTCCCAAGAATGGTACAACCACAGCAGCGGGAGCCCATGCCCAAGCTAATCTCTGCTGCTTAGTACCTGGTTATTCAACAGCACACAAAGCACCTGGTGGAAACGCATCAATCCCTGCTTTCAAAAGGCAAAGATACCTGCATACTGCTGCCCTCCTTTGAATAAACAGTAGGCTTTGACTCTGCTCTGAACCGGCAGCCTGCTCTCAGCTAAAGGAATATCAACTAAAGCTTGCGCAGGATGAGAAATGAAGTTTACTGTGTACATGTGAACTAGGCATTTACATTCATTCACAAGTGATTTGTAATTGTCCAATTTAGCGGTCGGTAGATGTTTGCAAAGAACTTGGGCGTTTTGTTGACTCGCTGATGTATATGGTAATGTAAACCTGATGCTGGCATTAGTTTGCGTTCCTTGATTCACTGGGAGCTGCATCGGCACCTTGCAGTGAAGCCCCAGGCAGTGAGAGTATAAGGGTGCCCTCCAGTGGGCAGGAGCCTTACGGGGTCTCTGGCCCACCTTGGTCCTTCCCTTCCCCTGGTTCCACATAGGAAAAGAGCCTCTTCTGTTCTCATCTTGGCACAGCTCCTTTCGTTTTCAGGCTAATTTAGCTGGGCTGGTCACCAGCTATGCAGGGGAGTGAAAGCACACGGGCACCCAATTGCACGGAGGGTCAGGTAGCTTGGGTTCTGCAGGGCTCCTGTGAGCAGCCAACAGAGAGAAAGGAGGGGCTGTAGCTATCTTGTGCCCCCCCCCGTCCCTCCTGTTCTCTGGGAGTGACCAAGCTCTTGGAAAGCAATTGTTGGTAGTGCTGTGAGAGCTGCATACCCTGACATCGAGTTTCCCAAGACAGCCAGTCTCAGATATGCTACCCACATAAAAAGAAGGGGACCTAAACTAAAGATCGACAGACCTTTTCCTGCGGGCAAGTTATCCTACCGCTTTGCTCTGCAAGGTTTTTTCTTTTTACTTTCCTTTGAAGCATCAGCGTGGCTACTATTAGGGAAAGATCCAGTTCTAGGTGGACCAAAGGCAGTCCCCTGAGTTTCTACCGAAGAATTACGTCATGCCCTTAGATTATTATCTTATCAATGCCATTCTTCACACAGACAAGGGAGAGAACATCATGTCCGCAAAACTCACGAATGAACAAACAGCCACGTGCTGTCAGACACAACCCTGAGTGCAGCCTGGCTGACCCATCTCAGATGAGGAATCAAACAACAGAGACGTTGGTAGAAAACTGTCTCTCTGTCTTTCTTGGACTGATCCATCATCATAATGTCAAATTGCTCACAGTAAAAATGTTTGGCCATTAGGCTTCCAGGTGGTGATTACAAAAAAGCAGACCTACAAAGCACTACTTTCGGTGCTACTCTTGTTAAAAGGGTTAAATAAATCTCTCCCATCATACTGGTTTGCAGTGTCTTTCAGTACTGCTTGGGAGCAGGGGGGGATTAGTCCTGCTTCTGTGCTTGTAAATAAAAGATTTGGTGCCTGAAAATTTCGCTATAATATTCAAATGTTTTCCACAAACATATTTAGATGGTTTTTACCTAAAACTGTACACCTTTTTCCTTTAAAGGCTTGCTTTAATGATGCAACACCTATTCTCCTACCCAATGCTAATACTTCCTCACCTCACAATTCATAGGAGTACTATGGTGATTAATGAATGTCTTTGAACTGGAAAGTGCTATCTGAGTGCTAATTATTATCCACGTATACACATACTTCTGCTGCTTTCAAGGGCAGAGCATTCACATACCATGGTAATGGGAAAGCTTAGCAAAATATATATTGATACCTAGGAGTTTTATCCACCACGGAAATGTGTAAAGGGAGAATAAATTAAAAGTTAGATGTTTCAATTCATTATTGCACATTCTACTGAACCGCTCTCCATCTGTTTAATAAGTTCAGGGCAGCTGAAAATGGAGTTTAGATTGGAAGCTGCTTGCAACCTTACCTGCTTGCACTCTCAGTAATACTAATAAGAATTATAAAAATATGTTATTGCCCACGTGAGAAGCACAGTTAAAGTATGTGACTGCAAATCCAAAGTGTAAGTTGAAGACTATGGATCCATCCAAATTCTGCCTCCCAGACGCTGAGGCTCTGCATGGATCAATCCAAAGCTCCCACTTACAGCATCCCCCTCCCTCACAAGCCTGAGGAAGTATTGCCTGAAGAAACTGTTAGCTGATGCTCCACTAAAGTTTTTTATAGGTTTTTCATCTCATCCATCTTTAAAATGATGTGATTTGCGTGCAAACGATATTTTCAAATGTTTCCTTAATGAGGATATTTCATTCACATTTATCAGTCAGTGCTAACTGCTTTCAGAGTTCCTCTGCTCCTGGAACTCGGCGACCAGCCTGGGAGGGCTCAGGAAACACATGCTCAGCAAGTATAAAACAGCCATTCCCATTCACCAGCTTTGCTCTCCCAGGACACATTAATTAAAGTCAACTGATTGAAAAATAATTACAGGAGAATAGGGAGGGGGAAAGCCTAGACCCGTAATTTAAAGATATCTGAAGTTTGTGTTTTGTTGAGAGGTAATAATTTTGTTGAGAGGAAAGAGGTTCTCTTTCCTTCTTGGACTCCCTCTGTATTCACCGCTTGCGAAGATGTGTAATGGCAACAGGCAACAAGCAGCAGCTTTTCTTTAGAGTTAATGCAAGTACATGCGGCCTTTTCTTCTTTCAATACATGCTTTCATCTACCTTTCGTTGCTCTTAACGTCTTGAGGTGTCCCAAAGACACTGTAATGTATAATCTAAAAAGTTATGTGATCCTGAACACAGTTGTCCTATAGGATGTGGAATAATGTAAACATCATAACTGTTAAAAACTGCTGCTGTAGCATTTCTCGCACTAATTAAAAACTGGCTAGGGATCTTCTTTCTTGATGCTGCCTCTACTTCAAACAAAAACATTTCAACAAATCAAACCCAGGGAAAACGGTTTAGCATTTTAAGCTGATAATAATTGTTTTAGAAACCCATATTTGCTTAAGGGCATAATTCATTCCAAAAATGACCTTAAAACTCAGCATTAAGCAAATATAAAACCCCTGTTATTCGGGAGTGGAAGTTTTTAAGCTGCTCTCTCTCAAATTATGATCATGCATTTCTTGCCAGCCCTCTATCCCACCAGCTGCCGGGGCATTCCCAGCAGAGAAGGGCAGGGCCAGCGACGCCAGCCGAGGGGCTGGGAGACCCTTCGGCTCTCTGCTGCGTCACAGCCTTTCCGTATAACCCTGGGCAGGACACGCGCCTCACGCCTGTCCTGTGAAACTGGGGTGGCAGTGTCCTCCTCCCCATGGGCATGCAGAGAGCATAAATAGGTTACAAAAAGGGAAATGTTTATATTAGGTGATCAAATACAATTCTTAGAAAGCTCTGACTGACTGGACGGTTTTACAAAATAGTGGTGTGATTTTGGTGTGGTACCAGCCTTGCCACAGGTGGATTTGGTTTGAAGTACCCATTTATCCAAACCACTGACTATGTAGCGCAAACAAATTCTGCAGTGAACCAGAGAGAGGGTGGTTCATGTTCCCTAATTGTTTGCTTATAACAGCAGTGTTTGGAACTGTAACACAGTTGCTTTGAAGGCTAATCCTCCTTCCCTGGTCTGACTCCCCTAGGGCTTTAGAGTTAGTATTTGACCCTTTAAAAAAAAAAAATATATATATATATAATAAATACATATGCAAAAAGTCCATCCATACTACATACACATGCACACAACAGGCACAGATGGATCTGCACAAGGATCCATAAGGATTTGGCTTTGCTAGTGCTGAAAAACTTAGCAACATTTTCTTTTAGTTTTACTTTTAAAGGGGTGGGAAAGGTTTAAGGCAAAAAAGTAATAAAAATACACAGTTAATGTCTGCCATAATTTTAACAAAAAATAAAGCCGAATTCGCCTATGTATAGAGAGAACTTAGCACTCTGCATTCATTTAAGATACAAGAATCCACCAATGTTCCTGGCCTGGAGCTCCGGCTGCTTTACAAGCTGAATAAACATAGTTCCCATTAAATAACCTTATCAATCAGAGTCACAGAAATTACTTCATCAGGACTGCAAAACCAGTGTTCTTTGGTGTATTTTAGAAATTTAGAATTCCAGTACACTGCAGAAAATTAAAAACCTGCTATGGAAACCATGAAAAGCAAACAAGTTGACCGTGACACCAAATATTCCAGGCACATTGAAAACAAATCTTTAAAGACTTTTCTTGGCATAACTATTTTGAATCATCATCTTTCTACAACACATCCTCCCTGCAAGCTAATATTACACAGTCTTTCTGTACTTAGAACCTCCTTTGTAAACAAAGACCACCTTCAAAAACCTTCCTTTAGACCAGGTCACATTTACAATTAGAAATATGAGAAAAGCAAAGTGATGGCCACTCCTGTGACCTGTTGCTGATCTCCAGCCCGAGCCCTTGTGTTCAGTAATTCTCTGATAAGAAATCCGGTTACGCTTTTGGGAACCAGTTCCGCTGCCTGTGCTCTAATGCACCTTCCTTCGTGTTACTGACAAACACAGGACCAGCGTAGTTGTGTGGCAAAAGCATTTGTTTTAATTAATAAAGCCATGTGGCACCGCTAATGGTTTTCCTCTCTGGTTCCCGTTCTTTCTTAGTATCTTACCAGAACCGACGTCGGTTCCAGTGGGACTATTCATGGGCTTAAAGTGAAGTTATTTGCCTTAGGGCTGTGCTCAGCGAGGGGTTTAGAATGACACACAACGTGCCCATCTGGGACTAGGGCTGCTGCTGGTAACGGCAAGTGTTAGAGCGAGCAGTGAGAATTCGCAGAACCGAGAGCAGGAACTTGCTGGGAGTTCCCAGGGGAGGAGAGGCAGCCATGCCCGTCCCTTCTGCAGAGACAGCCCACTTGCTGCCCAGCTCTTTTCTCATGTTTTCTGCAAGCCAGAAAAAGGAGGTCCAAGCACTGTGACCAGTATTTCCCTTGGAAATCAATATGCCTGCAGAGCTTTTTCAACGGGCGGCATGGTGACCTGTGGAGCAGCGTTTTAGTTCGACTGTTTTCATCAAGGGTGAAGCAGGCAGCTGCCAGTTGTTCATCCTTCTTCCCATGTTTGACATGCAAGGCGAGCTCTTGTGATCGTTTCCCCCACATTATCTCACCTTATGATTTTCATATTGTTTAACCAGTGACACATACTTCACTTGGAGCAAGCAAACTATTAAGAGGGGTTTCTGTGCAAATTGCAGCCACGGCATGGCCGTTTTACCCAAACTGTGCTTTTTAACAATATTCTACATTGTCTTTTCAACATGTTAAGAACAGTGACATAGAATTAAAGATGAACCGATGGGGCAGAAATTGACTGGATGACTGCAATTAACTGTACCAAACCAATACTAGAGAAATCAGTTGTTTTGTCTAAACAAGGACTTAAAGCTACTAATCTGCATTGAAAAAATAAATGTTCTATATGTTAAGTTTTAGGGGTTTGGTTTTTTACCTCTTGTAGATGTCTTACGCCAGACTTCCAGATGAGAGGATGAGACTATGAGTGAAGAGTGTCCTGGAGATTACGTGCAGTTCTTTTCCTGGGTCAGAACTGGATTGATCTGAGAACAATAATTATGAGGCTGACATGTATGTTCTCCTTCATCTTGCTGTTTGGAGCAGCTGGGCTCGTCGTCTTCATTCACCTGCAGGATCCAGAAGAAATAGTTCATCAGCAGACACCAGGTTAGCATTTCTATTTCTATTTGACTCATGAGCTCTTTCCTTTTCAACATTTTGTACTTATATCCTTAACATGTTTTACATATTTCACAGAGGTTGCCTCAACAAAGGTATGTAATTTTTTTAACGAAGGCTGTTTTGAAATTAACAATTTCTGTTTAAAAAAAAGGGGTTTGCTTAAAAAAAACACGTCCAAGAACCAATTAACTGATTATGCAGGGATCTTTGCCAAGGTGCACAGGGTCCAGCTGGATGGAGTTAAATTTTCTGCTAAAGTTGAGACCAACTTCTGCTACCAGCTATACCACTATAAATATGAAAATGAGAAATTCTGGCAAAAGTTCAGTTCCTGCAAATACATGCCTCTGAATCTACCTTTGCTTGTATATGGTATTCAGTGTGTCATAGAGATGTAAAATAAGAGATGCATAAATGAGTCATGCAAGAAACATAAAATACTTTAAAGTGTTTAACTTCCATTAAACTTTTCGTAACTTTCATTCATATGCACGCCATCTTCCTGTGCTACTAACTTTAAACTGTGAAGAGCCATGAAGACCACATCAATAAGAAAACTAAAAAACTGTGGGCTGAAATAGTGGTGTCCTTTTAAAGGAGGGGCACGCAAGAAGTAAGAAAAAGCAAAAGATCTCTTGATTTACTTAGTCACTTTCTCTTTGACTAAGGCTGTAATGAAGGCTTGTTTAGAGCCTAGACAAATGCCAGTGCAGTTACTCCAGCTCATAATAATGCCCCTGTGCACCGAGGTTTTGTCACTATGTTTGCTCTTATATGCACTGAAATTCTCCTTTGACTACATATGTGCTTTATAAAAAGTCTATTCAATTGACATCTTCATTGTACAATGAACACAACTGTGTATATTTTAAAGTATTACTAACATTTCTAAAGGAGCTGAACCCTAATGCAGAGAACTGTTAAATAATTACATTAAGTACTAATTTCTGTGTCCAGGTTTATTAAGTGCTTGTTTCCGTGTCACTAAACAATCTGTACTTTAATATGTTTATTATTTAGTCCAACTGCACACCAATTTTGAAAGCAGCCACTCAGCTGAAACTATAGAAATAATGAATCATCAGTGTTGTGGAAAGCAGAGAATTAACCAGTCCCTTCAGTGCTTTTGCAATTTATTTTTGTATACTTAGATGCAAAAGAGCTTACAGATTAAAACTGGTGGTATTGGCCACATTTGAATGAAATTGGCCAGTAGATTGGGGATGAGGGGAAAGACATACGGACAGCAAAGGCAGGCAGTACTCTAATGCATCTAAGAATGTACAACTTTACATTGAAAAGTTAATTCTTTGCTCCTGAAAGAGAAGGAATTTCTAGTGGTCTCTCAAAACGAGTGCAATTTCTTCTCTATTTTCTCATTATTGGTCCCTCATCTTGACCTGTCGTACCTCTGTTCTCTCTGCCACAAACCTCTTGAATGCCAGCTGCTGACTGTAGTACTGTGAAGTGAAATCACTGTGAAGTGATTTTTGAGAGCAATGTAACTGTAGAAGGGGACGCGCAAGCACATTTAAATAAAAGCGAGTTTGAACAGACCTCCTACCCCCAGCAGGTAAACTCACTCCGAAACGTACCCGATTGCTGTGGGTAGGGTTCTGCATAGCTAAAACATGAACATCCCAATGATGCTGTTACTGCCAAAGGTGTGTAATCAATTGCTCCATTCTCACATTCAATTACTATTTATGTTAACAGGACTCAGACTGTACCCTTGAGTAAAAGGTGCTCAATACAATTACTCTTATTTCTGTTTGGCTGATTTTCATGTTTGTTAAGTGCTTTCAACTCCCAGTGGACTCAGAAACTCCTTACATCTACTGCTTCTGAAAATGATACCAGTTATCCCTAAAACATATTAGGCAGCTAAAGGACACAGGAAAAAATATCCATTCATTTCATTAAAAAGAGAGGTAGGCATATTTCATCTCTAGACAGTCTCCTGTGAAAATCTGTCAATCACAAGCGACATTTTTGGCGTGCTGAAAAGGATCCTTCCCTTCCCCTGTTCAGTGTTTCTCCTTAAAAGGGCCTGTTTCTAACAGAGATCAGATATTCCTATAATTTGCTTGTCTGATTGCTCCCTCAATAGAACTGAATAAATGCACGTGTCATTAAGCTACTTAGGACAACAGATTCTGCATAGCAAAGTTTTATTGGATTAGCCTTTGCTTTTGTATTTCCCGTGTAGTTACTGTGTTGTAAAATGTATTTGCAAGATGCTGGAATCTCATCAGGAAGGCTGGAGAAAAGTCAGTAACGTTTATTTTCCACTGAAAAGTAGCGTAGGAGAATTTTGCATTGTCCAAAAGGGCATTTTTCATTGTTAGTACATTCAGTCATCTTTAATTTAAGATAGTACAACTTATGAAACAAGATTAATAAAAATACTTTGGTACTTGAGTTTTATCTGTCTGTTCCGGAAATTGTTCTTGATTGTTTTAGTCCTAGCAAGCATGATGGTGAGACCTTGATGTACTACTTAAACCAGTATAAAATCCACAGTCATAAAACTTTAAGTAATGCTTACATTACTTTCACTGAGCAAAGTACTCCTGACAGTAGCTGTTTGTGTTGATTTGTTACTATTCATTTATTCTTTCCCTGTGCTTCACATTGCTACCTAATTGTGATGCTGTACTGAGAAAGCAATATCAAAGTAATTTTCCACAACATTAGTTACAATTTTCTTCTGATCTTTCGAGTGAAACAATCCCATCCTGTTGGCTTCTGTGAGCATATAAACCTTGATTACATTTATCTGTTGGAAACCAATGCTTACAAAGTATATGTGCCCAGGATAGCGGGTGTAGAGCCTTTTTTGCTGATTGACAAACATGCTGTCTGTGTAGTTTTATTTATATAATGCACATCACTCTGAGCAGATGTATTTAAGACAGACAGCCATTTAGGGTGGGCAAAACAGATTTCCCAAGCCAATATATTAAATTCAGTAGATATTCCTGAGGTCATTAAAGAGACAACAACTTCACTTACGACAGTTGTTTTCTCAGCATCTATGAAGAGTGCTATTGCTATGGAGAATGCAGGATAAAGCAGAGGTGTGGGTTGAGAAGTGGTACGAATGATAGTCATACGCCGTACAGAAATGTGATGCTCGTCTAATAATTCTCCCTGTATAATTATATAAAACTTGGCTTCTGCAGTAATCATGCCATTATTCTTAAACAGACGCAGTAAAGGATTCGTTTTGGGTCAGTCAAGAACATTTGCACATGATGCACAAGAAAAATTTAATACATATATCCCCATCCTAATGCTAATGACTCTTGAACATATAAATCTCCTGTCTTTGATAGGATATTAAACATGCAAAAACTTTACAGTAACTAAATGTGCAGCCACTGCACCGCTGTGTTTGTCCTGGAACCACAAAAGGAGCTGGGAAGGGGCCTGTCCAGCCCTGTGGTTAGCAGGAGGCTTCTTCAGCGTAATGGCATGCGCCCTCCTCTCTCTCAGGGTTTACAGTGGAAGAGTTGAGAGGGCTAACGAGCACCTTTACAGCCTCGGCCAGGGCCACTGCGGTTTATGAGATCACTGACAGCATGGAGAACTTGGTTTTGTGAGAGCTGCATTTGGCTGGTACAAGAGAGAGCAACTTGGACAAACGATGTCAGCAAGTGAGAGAAGAGTCTAGAGGATGCAACCCATCCTGACAGCTCTCAGGTGGATTTCAGATGCCTACGCAAACTTCTGAGCTGCAGACCAGCCAGTCCATGGGCTGGAGACAGGATTGTGGTCATGAATAGCAGGTGGTCAGGGGAGGTCATGAATGCCAGGACCACTGCTTCCGAGTTGCACCAGGGACACAGTATCTATAGTTGTACTACAGTATCTATAGTTGTACTTAAGACCATGTGCTCTATGGACTTTAGTCAGAAGAGAAGGGATATTCTAAAATGGTACCTACTTTTGTAATAGGAGATTTTGCCAAATAAAAACTAGGGGAAGTATTGATATTCCTCTACACCTATATTCATGTAGCAAATTTCTCTCTACATGGCGAGTAGGTCTGTGGGAAAAAATTATTGGGTTTTTGCGATATGGTTACTGAATTCACAAACCTGTAAGAGTTTTCAGTTACAACTTTTAAGGATGAATATATACGGACACACACTCCTCTGGGAGCTGGTGAAAGGTGGAAAATACATCTCAAAGGATGCACGTTGTGAAAGCTCCAAAAGGGTAAAAACAGGGAGTAGGATGGAAATGGCTTTGCACTCTGCCTATATCAGAATTTGAAAGTCAAGTATGAGGATAACCAAGCCTGAAACTCATCTGACTGATATTCTGCAGTGATTGCTGTCCTTAGCTCATCTACCAGTTTCTAACATAATACTGTCATCTTCTTTATTTTCTGCTTTACTAAGGGTTTGATAGGGAGGAGTGGGAGGAAGGGGAGACGACAGTCTGAAGGGCTGGCATGCGAATGCTATTGCAAACCTGATGGCACAAGGGATCTACAGTGCAGAAATCTTACGGTATATTGCAGTAGTCTCAGAGCAAATACCAATATTATAGCTATACTGAAATTTTCTTAATTACTTATTCAGAGCACATACACCTTGTTACTCACAAATTACAGTCCTATGCACATCTCCACGTTGGCTGTACATTTCCACAATACTATCCTACTGCACAATGTACCACTTGTTTGTCATACTGGAAACTTTTTATAAATACAATTGAAAATGAACTAGCATTGATATATAATTTCAGAAGTAATTTTCCTACAATTTGTGACTTACTTCTCTTTATAAACTGGAAGCCATTTAATCTGCTTCTCAACTAACAGCATCAGCAGAAATCATGAACAAAAGAATCTGGTGACTGTAGCAGATGTCAGTGGGCTTGCCAATACTCTTTTCAAGCAAAAGCGGCATACTGCTATGCGTGTAAGGGTAGCTTCCACCAGCTCAAGAGTGGATGAACCTTCTGCAGTTGCATCCTCTGAGTCTTCTTTAGCTGAACTTCCTCCAGCAAAGAACTTCTCTGTGTGCAGACTAGTTCCTAAATGTCTGCAGTTATTGGGATGAAAAGAAAAAGATCTATTTTCTTGTCTGCAGAGGCAAGGCACTTAATAAGGGAAATGTGGTCTTATGAGTATGATATTCCATTTTCTGTTGCTTGAAATGGTTGTGGTTTAGACTGACTGTGAATGTGAACCTGGTTATTTTTTACATTGGAAAGAAGTGCTCGCAATGATTTCATCAGTCTACTGCTACAGGGGGATCAAACACCGTCCAGATGGTTACAAAGGAAACCCTACACCACACAGCCAGTGCAAACCTGTTCAAAAGAAATGCAATCTAGTGCTGAAAGCAATCACATATAAGCTATTTTATCACAAGTAATATATAGAGATTGTCTCCTACAACGCTTTTTCCCTGCTTTCATGACTGTGCCATATCCTTGGCAGTCTTATGAAAAATGCAGCATTTATTTATGACATGGTATTGAGAGAGCGCCACTTTTTTTTTCTTTTCTTTTTTTTCAGTTTCTGTTAAAATGCTTTAGCCTAAAGCCTATTAAAGCAAATACAGCTCTTAGCTATAGCATCAGAGTCCAGCATTTATAGGACCAGTATTTCCTGTCGACCATCAGCAAGTGCTTTACAGGAGTCAGAGCACTTCGGTAGACTGTGGAGTTGGGATCCAAAGCTGCTGCAGTTTGTTCCTGTCCTGCCCTACTGCTCATAGATTGTGCTGTATTGTGTTAAATCAGGCAATTCACCTGCTAAATGTTTCCATTTCCTATTATAAAGGGGATTCTCTGCAGGGATTCAAGGTACCTAAGGACCACGAGATCCTACACAAAGATGCAAGACCAAACCATATTGTGACATAATCACAAAATTCAGTGCATTACTAGCAGTGGTTATAATCCCACTGCAGTGGTGCACACACACATCAGATGACTGAACCAGATCCACTGCCCATTTATTTGATGGCATAAAGTCCATGTCACCTAATCCCAAATGTATTTATCAGCATAAAAACAGAGTGATGTAGTGCTAAATCACTCACATAGTGCAGCTTCCACTTCCACAAATTTCCTTATCCTCTCTTTTTCTGTAAGCACTTCTTCTCAGATACTGACTGGTTAAAAAAAGAGGTTTGATATTTCTTTTAAAGCCTACTTTTAAAAACTGTCAGAGGTTGACACTTCTTTGTTGTGTCTGGCAAAATAAAAAGTGACCTGCCATCTCAGAGCTGCATTCGTTTATGGTGCTTGGCAACATATCACAGGCACAACTCAACCGCAATGTGATATGTCAGAAGGCTCTCAGAGTGGCAGCTTTATGAAAGTATATTCCTAGGGAACAAGCCTGGAAGCTTCTCAGATTCCCCTGGAAATTTGCAGAGGCATTACAGAAATGTGCAAAAGTTGATCAGCAGACTTTCATTTCACCTCAAAACATTTATTCTAAATATAAGGCTATATTGAATTTTTCATAGAAAATGTGTCAGTACTAGAAAGCCTCTTTCCATATGCCAGCTGTCATTCAGCTTGCTTGATTTTTAAAACTTGATACCACATTGAGGAGCTTAGGTAAGTTGAAAATACTTTCTGGATTTTCTAAAGTTTATGCCATTTTAAACGTCTTATAATATATGTTTCCATTTCTCAAAGTTATTAACGTTCACCTAAAAGCTTAACCAAAAGTTCCTCTCTCCAGCAATACCATCCTTTTTTCATTTAGTAAACATTAATTTTCCTTTCATGATTCTAGTGGAGCTTGAAATTAAAGGTGGCTTTCTTCTCTATTATGGCTTGCTTTGTGTATCAGCATCAAAACTGCCAGTTAACTATGGTTTCAGCACCAGTCAAGAGAGCATAAAAAGCCAAATAATTGATCTTGTATAGGCCCTACACAAGAGCAACTTCTTGTGGACATCTTTATCATTTTCTCCAAATGAATAATCTCTTTTTGAAAGTAAGTGACTGGTTTTGGATCTGTCACCACTTGACATAACGCAAGGTGATTAACTGACTTTAATCTTATTCTGTACAGGCCCTATCCTACAAGATGCTAGCTCATAGCATCAGTGCAGAAAATCACTTCAGTATCAACTGAGTGGCTCGACTGTTAGCTCTGCTCCAGTGCCTGAAGTGCTCTGCTGCCTGAGGGTCAGAATATTCTGCATCTTGTAAAATTAAGTCCCATCTTTGTCCCTTTTTGGTCTCAGCCACCTCAGGAGACCTATGTGGTGGTTAAGGGGAAAAATGCTCCAGCCAGACCCTTCCTCCGTTGCCAATTCTACACATCAGAGCAATTCAGACATGCTCTTGTCCTCTTTTTTCAGAATCACTATACACTGGCCGTTCATACCTACTGAAATGGACTCTTTTGGGGCTTCTGTTCCCACTTTTTAGTTGGAAACCACACATTTTCTCATAAAACTCTTTGCAGGGAATGGATGTTTGATGTTTTGCTCTTTGTAGCGCATTAGCCAAGAGATCAGTGTTTGCAGATTTTGAGTATCCCTACATGACGAAAGTGAAACATGCTGTGCCACCACGTATGTATGTGCATACACAAGGAGAGTTACACAGGCTGGGAGGAAATCAGGGGACATCAAGTCCCTTTATGGAGCAGTGGGCACTGAACAGCCTCAGGAGGGGAAAAAAAAAGCAGGTTGTGGATGAAATTCCTCATCCTTCAAGAAGGTGGCTGTGCTCCAGTGCCCTGTTCCTTCTCTATTCTAATTCATTCACCTTTCTCCTTCCATTTGGCATAACGATTGGCAGTGCTGAGCTTTCTGTAATGATGGCACAGATAAAGCTTGGGACAAACAAATGTATATTTGGCTTTAGAATTATTTTAGGCTTAAATTCACAGGAGTCTTCGCATGGCCTGCATCCGCTGCAGTCAGAGTGGCTGACATGGAAGCAGCGGAGACACACAAATACTTATTCTTGTGGGCAGGAGGACAGAAAGCACAAGCCTAAACAGAGGAAACTGGTCATTTGCCCAGTGGCTATTTGAGGGAGGTGGGAGAGGAGACTCCTTTTCTCAAGCTGTAGGTAGTGCACAAGATCCTATGTGCCAGTTTCCAGCTTGTTGCTTTTTTTTTTTTAAAAACTTGTTTGACTTGACTTTATTTATTAATAAAGTTCTGCACAGCTTAATGCCCATAAGTCAAACCACAGGAGAAATTATAGACAGCAATCACTGCCGCTCTGTGTGAACTGAATGCAGCTTTAATTGGGTCCTCCTAATTGTGCATGCAGCTGCTAGGAAAAACATGATGATGCTTATCTCATACAAGAAAACAAATTCCTCTCACTACTCCATTGTAAACAAATGAAAAGGCATGTATTCAAATAGTCGCAAAAGTAAATGTATACACCTGCGGGCAGATACCATGAATTTTGTGCCATAGCAATGCAATTCTGTACTCATTGAGACTTTAATGTAGTTCACTGTAATTATTTAAAACTCACCCTGAAGACTTTGGTGAGAACTTAAACAGGGCTGGGATACCATTCACGTGCCCAAAACAAACGTCGGCACCTCAGCCACCAAGTTCACTCAGATACTGTGAACAGCCAAGATTAATAGTGGAAAACAATCAACTGGTTTTTTGTAAGCTGTTAAATTGAAACCTGCCCCTCCATTCATTTAGCTCAAGAGATGTTATTACCTTGTAAACAGAAGACACCCTTAAGTTGCTACCTAATTAAAATTCCAATTATTCTGCATTTATGAGCTGCTCATTCTCATGCTATTGAAGGGAATTAAGTTACCCAAGAATGTACAAAGTCAGGTATTGTTTAACACCTATATATTGATGATGTGTTCAGTACTGCATGTTAAACCAGCCATGTCACTGCCTGTTCCAGTCGTATTTCACCAATACCTGCAGAATGCTTCTTGGGCTCATTTATATTTTGTAGGAGAAAGACAAAATGAACAGACCTTAGCAAACTGTTATAACAGCAGCATTAGGGAAGAAAAGCATGTAAATGGGAGAGAAATGGAAAAAAAAAGGTGTATGCAGCATGCGGAGAAGAATGGTAGGAAAGGAGGTCTGAGAAACAGAAGTTGAGATAACTTCCTTTTCTGTTCTTCACATTTGAAATTATTTAATGAAAGGAGCTTTGTGAGTTTTTTGTAGAAAAACATCCAGAGAGACTAGTTCTGCTAGATACTTCAAACATTTTTTTAAAGGAGAATTAAAAAATATTATTAAAACCGAAATGTTTAATTAAATTAGAATGTAACAAAAAATTTACTGCAGTTTTATAATTCATGTTAATAGAGAATGGGCCCAGAATCAGTACGACTGAAGTTCCCAGGGGTGCTAAAATGGAGACAAGGGAAGTAGTAAGGAAAACGAATATTTACTACAGTAAATTTACAGTAGTTAACAAACTTGGGAAGAACACCTTAAATTTTTAAAAGCACTAAATATTCCTAATGAACAATAATGATCTAATTATATTAAACTTCCATATACAAATCTTGGAGACATAACACATTCTTAATGTCTACACGTTTGCACATGATATTTTTCCTCTTGCTTGTTTCCAGAGATCAAATTATATATTCAATATATTCTGATTGTTCTCTGCCTTTTCCTCTAAAGGCACTGGCTTCACTTCTTAATTGAGACCCAGTGGAGATAAGTTCACCACAACATAATTTAATGAACTATGGAAGAGTTACCTTTTACTGCATGAGGTATCAAGCTGCATGACAGAGAAAGAGTATCTCCTAGGTGATGTTTCAGTAGATAATAATTAACTAAGACATCTCCTAAAATAATACCACCCACACACAAATGCAGCCCTTTCCCCCCCGAAATTGGACAACACATAAAGCAAGTTAATAAGCCGAGGACACAGTTCCTAAAAGGAGCTCAGTGACACAATTTCTTTCCTCCATGGAATCACAGATTAGAAATTGGAGACCTACAGTACAGACAAGTGAATTTTACTCTTTTTCCCCTTCAACTTCAAAGGCTGAATTGTACTTGATTTACCCTTCACATTAGTCTTGGATGTGCCATCACCACAGTCCCTTCCAAGTGTGAAGAAGATTTTCCTTTTTGCTCTGAATGATTTTGAGCAGATCAGCAGCGGTACTCTTCCCGCACACAGCTGCTGTCTTGGCACCTCCTGCCCGCTTTACTTCAGGGCTTTGGGGAGAAACTTCTGCAGCATCGGCCTTGCTGTATTTTTTGGTTATTTACTGATATTTTTGAGTAGGGGAAAAAACGCCGACTTTTAAACATCTCACACGACGCAGCCTGGGGAGCAGGACTGAACCGCCTGCAGCCTCCCTCTCAGGGACACGGCAGACAGCACGCTGCCATCCTTCTTCACATTCCTCATCCAAGCATGCTGCTTCCAGCCCCGTCCATACCTTGACTAGCAAAGGCATCCTCCTGTCCCTTGATCTTTGTCTATTTTTGTTGCAATTCAGTGTTAATTAGGTTTCAAATCCCTCAAATCAGGGAGTGTGAGTCAAATGCCGGCTCCTACTGAGTTCAGAAGGGTGCATGTATTTATAGGCATTTTTACAGCATTCAGCCGCTTTGATCACAGCCCTCCACGCCACCACAAACAGATAGTCATTTGATTATAATGATGTTTCACAAAGAACTGCTGAGACAGCATTTCAAGAATTCTGAATATTTTAATATTCGTTAATTAAATGTTTCTGAGTTTCTGTCCTTTTAGCAACCAACTATTGATGCTGTAAAAACATTCAAGTGAAGGGCAAATTGTTAATATTCTAAGAGAAACCCTATTTGCTATGAGAGCAGCTCCAATTAGCAAGACAAACCATCTTCTTGTAGTCATTTAGAGGAATCAGAAGCAAGCACAGCAACACTGGTCTTGATAGTGGCAAAATATTTACCATCTCCTGTCTCAACAGAGAAGGTGCCCAGAGTTAGAGGCTTACCTTGGGAAAGGCAATTCTGTTTCCTGGCTTTGACTTTGCTCCCTAAACAAAGCACTCATTACACCTGTTGCATGTAACAACTGCGTTTTCTTAGCCTAGTTGCATGAATCTGTCTCCGTTTCTTTTATCTAGCAAGCTGAAACGTTCTTTGGCAGGAATTTCACAAAACAAAGATTTCTTCAACGCACAGCTGCATTTGGGTTGCTGCGTCCATCCTCTCCGCAGCTATGGCTCAGCTGCAGGGCACCTCGAGGGGAAATGGGAACCCACGTGCGGGTGGCCAAGCAGGTTTTTTAGACGCAGAATGGGACAATCCACAAATCTACAGACTTCACCATCAAAACAAACTCACTGCTAAACAGCAGACTGCAGTCATGGGGTAGGAATGACCATCAGCTCCGGTTAGGACTGCTGCCGCAGACAAAAACCAGTGTCCCACAGCGAGCTGAAAAGCAACGCGGTCTGGTAGCATCATGGGCAGAAAGCATCATAGCGTCCGGTTGCTGTAGCACAGCAGTCAGCACAGCGTTCACATTGCCATGATGTTTTGCCCTGGGCAGCACGCACTACGTCATGACATAGGGCCAGTGAAAGCCCGTCCAGCCAAAGCCAGACCTAACGGCTCGGAGCCACCGAGGGGTGGTGGCCAGGTCCGGCAGAAAACACGTGTGCAAAATATATGGGAACTGTTCTACACTACATTTTCAAGCTTTGTTATGTCTCCATGCTATTTTAATTTATGGAGCTAGAATGTCCCCTCTCCCTTACCAGCAGGCCTAGGTAGTGCCTAATGAGTTCATTGAAGAGAGCTGACTGATTTAGCTGTTCCTTTTCTCTGCAACAGGTTTAGTAATTGCACAATTCTCTGGGCAAGATCGGGTCCCAAAGATGATAGGGGTTTTATCCCTCAGCATAGAAGTAGTAATAAAAGCAGACTGGAAGTCTGTCCATCCTCACAGTGGGCCACTGTGGTGTCAGTGTCAAATATAACTTGACAAGACAGTGATACCAGCAGGGTTCTCGGAGGCGGTGAACGTAATACAAGGTGTTTCTTCAAATCAAATCTATCTTGTAGGTTATTTATACTAAGGGGAAAAAACTTTTCTAGTTTTATTCTTTGCATTTCCTGGACTTAATACATTGCAGTTAGTTTCTTAAAAATGAATGCTCAAAAGCTATTGAAACATTTGCAGTTAGCATGTTACCCAGCCAGGCTGTATCATGACTGCTGTGTGTAAATGCCAAATAGCTTGTGTCACTGGCTGGCCCTGATAAATCAGAGTTTAAAACAAATACCACTCAAGCTTATCTACTGGTGCTACTGCTTATATTCAATCAATACCCTGGGGCAGTGCCATCTGATAATGCTCTTCCTAGTCCAGGGGAAGCTTTCTCACTGTTCCCACCGGAGAGCCAGTGAATGCTCTCTATTCTTCATATAGGTAATTTGAAAAGTGTGGTTTCAAACAAAAATGATCTTTCTAAACAAGTATATTTGAAATGTAAATTTTGCAAAATTTTATTTCTTGGGGGGGGGGGGGGGGGGGGGGGGGGGG
>NW_010972528.1:12322886-12428273 GCF_000737465.1 Haliaeetus leucocephalus
AGTTGTGGGGGACGGGGGGGGGGGGGGAGGCCGGGAGGTGGTGTTTAAAACACATCCCAAACCAGAATGAAACATTCTGGATTGAACAAAATGATTTACACTGAAAGGTAAGTGACATTGCATCAGGGAAAAAAAAAAAGAAAAAAACCTCAATGTATTCTTTTCCCAAGTTTTTTTAGTTTAGCTACCAATTCAAAATGTTGATGTAGTCTGCTTAAGTGGCATTTCAAAGGAAATCTAATATTTATAAAGTAAACCATCTCTCTCTTCTAGACGTGGCATTAAATACAACTTGCTCTCCTGCTGCGTTGAGCTCTCATCTCTGCTTTCCATGATGCACAAGCAATGAATGGTTCTTTTGGGGAGCTACCTGATACGAAGTGGCAGATTTAGAAAATGTGACTTATTTTTAATTAGAGAATTTTATTAAGGTAAAGATATAATCCTTTCCTCAACCATTCTAGTCCTAAACAAAATAAGTACTGCCAAAGAATGTGTTTTTCTCATAAAACACATATACCAAAAAACCCACTCCCAAGCCCAACAACCATAAACTATGTTGCAGGATAACCGGCTAATCACTGCATCGCCACTGAGGAAGCACCTTCCCATCGGTGCCTATTTTCAAAAGCTGAAAGCAAATTCCTGCATACATGCGTATATGAAAACTAATGAACTACAACATACAACTTCAAAATGTTTATACAAAGCTTTTTAGAGAAGCTAATAGTTTTTTAAGTGCCACAAAAAATTATTGAACTGGAAAGAGTATTAATATGATATGCTAATGAAATCTGCATTTAATAAGATATATATCAATTCAAAGTCTCTGTACCTTTCTGTCAACACAGCATATTGCAAAAATGAACCATTGAGACCGCAGTTTAATCTGATATAAAATCAAATGATCCGTGTTAACAAGACAATTAAATAACTGTCGGAAACTAAAGAAACAATTATCAGAAGTTCACCAGATATAAACTGGTTTTGAATAATGTGAAAGCATGATTACACAGTACGCAAACTGAAAGTTGTTACTGTGATTAGAATAATATGGGTGGTAAATTAGATATCAATTTTATTATGAAAAAAGTCTAGCTCAGGTGCTTCAAAAAAGAAAGCAGAACTGCAAATTACATGCTGGTTTTGTTGGCCTATTTAAAATTACTGAGAATGCATTACAAGGAAATTAGCATTTGGAAAGGCTATTTGAAGGCAGTAAAATTAAAAATTATGACAGCTGCTTTTCTGCTGGACATGACAAACAAAATGATGCACCATATATGTTACATAGAGGTTTGGTAGATGCTATTTCCCACAACAAAACATTACCAGGCAACGGGTACAAACCATGGGAATTAAAACTTATGCTTAAAATTCAACAGCTTCTAGCTAGTAATATTGTATACCTACAGTCTGAAGATGCAATGTAGGGATTTCTCCCCAGCAAAATTTTATTCTAGAGGCAATGCATAAACAGTCTTGTACAGCTCCCTCAGAGGCACATTCGTCAACTTTACTTCTGCAAAACCAGCCCAGATGTTGGATGCTTGGAAAGACCGTGGAGCTGATCTGTGAGCTCTGGCATCCCTGTTTCTGCCTCTCCACAATCAGATTAGTGCAGTAGCTGTCAGTAAGTCAGTGTGGTCTGTGGACCCCTGGAATTCCATGGATTGCTTTTAAGGTAACTAAAGGTCCAAAAATAAGGTAAGAAAAGTAAGCTTGCACCTAGCAAACCCCAATATGAAGAGGTCCATATGTCCACAGAATAATTTTAGAGGCTCACAGACTTAATGAAGGTTGAAACTACTGTTTTAAGGGTGTAATTACCAGAAATGCACCTAAAGCTATACATTTGGTTTGAACTACAAAACAGAAATGATCTCTCCAAAAGGAGATTGAAGTAAAACACAGTCCTTCCTGGGTAATATAGGAGTGCTCCAGACCAGATACAAATAACCACACAGCTGAAAAGTTGCATTATCTCACTGGGCCAGCGCAGGAGCAGGGTCAGCAGTAAATGTGCCTGCACTTAATGGCCCTTTTTGCAGCCTCGCTCAGCTTCAAGGGGAAAAAACCCAGCACCACGTTTCTTCAGAAGCCACACAATATTTGCTTTGTCTTTATTCAGGGAACTTTTGAGGATGACTCTTCATGTATCTCTTCTCTTCCCCTCCTTGTGGTTACCCGTACTGCTTATCCATCAGGCCAGGAGTGAGCAGTACTGTGTACAATTCCACAGGGGCCAGACACAGAGAAGCAGCGCATTAGATACACTCCAGCTGTTCGTGGCAACCACATTCAACCCTCCTTGCAAACATGGATCTTTCAGATCTCTTCTTCTAAAAGTTATTTATATAGCTGAAACAACAAAAAGGGAAAGATATATCTGGGGAAATAACCAAAGCTTCAGAATTGCTAGAAATAGCCATTTTGCTACAGCTGATGACAACGTCATCCTTTAAGCTGCATTTCAGTTCAGCCACTGTTCCTCTGCCCAGACAGCAGGGCGAGCCCTTATGGAAGTGAGCGTGACTGGACGGGGACAGTATCTAGCAATCCCACAGGCAAGTTAGAGCCTTCCCACTTCAACACCGGAGAGCATCAGTGGTCAGCCTCGGCAGGTTCCAACAACTCTGCTTTCAACCTTTCGGTGCATTGGGTGCATGGATCTTTCTAGGATTGCTTCATCCAGTCATACACATAAATAGCTAATTTGCTCAACAATTATGTTAGCTCCTAATGCAGGTGAAGATTCACGTACATAAATGCTTTAAAAATGGCTTTTGAAAACCTGATTCAAAAAACACTGAAGTCACTAGGAACTTTTCCATTGACTTGGATTGGATTGTGTCCCAGGTACTTATCAGTTCCTTCAGCCCCTGTGCTTCAATAGAGTTGAACTCAGCTTACTAAAGATGCTACTCTGCTTTTTCTTATTACTGGTTAAAATTCATATTCACAGTGCAGCACTTTGAATCAGAGGTTTTCCCCAGATGCTTCTGATGCTTATCCTCCTTTGTTAAGGAGAATGCTACTTCATATAACAGAGCTGGTAGCCTCTATTCAAAATCTACCATGCTGCAAAGAATGATGTCAGACAGACTGATCTTTCTCCAATAGCTTTTGCAGCACTTTTGTTATGAAGATGTTGAAGATAACACGGAAGAGAAAAGGAACAGATTTAGAGTCTTGGGACAACAAAATACAAGGCATGACAAAGAATCATAATACTGATACTTGTAATTGAAAGAGCTACTGAGAAAGTGTATCCTGGGCTTTGGGGAAGAATAAGGGAAACGAGAGTTATGTAGGCTGCTAAAAAAATTAACAGATTTTTGTGAAAAAGGATAACAATAATTTTTGAAGAACTGTTAATTGTTTTGTTTCATTGTTGCAATTGAGATCTAATTGTAGTAACTGGAAAGAGCATCAGCCTAAGACAGCACGCCTTCTGGAGTCGGAGCCCCCAGCTCACAATTAAGTTAACCCAGGGAACTATTAAGTACAATAAAAGACCAGGAATAGCATGTATATCATGGGAACAGATCCTAGTTATTCCAGCAGTTATTCTAGCTCTGTGAAATAGAAACAATAATGAACAGATTTTAAAATGCATTGATTTTGAGAGTTCTTAGCAACTTTACACTAACTTAACATCATGGTGCATTCTTTAAGTCCAAATTCTGCTTGTGTGGTCAAGGTTTGTATGTAGACTGTTAGGTGGCATTTTCCAAAGCAACAAGCACAACAAAAAAAGATTACCTCAATCTCCCACCATTAAACTTCAGCTGGTAACTCTATCGTTAAAAGATTTATGCTAGTGCTAAATACTTTGCAAAACTTCAAATACTGCAGAGTAGAAAGTCACATAAAGAAGAGCTAGTTAAATATACAGGGGACAAAGTACCAGATTTATTATGCAAACTACACATGTCCAAAGACAGCTTATGCAAGAGTGGAAGGGATTGTTCTAATACATATCATCGTCATTCATGGAAATTGTTCTATGCTCCTACTAAACAGAAGGTACAGGTTGCCCTTAACTCAACCTCTTTTGGTTAGATTTCATATTTCTTGGAGTTAGCCCTTTTCCTATTAGAAAGAAAGATGAAAAACAACCAAGCAAGAATACCCAAGATAGTACTTGCTGTTAAATAAAACCTGGATTTCCTCATTGCTGAGTAACTGCCACACTCTTCAGCATGCACCAAGCTGCAATACCCAGAGGAGGGTTCTTGGAGCATGGCGATGGGCTGTTTAATGGCTGAATGCATTACAGTGTGCAACCAGGCTCTCTCACATTCACTCCTGCAATGTTTCTCTCTCTTTGCTACACTTAATGAACAAGTTTAAAAGGATCAAACCACCGAGTGGATAATGTACCTGGTGGGCTCTCTCCAAGCATCTTTTTCTTGCTTTCTACCTTTGTAAACAAGTTAAAAATGCAGCAGAGAGGAAAATTGCTAGTGACACTTCAGACCTTACTGGCTTTCCTACATTACCACAAGTTGTAAAAAGCCACTCTGAATGGTACAGAAAAGTATTTATGCCAATTAAAAGGGTTGGAATAATAACTTTGAAGTAGCAGATGTCTAACTTGTCATTTTTAAGTGAAGCCTTCTAACATAATTTCTGTATTTTCTGGATTTTTTGCACAAAGTATTGTACCCTGCAGAAGCTTTATGAACACCTATCATAGTGAATAGCATGTGCCAGAGTTGAGATTAGGTGATCTTATTCCTGTATAATGGGATTTGCCTGCTAATTGTCACTGGAATGACAGCAGCCTCTGTTAATAGGAGCATAGGAATTGCCATGGTGGCTCAGATCAGCAGCCCATCTATCCATTAAAATATCCTGTCTTTAGCAATGGACATTATGATATGGTTCAGAGGAAAATGCAAGGTAGTCTGCTACGGAATAAACTACTATCAGGTAAAGTTTCTTTAATATTCTCATTAATAAAAGACAGGTTATGCCCTAACCCAGGAGCACTCGTATTTCTTACAAAGCTCTTTTTACTTTGGCAAAGAAGCCCAATCTTTTTAATTTTTCTTCATAAAATTCTCTTATTGTGACTCACGAACAGTCTCATCATTCAGAAGACATACAGCATGATGCCTCTCCTTGTTCTTCATCTGAATTTGTTCATGGCATCACGGTCATGCCCAGAGCAGCTCATGGTGGTTGCATGGTTAGAACTTCAGGGAGGACAAAGACCAGAAATGATGGGTTTAAACAGAACAGAAATGTGTGGCATGGTGGTGGCAAAAAGTGAGATGCGTAGAAAAGACTCTTTCCTACAGCCTGTTGCTGAAATCATCAAGCTTTGGGATCAGTTCAAGAAATCTTCTTGGAATTCACAAGACAACAGCAATGGTAGTGGAAATTGCAACTGAGTTCAGTGGTAACTCTTACTAACTTTAGGAGAACAAGCTCAAATCTTTAGGCAGGGCTGTCAAGGAACATGTGACCTACAGCAGCTTCCCTGGGCAGCTTCCCAGTAGCAACGGATCCAGAAGAAACAAACAACCACGTCTGCTGCATCAGCATAGTCCTGCCCTGTCACCCTATACGTACAACGTGCAAGGAAAGAGGATATTGAGGAGGGAGAGGAATGGAGGTCGGTGATGCAAGAAGAGCAGCTCTCTGAATATTTGTCTCATCAAGGCTCAAAATAATGTCTGCCCATGGGCTAGGTCACAGATCAGTCAGTTTCTGACTTCATTTGTAATCTGCAATCATTTAATGATTTGGGATTCTTGTTTCTTTATACTCACAAAACCAAGTGATCGTTCAGAAAACCTATACCATGACTTTTGTGTTATTGTTTCCGCTGCACGAATAAGACAAAAACAAGCTCTGAAAGCAGTACGCTGCAATATCAGGTAATTATATCGCAATATACCCAAGCTCTTTCAAATAATTAGTTAGTCAAACATCTGCTGCAAATTAATATCGGGCCAAACTTGTCTCTTGGGTAATTCAATGGACTTCAGTACCATTAGGCAAGGGATGATCTGTTCCAACACATTTACTGTCTGTGGATAATTTGCTCTGGTTTAGAGCTGCTTCCTTGCATTGCTCTAGCTTGAAATCCTCTTGCAGTGCAGTTGCTATTTACTAGCTTGTGCTGATGCATCCACTTTTTCTGGCTTAACTCAAGAAAATTCAAAATGCACACACTGCCAAGGAAATGAATTTATTCAATAAGCCCTGCAATGTCAACTCTTACTAATTCTGTAATGTTGGAATAAACAAAGTCAGAAATTACGCTCGGCTTTCTAGCCATCAATAAAACCTTATAAATCTGTAAGGACTCATAAATTTCACTGTACAAAAACTGATATTAAGGCAACTCTTAACTTGGAAAATTCAAATTGCATTTTAACCAAACAACAAATGAAGCTAATACGTATTGACTGCATTAACAATTCATAAATGCACAGAAAAGAAATAAACAGTCTCTATAGTGTTGCCACGTCTTTGAGGCATTGATTAAACTCTGTAGATGCCAGTCTGTCACTCTAGCAGCTATTCAATAAGTCCAATGTTTGTCCATCAATGTCTTTTGTCATTGGTCTGACTGTCCTGCTCCTGCTCAGGTTGGCAGCAATTTCAAAAAATGAACTGTCACCATGGGATAATCAATTAATCAAGCATGAATTGCTTGACCGAGTCTTCTAATGAATGTTCACATGTAAACACTTGTCAGACCCTTTGCAGACCAGAGGGTTTGTGTGGTTATATCCGTGTCTGGGCAACTGACTGGCAGCAAAGCCCGTAAGCACTGACCTATCTCATTGTGTTAATAATGCACATTGCTTACAAGTATTTCTTTAAAATAGATTAGCTACAACCATAACGATTTTATTGATTTTACAATCTTTTCCCCTTCTATGGAAATGGAGGTGAATCTTTGCAGGAAGCAGTTGGTACCCCACAGGAGTGAGGCGAGTATACATCGTCTCACACCCTGGTGTGGAAAGGTTAATGCATTTTCGTGAGCCATTACCCCCCCTCTCACTCACAAGACCAATTTCTATCCAAACCCTACAATCACAATACTGCTTAGCAACACCCCCAAAATCCTATTGTTGTTTCAGTGATAAGCCTCATTCTTAGGGATTACATTTGTCAAATTAATATGAAAACTATGTAACAGTTCTCTGTGAAGGTGTACTTCTTAATTATTTCGTATAAATACAGTGGCTTAAATCACTGTGGCTGTTGTTATCAGAAGAGTGGAGGGTAACTATTTCAGTAAGCAGTAGTAATGGTCTGCTAAGCTATATGGGATCCTGAGGCACACTAAAGTATCAATTTAGTTCCTTAAACTTAGTCTTGAACCTTTAAATAAATCATTCTTATTATCTAAACTGGTGAACAGAATGGATTAAAGACTTTTTTAAACAAAAAAAAGTATTTTATTTCTAAGATAACTGGATTTCAACAACCAAACACTAGATTTTGTCCCTCAGAACTTTTGTTTCTTTTTTTTTTTTGCCACTGAAACCTCCAATATAACCCAAAGAAGAAAAAATTCAATACAACATTATTTTTCTACATACAAACACAATAGTTTCACCTATAAATACACATCTTTTTGGAGCACTTCCCCTCCTGAACAATCCCCACTGAACAAAACTGCACGTTTTTAAACCAGAACTCTTATTTAGATGAAGGATTACGGATTTAGGAGTCCCACTTTAGTCAGACTGGTTGTAAATTCAGAGCCTCTAGTCATGTATTTATAATTATGAGCTTCACTGTGCCAGTTTGTAAGCAGAACTCCCCTCTGGTTAACATGGGGAGGTGTGCTGGAGAGTGGCTAGATGACACAGCCAAGGAGCAGTAAGACTTTGCATACAGAAAAGATTTTACGACATGTCCTTTTTTAAATTCAAAATCACAATTTATGGACAGGAACTATCTTTTAAATTTATTTTAAATACTGCCTCTGCTCTGAGCATATTTTTGAAAATGCATGAAGCTAATTTAAACATGCAAAATGTCATTCTGTACCTCTATGCCACATGTCAGTGTGTGCATGCCTGCAGGAAAGGGCGCCCATTAGGTATAGGAACATGCAGGATGGATTCCCTTCTGGTACTGGCACACACGAGTTAAGCATATGGGAATGTGTGCGACCCACAGTATGCACATTAATTTGGAAGATCTGACATTTATGAACTTTAAACTGCTTCTCATGATTACAGATTCATGTTTCTGGATGACTTTACCAGGAGTGTCTTGGATGAAACCCTATGGGACTGTCTCATGAGGCACCAGAAGGGTAGCAGCATGTCTAGTATGGTTAGCCTCAGATTTCTCTGAATCTAAGTAAATGACACACAGCAATCGTTCAAGGAAAATGCCATTTTAATTACAATAATTCTTATTTAGCAAATTCCATTTATGAAAATGGCATACAGTCCTGTGGAAGCACATGCATATGGCTCTTTCAAGTACTAAGGACTCAGGTAACACTGCATGGGGATAAAAGCAAGGTTGCTTTTAGATATGGACATTCACAACCTAATTTAAGAACTCTGAAGAACTCTAACTATAGAAACGGCCATAGAGGCAAGTTTACATATCCACGTGTTTGACAAACTGGAGGGGAAACATATATGTAGTCTACTACAATTTAAAAAATAAGAAAAAAATTTAAAAAATCTGTGTTTCTACCTTGTAATCCTATGATTGCTTGTTAGTGACCAAATATTTTGAATGTACTTTTGTGAAAAGAATGTATTTTGCAAGAATAGATCTGGGGCCAAGACTGGAGTTCAGTTTAGGAAGTTAATCCCAATGAGATCCATGTTTCTGCCTCTCTACCAGAGATCACTGTTCCCACATTTTGGCTGGCCAAAAAAATTTAATGAATTTTCATTTTCAATGCAAACTCAGACAGTTGTTTACAGAACTGTTAAAAATGAAAAATAACTTTTTTCCCTGGGTTATAACAAGTCCAACTCAGTTTCTCCAGCTGCTTCACCCTTCTAGATATATAATTTTTCCACTAAGGTTAGCTGCTTGAACCAGCCCAGTTCCTGGCTGCAAAAGAATCATGCAACAAAACTAAGGCAATGGCAGTCTGGACTCAGCCCAACCATGCCTTGCAGTTAGTTTAAACTTGCCTTAATTTAAGCCACCAATAAAGGTGCTTTGAGCTGAGATTACTGATTTAACATGGAAACACCTGATGCAATCAAAAAAAAAAAAAAAAAGAAAAGGATAAAGGGTAGCAGCATCTTAAAATGCCACAGTCTCTACTGGTTATTATCTGGCAACTCACTCACTTTCCAGAGGTTTTAGAGATAAAATACTGCAGCGAGTACAAGGATTATTCTGTTCTGAAATGAAGCTGTATGTTCTTTTATGCCTCCCAAATCACACAGTGTTATTAATCTAATATAAAAAGCATCAAAGAATGAAAATGGCATCTGAGACAGTACATATCAAGCTATATACATGCTTTTAAAAGAGTAAATTTAGCACTGAAAATGTGCTTCCAGTTGTTTTAATGCTAGTTACCCTATGTATTTCTCTTTTTGCTACATTATTGTAATAATGTATTTACTTACAAATACATTATTTCTTTCATTGCAAACACCTGAACTCAGTTTCCAGAAAGAGATTAAATTTATAAACCTTGGGCTTTATCAACTTTCAGATTTCCAAAGCTCAAAGTTAGATCAGCCATTGTACAGCTATTTTGTTTTAAACAAAATTGATTTTTTAATATTATTGCCACTTCTCTTGATTTTCTGGAACCACATGAGTGATAGGGCAGAGCAGGCTGTTTCATTCATTCCTAGATTACAGTTTGTAATGTAAGTGGTTCTTCTGAATATCCATGAAATTAAAACGTATGTGAAGTAGTAGTTATTTTCTCAAAAAAGAGAAATGCCTTTGGAGGAAAGGCAAGCAAGTAAATCCCACCCAGGTTGCATAAAACGCTCTCCACCTGTGCCCTCCTGAGCATGTTCTACAGAATAACATGAAAAAGAGAAAGTAGGCGTTCAAGCGTAACAAAAATATATCGGTTAACACAGCTATCAAGTTTAGTTTGCTTAACGTCATGGAGTCTGATTCTCATTTATGCTTTTCCACTATAATTTATACCGTAGGAAAGTCCATGTAAATTGCTAGAAAGTATAGAGGGGTGTTAATGTAACCAAAAATAAGGCTCACATAATGTCATTTTTTTTTCATAGAACAGCCTGGAATCTTCAGACATTACTTACAGGTTTTACTTAAGGAACAGACATTTTTGCTACTTCCCTGGATTTAACAAAGTCAATAGAAGGTATACATAAATGTAAAGGATTGAAAAGCCATTCCCAAAATTTATGAAGCCTGGGATGTCCCCACATGTGATTCTCAATCCTTTCAAATTCCACAATGGCATTTCTGGGTTGATAATAACTATTCTACAGTTCCGTTCAGGTTTTATTCCTAAGCCCATTTAAGTTTGCAATATCTGTATAGCTGCAAAAGAAATTTTAAAACAGAAAGGCAAATTGTAGCAAATACATTAATCTGTGACTTCAGTGGGACCACATTGCTGTACATCAGCGCATAATTCAGTCCACTGCCTCTCTCAGATGCTCTAACCAGACACCACCACACATGATTTCCTGTCCCATCGAGGGTTTCCTCATTTCCAAGCGGTCCATAGCCTGAACAGATGTATTCAGCAAACCCAGTTTAGCACTAGGTTTTAATGAAAGATGGCCAGATTAAATGTGCATGAAAACCACATTGCACTGATACCTGAGAGTACCATCTATTTTCAGCAGCACTCGATTTCATTTACGGAAGAGCAATGAAGTTTCTGACACATGCTCTGTTGCCGTCATAACACTTTTTCTTAAACTTTTGCCAAAAGCACCTGGGGCTGGAAGGTCCCCACTACCTACCACTGACAAGTCTGCTGCATATACTCTAGATAAGCGATTCCAACATCACCCTTAAAGCATCAACCCACCAGGAGCTGCCTGGGAGGTTATTACCTGTCAGCCTCCTGCATTTTATTATCCAACAAAGACTTGACTTTGGGGAATCTGTGAGGTGTATTTCATACGGCTTCAAATCCATTTCCATACCTTCTAAAGTGCTTTATCCACAGCACATCTATGATTATCTAACACCAGATTGCAGGGATCTTTTTGGAAATACTTTGCCTGAAGCACTGATCTTGCAAACGCCGTCATACATGCTAAACCTTAATCATGTGCCCACTCCCGTGGAAATCAGTGACACAATGTGAATATTTGCTTTATACTTAATACACTACGGAGTGATATGACAAGGACAGAAAAGCATCTCTGTGTAAACAGACTAAGGACTGTGAGAAACTGAAGCAAAGAAACAATACCTACACTTCTCCCTTCCTCCCTCCCTGCAAAAGTTTTTCCGCTTTCTCTTGTGGTATTGGTGTATATTTCAGCTTCTACTCTTCTAAAGGTATTTTTAATTCAGTGTTTTCATTTAAAAATGCTGGCTGAAGATACAAGGAACCTATAGCATCAACATTTTGAAGGCTTTTAGAACTCACAGTATCGATTGACAAGATTTTTTAATTCTTTTGTATTTATTTGGTTAATCTTAACATAGTAGAGGGTTTTTTCCTATAGTCTAATATTTCTCTGTTAATATGAGGGCAGAACACTTATTTAACGAAAAATAAAATGAGAACTACTCACATAATCATCTGATTGCAGGAGCAAGGGATTTGGAAAAAAATCATGCTTTTAAACAAATTTTTTAAATTATGTTTAAATTATGAGAACTAGGAAATAATAATAATAACAATCACCATCATAATCATAATCATAATGCTATTATTAAAGCCACCTTCCCCTGAGGCCGACTTGAGCTCTATTGTGGCGCACAGCTTGCTCAGGCCTTGAGCACAGGGAAGAGTGCCGGGTGCTTCACAGTGCAGGGCGCTGAGGAGCAGGAACGTCAGAATTAGCAGGCCCACCAGGGGAAGGGGCAGCACCGATGCAGGAAGGATGGACAGACTGGACCAATCCTTACAGATTTGAGATTCCCCTGCTGCTGTCTAAAAACCTTGGTTTGTCAAGGAGCAAGGATTGGACTTCAAGGGAAAGTGGGAGCCCAGCCTGCCAGGAGGGCCGACTACCACAGCGCCAGTAGCAATTGCGGTGAAATACTGTCCCTCCCGCTACAGCCCGGTGGCTCACGATGACTTAGGCAGGCAGCAATATCCTCAGACTCCAGTAGCACGCCAGACTCATGTCAACTTTCTACTACTGCTCTTTGAGATAAATACAGCATGCTCCTTAATCCTACCAGTGGCTTAGCTGTGCTTTTTCACTACCGACAGCTCACAGGATCAAGCCCGGAGTTGTTAAACAATCCAAGAGAAATACGTTTCAGGATTTTGCTATCTTCAAGCTTTGCAAGAAGGCTATTGGTGAAAAAGACAGTGAATAATCGTATTTGTTCTGCTATTAAATGGCCAAATAATACATAAACATTATCTGAAGCGGATCAGTTCAAAACGTTTATGCTGCTACTGAATGCCACCTAAATATAGCTGGGTAGATCAATTGAAAGATGGAATTCACCTCAAGTTCAGAGTTGGAAGTACAGGCCGCATACAGCATGCACCTGGTTAATCCACAGAAACCAGCAAAACACACAGGCAAAAGGAGAGTCTGAAACCCCTCAGCAGCATAGTAGGACTGACTCAGGTCTGAAGTTGTACTGCTGATGCTTATCTGTAACAGGAATCATTTACCTTTTACTGGGAGGACTTGTCATAGGAAGCAATGGACTGAATTCAGTTTTCATTAAGAAATGCGAGATTCCCGCCCAGCTGGCGAGGCACACAGCACTGCAGCTACCGCTTTCCTCATACAAGTTCATCCCCACCCTTACTCAGTTGCACACCCTGTTAGCCACCTGCCTTTTTCGTATAGTTGTTTACAGAAGAATGTATTCCAGGCTGCTGCTTAGTGGAGCACGCATTCCCATTTGAACATATATGGGAATATTTAGTTTAAAATTTACCTGACATATTACAGATAATAGGATCTGATCTTCAGTTACTGTAACTCCGTCAAAGAAGTCCTTGCTGGAAGCTAAGGAGCTAGTTACCTGCTTGATTTCTTCGGTTAATTAAGTCTGCTACACAAAGTATTGTTTTGCAGACAGCATTGCACTCATGCTGAAAGAGTAATAAACTAGTAGAGCTGTTCATGTTAAGTGTTTGTACTGCTTGTACTTTGTTAAAGAAAGTGTAAATCTATTTAGAAGAGGAATCATTGCTATCATCCAGGATATTAGCTCAAAGATAGCTTATTTGTCAACTAAATACATACCTGTATCTCTCTCTCCCCGCATATAAACGGATGAAAGTAATCCTCTTTGTGGGTTTTATTTGTTCTTGCTCTAACTTAACAACTCTGCACCTGTCCAAAAGGAATGCCTGGCACAATTCATGAGCTGGTTTGAGCTGGTACCATGAACGGCAAGGATGCCACAGCTTTTTCATTGTAGAAGTGCAATCCTTGCTACCTGGGCCTCTCCATCAATGAGCAATTCCAAACGCAACACAGATTGTAATATTGACCGATTTCTTTTGCTTGTTTTGTTTCAGCAGTTAAATCCTTGCACAAATGCAATTTGAAGTACTAGACAAGCTCAACTGTTTCCTGGTCTATGTGCTCAAGGCCAAAGGAAGAACTCCCTCACACTTTTTATCACATGACAGCAATATCACTCTGACTTAAAACTTTGGATAGAAGATGTAAGTACCAGTAATGTAGAAGGTCTATCAGTAGCATTAGGAGACCTTCTAAAAATGTAAAATTAATCTAGGGACCCTAATTTTCATAAATGTCACAAGTGGTATAAAAGAATGCCTTTCTGCTATATTTAACAAACAGCACATGCAGGCGTGCTGCCAGCCTTCGCATGGGCCAAGGGACACACAGCAAATTCTTACAGCATTAGTGTTTACTTCATGGCTCCTTTGAAAACAACAGTGGCTAACTATGTTGATGGAAGTCTTGCCTGAGGTCCCTGAACAGTCATTAAACTCTTAGCTTTCTGTTCAATATAAAATGACATGCTCTTTCTGCATTTCGTTCACTGAGCTGCTACGGAGGAGCCATGATTCGATTGATATGCCTGGCTCAAGCCCAAAAATGATTGCATTGCACTCTCCGGTAGCAGGCTGTCAGTTCACATTCAGAAAGCCATACAGGATGCAATTGTCTGGTCACCGAAAATAGCTTCGGTGCATATTTAAGCCATTTCAATGTGGCAATATGAGAATTAACTCTCTCTTCTCCTTCTGGAAATTTATCATTTGCATGGCAGTGCTGTTCAGTGTGCACGGAATCATTGCATCCCACAACATATTAATATTTTAGTTTGTTATCTCTTAAGTTATTTTTAGCAGCCAACTGTCCTTGCGTGAAGCTCAAAACTGCAGCGAGATGCTTAGGCATGTTCTGTGCATGGTCAAGGACGTATCATCATACATCTGCTCAGCAGGCTGCAGCCTTGTCTATTATTAAAGTAATCTCTGAATTGCTACTGTAACACATGTAATCATCAGACGCAGGATGTCTTTTCCCACCTGCTCTCTATTTATTACCCTGTTATCCTACAAGTTTTAACAGTAACTTGCATTTCAGCTGATAAACACCTAGAACTGAGACTCACTGTAACAAAGCAGAGAATATTTTGTGATTTTTATTTTTTTGAGCTACTAGAGCATATTCTCAGCTTTTCTGTATGCATTTCTATTTTTAGCATTAGTTTAAGGACAGAGAAATTTATAATGATACAACATAATTAAATATCAATACTCTGGATTTACAGGCAAGAATCACATTTAATAAACCAAGTGGGTAATAGATTCTATTGCTTTGTCCTACTTTTTGAAAATGCACAGGCTTTCTATAGGAACTGAAGTATTAGAATACCAGTTTGGAAATGGATTTATGTCAAATTTTATACGCTCGAAAGGTCAGTGGTCCCCAACTGAAACCTTTGCTGTTTTTTCGTGACATAATAAAGGGCTCACCAAGATCTTTAATGTGTTAGCTGCATATACTCCCCTGCCGACATATTAACTATCTAATTTTTCTACTCGAGAGCAGAACTTTTGCATTTTGGAAAATTTAGCACAGTGCATGTAGGTATTAAGGGATAAATTAATTTTATTATCCCCTCCCTTCCTGTTCAATACAGGGAGTGAGAATATGAGTAGTTGAAACCATCAGCAAGCATTAATGTTACAGCTTTTGAATTTACTAGGCATTCTCTCAGAAAACAAGGGAAATAACAGTGTCACTGGAGGTGCTTTGCAGGATCTCAATCTCCCAGTCTTCACCTTCAGGAACCAACCCTTTCTGAAATTATGGCTTGATTCATGTAGCTAGCTTGCCCTCCCCAACTAACTGCCTTGCACTCATGCCATTCTCTGTAAAAATAAAGAGGAGATTCCAATTTTCTGAGAACACAGAAGGTAAATTCTCATGTTAACCCCCAAAACTGAAAAAAAAAAAAGAACAGTGGAGAGCTGTTTCATGATTTTCTTAACATATAATTTCTGTCCAGTACTAGTATTCTGCAGCTGCCATCACTGAGAAGAGGAAATTTTCCAGAAAGTGCAAATACCAAGCTGGAGCAAACCCTTCCCATTCAACAACAGCACTTGTGCACAACACCCGCTCCTTGCTTGTTCCCCGCACCTAAGCATCAAGAGCATGTGTCCCTGCCAGCAAGCAAGGCTGTGGGGACTCTACGTCACCTTCACACCTTACCTTCCCTCCCAACGTTTCATCCCTACTCCTACAGCCTCTGCTGTCAAAACAACTCTCCCTGATAAACCAGTCAAAAGCAATATGGCTGGAATTTTTGTCCTTAGGTAGAGGTCAGGGCCAGCCGATAGCCCTACCCAGTGACAACTGGCTGCTAGAGTAGCAGAATGAGAAATATTTGCACCAGTTACTCTCTGCTTCATACAGAGCAAATTTGCATCACTACTAAACCAGAGACTACGGCACATATTTCAACTGATCGTGTTTAAACAGTACTAAAGGAAAGGAATGAGAAAACAAGATTCAGAAAGCAAATAATTTCTAATTCATGTATTTCACAAAACAGCTTTATTTCACTGTAGGAAAACCAAAGTGGTGGATTCTACAGGTCTTATATGTTGTAGAGATAGTAGAGGTTAGGTAAATATTTTACAGAAATGCTAATGAAGTATTGCTTATTCAGCTTTTGCAATTTGTTTCCAGCCAATTTCAGTGTTTTTTTATTTTACTTTCTGCAGTCCCTGCTTATAGATACACACTCATGTTCACCATCTCACATGGTATATGATGCCTAAAGTTTTAAAAGAATATATTTTAGCAGAAAAAACAGATTAATGCCTTATGTCTTTAGTCATTATGTCATACAACAAATACTACAAAACTGGTATAAAAGGAATTTAAAATCTTAATTCATACTATGCCAATCAAATAATATGAAAACATTTCCCAGGCAAATCATATTCTCAGGGAAAGAGGCCCAGATCTGTACTATTTCCTAATGATAATTCTATAATCCTCCTATAATTCTATAATAGATTACAAAAATTCAGAGGCTTAGTATCAAACTATCTATTCAGAATATAAGAAGCATATGACAAAGTATTTATACAATTGACTTGGCACAGTAGTTTTCAGGGAGGATATGAAAAATGTAATTAATTGGTTCATAATTTATTAATAAAAAAGTAAGGAGTTGGAAGGGGTGGTTTTGTTTAAAACACCTAGACTTCACTGTAACCACATGTTTAAATCTCAGCAGGACTGCTTTAAAGAGGAAATGGGATAAAATCACATAATTAATTAACTCATAATTTATTCATGAAAAAGGAGTTGGAAGAGACAGACTTGTTTAACACATCTAGACTCCACTGCTACCAAATATTACAGTCTCAGTAAGACAATCAAGTCCTTCATTCTACCCAACGTATAATCCAAGGACTGTGCCAATTACAATGCACGTATCTGGGGGGGGTGTACGCATGTGCGGGCTCTTTACACAGAAGAACTTATAATCAATAGTCTTGCCTGTGTCTAAGTGACAAAAAAGATAGTACTCCCCAGGAAATGAAGAATGTGCTGTGGTACAAGTACAGCCAGACTGTCCCCTCCCTCTGCTGAATTCCCAGGTTGTGAAAAACTTGTTGTGGATACTTGGTCAGTTAAGGTATCAACATATAAACTGTCCCAGGAGCCTTTGGGCTGAAAAAAATGGGATGAGGGCTTAAACCTAGATAAAAAAGTATAGCGTTTGGTAATTAAAGTTGGTAATGGCTGACTGCAGGTCTGAATCTAGCAAAGCACTTCCATGCATGCTAAGATTGAAGTAGTTAGTTTTGCTTACATGCTTAAAAAAAAGTTAGGTGAATGACTTCTGTAAGTAGCAGCGGCTCTGGAAAACTAAGCTGAGGCTTACTTTGGAAGATAGATTTCTAAAAGCAACCGGCAGTTTTGTTTCCCTCCCTTTCTGCATCCCTTATATTTCAACCTCATTGTTAGGTCTCATATGGCAGATAAGAAGATAATATGACACTACATCCGAACACATCCATTCACTGTTTAAAGGCACTGCATGTCCTAGACAACCTAATAAACAAAAGGTTTCAGGTGCTCAGCAACACTTTTCAGGATAAGGCTTCTAATGAGAAGCGACTACTTGTACAGCATGCTTGCTCGGTAATGAACGATAAAAGATGAGGACTCTTGCTTATACTCATCTACAGTAAAAATACTCCTGGCTGCAGCCTTCAGCTAATTGCAAAAATCAGGTTCCATTGTTGTGAAGAGGTAAGAAAGCGTCAGAGCCCCATCTGAGAGAAGAGCTCTTTGTCATTTCTTTCCTCTCTTTTCTTCTGACAGCAGTGGAAGTATGACATAGCTGAGCGCTGTATTAGACACCTAGAGTAATTCAATCAGTTTGAGATCTTCTGTTTGAGTATGGTTTTGGGAGTAGCTATACAAGACACAGAAAATGTCCTGTGAAAAAAAGGGTGGTATTTAACATGGCTTCAGTGGCTCACGTGATTCATGACTGATGAGCATCATTTCAAATGAGTGTTATCTGTGTCTCCCTACCAGCATATGCACATGCCATATATTGTCCAGAAAAGTGTTTAATACATAGTTAATAGACTTGTTCTGTAAACACATACTAATGGAAACAGCAGTTACTAACACGGGCAGTGCTGTCCATGGCTTTTAGTGGTAATACTCAATAAGTAAAGTGATTCTGTTCTCTTCTATGCGAGACAGACGGATCTCATCCCTGCACTGCAAAGCCTGTGCTCACATTCACGTTGGTAGAAAAAGTACACTGAGGCTTATTTTCATATCCGACTGTGAAGGCAAATGCCATAGTTAACATGTCTCAGTGCAGGAAAATCCAAAAGAGCCAACAAAGTGAGCATGATCTCCAAAGAGCTTTTCTAAACTTCAATGTCACAGCCTTAACAGAGTATCTATAATTAACGAAATAATTAAATTAGATTTACGTAGAGGCAATCCAAGACGCCGGTCCCAGATAAGTGAGTGATCCATTTAGAATGATCAATCACAACCACGGTGAAATGCTTGCAGGCCAAACCCGTTACCGCAGCACACTGTGCCTGACCACAAGGAGGGCCCCACAGCCTCTGAGTGGGGGGACAGCACCTGCCAAAAGACTTGGAAAAAGAGATACCCAGGAATGCTGGCCAGCCTAACCGGAAAGAACTGCCCTAGTTTCATTCACGCATTGCAGTTATTTTACATTTTGTCTTCAGTGTCGCCTGAACCAAACTCCACAGCCCTAACTAAACACTCACTGAAATCTGGCATCCTTCTAGTGTAGTTGGTGAGGCGTATGTATTTGTGATGGAGCACAGTTTTATATCAAGTTTGACTTTCTCGTGGAGATTCATTTCCACAGTCTTTTATTTCCCATTGACTATAACAATTCACAGCAACAACACCTCACGGTAACGTATGATAAACTTGCAGAGTTTTACAGCAGGAGCTAAATGAAACGGTGTCACCAATGCGTGTTAGTGCAGTGCAATCGGTACCACTCGTATTAAACAAATGGATATTAAAGTCCCTCTCACCTCAATAACTGTGAGACAAACTCTACTACTGCATAAATCGCACAGGTATCAAGGGGTCAACATGCAGACAGATGCTGTATTAGGAACTAAATCTCAAAACAGCCAAGTTAAAACCACTATAATAGGAGATCCTTACTGTCTAGAAGACACAACCTCCTGGCAATAGCATCTGCTAAAATACTATATTTCTTTCAAAACTAGCAAGCAGAAAACTAAAAGGAAATACAGTTTTTAAAACATTTAAATATTTGCATATTTGCTGATTTAAAGGAAAAGAAGCTGCCCGATAAAAGGATCCGGTTTGCCTGAGAAATGGAGCGTTCAGGAGAATAATGTAAACCTCTTCCTTGCTATGTGCTGCTTGCGGTAACAGGGGAATTAGGCCCCTGCATTTAATTTCCCCAAGTGGCTGTGTAGATCCAAACAAGGGCAGAGACACTGCTTTAAGGAGTGTTACATAGGACACACAAGGTGGTTTGCTAAACTAAATCCCTCCACTGTTTTCCACAGCAACCTCATCCTCCCCTTTTTTTTTTTCATTAAAGCATAACCCAGGTACAGTGAGCCAAGAAAGGGTTAAAAAGAAAATCTGGTCTTCATACTTTTTTGATTTTGTGAGCATGAATCTCTTTCATGGAACAGCTGTCAAGTCAGCCAACGAAACAGGTCTGCTTAGGTCTCCTGATAATACCAACTGCTGTTGTTCATGTATCCTCAGTGACAGCGGCAAGATGAAAATCGAAATGAATCGCTCTACAAATGAGACACTTTTCTGCTTTGACTTTCCAAATGTGACAGTGTTGTTTGTTTTCTCAGTCAGCAACATTTAGAGATGTTAGAAGGCTCTGGTGTCAGAAAGTTGCTCAGGGGACAGTTTCAAAAAGACCAAAAAAAAAGGAGAAATCTGCATAACAGTTCCTTGCACAATTATGTTTAAATTTCTGTCCATTAGTACTACTTCCACAAAATTGAACTGCAAAATATTCCTAGCAATACAAACTACTGCAGACTTTGAGTGGCAACTGTTAACATTTCATATCTTTCTACAGAGCATTTATTCAATACCCTTACTGTGCTATAGATGCAAAATGTTAGTTCTCACCATACAAGCTACTGATCAGCCTCAGCTCCCACTGACAGGCTGCAATAGCACAGATGCATTACCTTCCATCCGTCTGCTTAGGAGAAAAGTGTTTTTCAACAGATCACAAATTACACAGAAAAAAGATTTTAAAAACCATTCTTTCTTCAATATGAGTTTGAAAGATGAATATTTGCCCTTCTATCCAAAGAGCTGAAAACACCCTCCAAATACAAATGAATTAAGCTTCTACAGTATATGTGAAATAAATATTTCTCTCCAGCTTGCACAGGAAGAACCTAAGGCACAGGGTACCTGCTGGAACTCATCAATTACTCTCTTGTTTACTGCAATATGTAGCTAGAAACAAAAATTAAACTTGTAAAAGACTGATTTTTTTTTTAACAATTGCATTAAAACTCATGAGCCATACTGAAACACTGAAATACATTCTTATACATCCAGATGAAACCTTCCTTTTAAAATATATCTCCACTGCATCATTTTCCTCCTTATCTAATACCAATACAACTATACCTAATACAAGTAGCACAATGCAACGTTCAGATTTCCCCACATTTTTGAGTAGGCTTTAACACTTATCCATAAAATTTTTTTTAAAAAAAAAGGAGAAGGCTTTTAAAAAATGCATTATGTATTTCAGTTCATTTGGCTTCAAAGGAACACAGACCTTACAGATTTATCTACATGATAGTTACAGACATGTCTGTTAGAATAGATCAGCTCAGGGCGGTACTGTACTAACGCAAAGCAAAATGTCTCTCACATCAGTACGGTTTTGGAGTATACTGAGGGTTTTCATGTGTATCTACCCCAGTTACATAGTGATATCCCAAATCTCTAGAATCTTTTGGAAGTTTTACTTTAAATCCACTGAGCCAAAAATCTGATCTCAGTCAGACCTCTGAAGCCCACCCTTGCCAAATAATCAACTTTAAAACTTCCTGTTCTGTCAAGCAAGCTTTATTTGAGGGGCTAGCCATCCAAAATCCCTGGGTTTGCAGGTGCCAGCTGTAAGACATCCACAGAGCCCAATTATGATTTAATAATTAATATCAGTACTATGCGCTAACAGCACTTTCACTCTGAGAGTCTCAAAGTGCTTTGCAAATATGAATTAAGCCTCCAAACATGCTGTGAGTGTCCCCATGTTACCAATGAAGGAAGTGATACTCAGTCATTTGGTCACTTTATACAGAAAATCTGTGAGAAAGCAAAAATAGTATTAAGAACCCCACAATCCCAGTTTTATATTGCTAGCACAAAGCCATCTTTTCTTTCTCTCTTTTTTTTTTTAAAGTTCTTTTAAAACTATTTTCTGGTTTTACAGAGACAATTTTTTCTTGAACCATATGGGTAGATAAAGAAACTAGGTCCACAAATTCTCCATCTTGAACCAGTTATTCATGACAATCAGATTATTTTGCATGAAGAGAATTTTTGGCACCTGGTCTTCTCTGAAACTGAGGAATAAGTGAAGATGAGCACCATGTCACTGCAGTTACCTGGCACTGCCTTATAAGATCTTGTACTTTAGCTGCTAAACTTAGAACCTATTATTTAAAATTTTCCATGCTGGGAATGTCTAAGTTGGCTGATTCTTTTTTTTTTCTTAAATTTCAAAATAAATGACCCAGCAGATTTAAAAAATTAGTTGGGGGGAGGGGAAGAGGCAATTTTGCCACGTGAATATTCCCTTTTTTTAGTTTCTTTTTAAATAGCTGAAATCAGGTGTATATTCTGCTGAACAAGTGGCATTGTTGCTAGCAAAGGGATATTGCTGATGTTAGAGATTTGCCTTTTGTTCTCCTTGTTGAAAGGTACTCACATATGACCCTTTGCTCCCACCAGACAATCTTCTTTGCATTTCTAAGGCGAAGATCCGAGAGTCAGTCCAAGCTTAGGACACGGAAAAACTCAGATCAGACAACTAACAGGATAGTCAATTATATAAAATCCTTATCAAATAACTGATGATACTGCTGATAGCATGTTTTCTCTTCTTGATTTTAATCCTAATGCTTGTGCATCACAAACCTCCCTCAGTCCATCTGCGGAGGATGCCAAAGCGGAATTATTAAGCATTTTGTTTTGGCACTCTAGATTCACGTATAAACAAGCGTGAGGTAGCTCAATTAACAGGACTGCGCTCCCAAAAACATGAGACGTGGAACAAAGTAACGAGCGCTCCTGAAGTGTATGCAAATGTTTTCAGCGCCGATCAATCATGTCACATCCCTTCCCAAAGAAAACAGAGCTGGTGCCACCTGGCACAGTGCCGGCACTCCCAACTGTCACCAAAATAACGAGCTCCCCTGTAGGTTCCCCAGCGGAGACGCCGCAGGGAAAGCTGGCAGGGCACCGCGGGCGCTGCCCGCCGGCCAGCCCGGCGAGGGAGGCTCCAGCCGGGGCACCGCTCCCTCCCTTAGCCAGGGCTTGGAGTGCTGGCCTCGCCACGGGCATGGTCGCTGTCCTGGCGACTTCAGCAAGGTACTCTACAGGCAGCATATCAAATTTAAATAAGAAGCCAGTCGCCAGGTAAGGCGACAGAGGTTAAGTCTGGGGTTTTGGGCATCACTGAGCTAAAAGCAAAAAAAAAAGAGAAGTAGGAGCTTCCTGGGCCGGTAGCAACAGAATGCTGCTCTCCTTCACGGCAAGCCCTGCCACGGGGATGCACACATCAAACGAGCGTGTAAGCCACTGAAGATTTCAACCTATTGGTATCAGGCCATTGCTTCCCCCTTCAGATAACTTCCATGTGCCTTCCTCTCCTTCCTAGATCTCCCACAGCAATAGCCTCTTTGTTTAAGCCTCCAATATTCCCCCTAGTGCATCTGGTCCCTTTCCATCTGACCTCCCCACCTGAAAAGCAATCCCAGCCTTGGGATATCTCTGCACTCCCCCCACCAGCTAGAGCAGCAGGACCAGCAATTGCAAATTACTCTATTGTGCCCCAAAACCGGCAGCCCAGGCTGCTTGCTGATGCACTGATCTACAGAAAATACTCCCATCCTGGCCCTCCACGTGCCAGCCTGGAGCTGAGGTGAAAGAGCAAGCCTGGCCAAAGCCGGTCTTTTACTAGGCTCAGCATGGGCATGCCAAAGGGATCGCCCTGAGGACATCAGGTTTGCCAGCCTGCCCTATTCTAAGATATCAGTGTTTTTTCATAGCATTTAAAATGTGTAAAGAAGTTGCTGCTGCGGAACCGAGTTGGGTTTGGGGCTGCAAAAAGGAGGAAATTTTCACATCTGTCAGGTTAATTTAAATAAGGTTGGTTAGTCAGAGCAGTTCAGCAGTTTGCAAAGTCAAAATAAGTCCTTAAGAGATGAGTGGGGCCTCAGGGAAACTGACGATAAACATACTTACCAATGGGCTATGCAATTTACTATAACATATTATACACATGAGTGTGAAAGCCACGTGTGTGTCTGCAATTTGCATGTGCATGCACCCATTCACAAATCAAACTTTAAAGCAAGAGTGAGGGGTCTTTGATCCCTTAACGTATTAGAGCTGAATAGATTTAGCCAGCAAGTTGATAAACGATACGCCTGCTTAATTTGCTCAATTGCCAGGGCATAGATTTTGTGCAGCGTGTTGCAGTGTCTCTGGACAATGGATGACTGGCAGACCCACAGCCATGCAAATGGCACGCCTGGTCCTATCCACAAGCAGCTAAAAGGCATGCGCTGGTATTTGCTACCATGAATTTCCTGCCGTGTGGTCCTTTGTTCATTGCGGGATGCCTCCTTGCTCCAATGTAGTCTCTAAATTAGTCCTGCCTTAACAGTTTTCACACCATTTTAATGTCTTGAGCTAGGTATATGTTTGAAGAATCTGTATCATAAATATAATCTTATCTTTTATGTTGTATTTAGATATTATATTTGAGCTACAACAGAAAGATGTAATATTGACTTTTCCCCAGCATTTTACAGTATGCTTTAGAAGCCCAAGAAACCCAGGATGATCTCCCTTTCTTTCTACCTGAGCATTTCTTTTTCAACCCAAGTGCTCATTTGATTGGCTTTTCTGCGTGTAAAACTATAAAGAAGCAAGTATTTCCAGGATTATAAAGCAGGTACGTCTCTGGGTTCAAGCACCAGCTATTGATCTTTGCTCATATACTTAGTTACAGTATTACTGCAGCCCCTAAATAACACACGACTGAATTGCTAGACCATAAACACACCATTTGTACAGATTCTCTGCAACAAAGATAGTAGGACCCAAATTACTGGGTAATTCAGCTTCTCCTAATACTGCATAACATAGATCAAGCCACCAGATTGTGATCTCTTTTAGACCAGTATAAATAACTAGATATAAACTGTTGTAACAAAGATCAGAATCTGATCCACTGAGTACACACAGCTATCCTTGTTCATTTTCTCTGCACTAAGGGTAATGCAAGATCCTCTGAAGCAGAGTGCGCTGCTAGGTAGGGAAACGTGCTTGGTTAAGTTCTCATGCTAGCCACCAGACTGGCTATAAGACAACTCCTAATGGGTCTTTTTTCAGATTATCAGAGAGTCTCTGACAAGGGCTAAAATTGCCCACAAAGAATTAAATTTGAAAGACTTTGGGAACGTGGCTGTAAATTTGGTACATTACAGAAAATCAAACAAGATACAGAATAGGTGAATCCTGTATTATTCAGAAGTAAAATGCACAAGAAGGTAAGACTGGACAGCATATGGTGGCAGCCACATTCTCTTAAGCCATCAGTACACTCTGATGTATCCTGTGCAATCCCTACCTCTGCACGTACCACCGGTAGAACCTTGCTTCATAGGAAAGAATCTCTTACTACTTTTGTTAAAGATAGGTGAAAGAACTTATTAAATTCAAATAACTTCTTGCAGATATTTCGGTCCTGTGATATATTTTAGGTATGATTTCATTTTAAAAAATGGAAGCATTAATTGTGTAGACAGTACATATGGTGCAAAAAAGTTTCTGACAGTGTAAGAAGCAGTGATTTGAGTATACAGAATATCAGGAGTCAGTACTTTTATTGTTTTTCTGATTTGGTTTTGCTATTGTCTTTTACTTTGCTTTTACCATATACCATGTAAACTGAGTTGTAGTAAAAAGTTATAAATAAGCTACTGCCTCTGAAGCATGCTAGAATATATCATGTTCACAGTCCCTACCTCCTTCACAAGAGACATTTTTCTGGCAAGCTTTGTTTCTCCTGCTTGGTGTTTCACTATTCTTTTGTTGCTGCATAGTTATTTTGGAAGTTGTTCTTCTGACAGGAAGCCAACTTTTGTCAGTACACTGCACACAACATTTTTCACACAATAAATTTAAAAGAAGGTAGCCTCATTATGCAATCATTCTTGTGAACATTAGGAAAGCTATTAAAATTTGATGTGATCGTTTATCACAAGCATAGTTATTACAAATACTAATACAACAGATGTGATTATAGTTTACAAGTCCGTGCTACAAGAGAGGATGAGATGTTGGCAATTGTTGTTTGTCACATTTGGCTTAGAATTAATTCATATTAAATAATATTTTAAATGCATCATTTTGTGTTTTCCGCTGTGCTCCCAGATGGATGTTTGTTTTCTAATAGCTCACTTTTCAAGTTCCATAAATAGTTGTGATTTCTAATGTTAAAATGGGTAAATTACCAAATAATGCCAAATATTACTGCTCCACTTGTCAAACACAGTTTGATACGAAGAATTGGTTGTGTGTTTCTCAGAGTGCAGGGCACATTGTACAAGCTAACCAGCTTTACAAGGAAATATTCCTTCTGGCTTAATACTAGAAAATATTTGTTCTGAAAGGATTTTTTTTAAATTAATTGATTTTTAACAAAAGAAACCCTAAACCTACCATTATGGTTTCATTTCAGATAGGCAATGTCAGTCAGGCATGCTCTGTTAACCAAGAACATTTGCATGTCCTATATCATCTATACAAAACTTTGTGTTCTGTGTTGTCGTGGTTTAACCCCAGCCAGTAACTAAGCACCACGCAGCTGCTCACTCACTCTACCCATACCCAGTGGGATGGGGGAGAAAAAAATCAGTAAAAGAAGTAAAACTCGTGGGTTGAGATAAGAATGGTTTAATAGAACAGAAAAGAAGAAATTAATAATGATAACACTAATAAAATGACAACAGTAATAATAAAAGGATTGGAATGTACAAATGATGCATAATGCAATTGCTCACCACCTGCCAATCGACGCCCAGTTAGTCCCCAAGCGGTGATCCCCTGCCCCCACTCCCCCCAGTTTATATACTGGACATGACATCACATGGTATGGAATACCCCGTTGGCCACTTTGGGTCAGCTGCCCTGGCTGTGTCCCATCCCAACTTCCTGTGCCCCTCCAGCTTTCTCGCTGGCTGGGCACAAGAAGCTGAAAAATCCTTGACTTTAGACTAAACACTACTTAGCAACAACTGAAAACGTCAGTGTTATCAACATTCTTCGCATACTGAACTCAAAACATAGCACTGTACCAGCTACTAGGAAGACAATTAACTCTATCCCAGCTGAAACCAGGACATGTGTTTACATTTTGGACAGTTTCTTTTAGATGTACGTATTTGCTAATATCAAAATGCTAAATAAATCAATAATACGTCAAACTGTGTGGACAGTAACAGAAGATTGGGTGTCCCAGCATTAACCAAGTCACATGATTGACAGTTAATAATTTCCTGCCTAGTGATCTATAGGTAAATTCATTTTTGCTTTCATCTAATTACCAGAGTATATGCAGATAGCATCAGAAATACCTCTTCTACACTATCATTTATAGCAACTCTTGCACTCAACTGATCCATTAGCCTAATTCATCAGATACTACCAAAAATATGCAGCTAAATAAGAGCACTTCATAAATTACCAGAACTAGTTTCTAAGGCCCTAATTATTACCTTTAATTAACTATAGGAGCAGAAACATGATCACTGTCAAATATTGGCAAATCCATAAAATTTAGCTTTTTTAATCCTTGGTGGTACCCATAATTCAAGCAGTTTCCTACACTACATCTTCAACCTGGTTTCTAAAATCTGTTGCAATGTGCAAAATGTGGAGGTTCTTGAATGATGTCCTTAGAACCATGATGAGGATGAGTCCAAATACCAGGCAGATGGAAAATGAAGTTTAAGGTTGTATGAAAATACCCCAGTCTTTGAGTAGGATAAAACGGAACAGATGCCTCTCAGTATGGGGCTCTCTTTGAGAGCAGCTGAATTCATCGCAATCTCACTGCTTAATCCAAAGAGAGGAGAAACAGTTAGACCAATTTATCAAAAGTATAAAACTGTATTTCCATCCTGCTGCTCTTCACTCACAGAAATAACACGAGTTGTTTAGAGGAACCACAGGTACGATTACACTCAAGATTTCCAGGGACAGGAACAAAACCGGACTGTGTACCCCACACCTGCATCACGCCCCGCTGCCCGTCCCACCAGAGCTCCCATGGCTCACGTCCTTCCCCGCGGGTCCCTGCGGCGCCAGCCCTCCCCACCAGCTCCTGCTGGTGTTCACACTGACGGTTACCTCCGCATACTCCAGAGCTTACAAGCTCTGCACAGAAATATAAGCATGGTAAGCGTTAAGAAGCTTGAATCCATAATGATTGGTGAAGCAAATGAAGAGGTAAAGCTAGGCCTCCTCATAGTTTTCAGTGAAGATAAATCGACTATAAGGTTTTAACCTTAAATCAATTTTAAGGTTTTAGCCAAGTTTTTTTCTAGTGTCTGGGACCACAGGAGTTAGAACTAGAGTAGGTAAGCTGCTGCTTTCACTTCTGACAGACAAACACTGGAGAAAACACTTTTTTTGTTCCACCCCAAATGACAACTTTAGGAGAATAGGGCCAAGAAGACTCTACAGCTTGACAGATGCGGCATTCGCTTTGGATACAGTCGACCTAAGATCCTGTCCTTGCACCAAATTAAACACAACAGGAGGTTCAGTCTGAATTTTGCACATCCCTGTCAGCCACACGCTTTCTGACTCAACAGGTATTTAATTCTTTCCTCAAAAGGGAAACTGTTGCAGTAGATGAGTTTGAGAGCAGCAGCCTGCACTCGATGGACCTTGGAAGGCAAGTTAGGCCTGAATATTCACACCGTTAAAAACCAGACAGGACTAAATTTGAGAAGCTGAGCTTCTGACTGACCAATCTCTTATCGAGGTATCATCCATTACTAGAGACATTAAAATATATTTTGTCAACTATCTAAGGCAAAGCACACAGTACAGTTCCCTAGAAAAAGCCACAAATACTATACACAAATAAAATTTCACTCATTTCCAAGTCTGCCTATTCTGCAGCTGGTTGCTCGTTCATGCGTGCTGCTCAAGGCGACCATTTTGGCCACTGCCCACACCTACCCACTCCAGCATCCACCCACTCTCGCTTCCTTCTCCCAGTTGCCACCAGCCTCTGCATTACCTGCAGTGTGGCTCCAGAGCCACACCAGGAGACACCCGGGGTCACAGGCAGCAGGGCCGGGTGTAGCCGCCCTCATTGAACACCCTTCCCTCTGTCTCGGGTAATTGCTGAGCCGAATCTCTCTTTCATCTGCCTTTGGTGTGGCTAATAGCGTCTGTTTGCTTTGAAATGCGTGGGTTTGGAGGCAGGACAAAGGGCATGCTTCAGTTTTATGGAAATGTTCTTAAAAGCCTTTTCAAAAGTTGCTTCTGTGGTAAAAAAAAGAAAGGGGAAGTGAGTTTTGTTAACAAAACAAAACCCCTTGAGACATGCTTTATTTGCCAAGCAATGTACACAAAAACCTGATTAAATTAAAGTTACATTCATATATTTTAAACAGTCTTAAATTATTCATTTCCATTTAAAAAATATATCCAAGCACAGTTGCTTCAGTAATAAATTTTTAAGATGGTGGGACATTTTACATCACACTGTTCTCCAGAGATTTTTCATTGCATCTTGGGTTGTTCATTAAGCCGGGAATAGTAGAATAGGAAGGACTGGACAACACTGAGCAAAACATTTCTGGATCTGGACTCACTGTGCACAAACAGTGGAAGTAGTTGAAGAGGAAAGAGGGAATTGGAGGCCCCGTGCGCTGTAGAGCTGGCCCACGCTTCAGGAATGAGGGCCAGTGTTGTTAAGTGCTATACCACAGGGATGTCCACAGCACGTTTACTCCTGCAGGCAGCTGCTGCAGTCACTGTCTGTGTTAGAGTGCAGTAGCTCAATACAAAGTTTATTGGCAAAAGCAGAGAATTCAAATTATTCTTCTTCTGCTCTGCTGCTGTGACCCTTGAGTGAGCCTTCCAAACCCAGGCCTCGAGCATGCTCTCCTCCCCGCTGGTCTGTGGACTGAGATGATATCCCCACTACTGCTTCCCTAAGAAACCGTTTATATACTATACTGGTGCTGAAAAGAACTTGCCTGCTTAAGCTAAGAGGTACCTCGTATATAAAGACTTCCTACCGTTTTTGTGGACAAATCAAGCCACCCTTTCTCAGGACAGCATCTCTTGCCATTCTAAAATTGTCCAAAGCAAGTATTATCATAGACCAGTAAGCTACAAATCTGCACTGAATTTTTAATATAACAATGCACAGACTGCTTTATTTTTCAAGCTGCAAATCCAGTGAAGTTTTATGCACAGATGATATACAGAAAAGTCTTCACAGGCTGAAATTTAAGTCAGCAAGTTCTTGCAATTTGCTTTTAAAGACTGGGGACAATAAAAAGCATCTAACCTGCCTCTCCCCAACTCCGCAGAGTGAGCAGAATGCGCAATGAAGCGCTATCTGAATTGGTACTTGACATGGAGTACGGCTACCAAAGCTGAAGCTTTTGAGCTTTTGACAATTAGAGCTCTACCCTGTCGTCCTTATTCAGTGAAGCTGATGGGAGTTTTGCCTGAAATTGGTTCTGTGAAGCCAGCAATGTGAGACTGCCATGAATATTTTAAAGTAAAGGAGTTGGAATACTCTAATGATCTTATGTAAATGTAGTCTAAGAATTTCATTTTTTGAATGGGTCATTAAGCAGGGGAGAAAAGGTTGGAAAGCAGCCTGAAAAGGAGAATATTTTCAAAAGCCAAAACACTCCCCACGTTCTTCAGAGCCATCCAATTAGCCTAGCTTGGGGAAGTCAAAGAAGAACAAAGTGACAGAGCATTAAGTATTGGAGTAACTATAGGCAGACCCTCCAGTTTGTCAGGAGATAGCAGAAAGTCAGTAATATGTAGTTAGCATGCTTAAATGCTAAATTTGAACCTTAGATGTATTAAAAAATACCTAAAATTTAGCATTTTTCTCCCTACCATTAGTGCTAAAAACAGAAGTTCTGCAAAAATTCAAGATTAAGCAACAGTGAGAAGAGTGGTGGTGATACCACTGGTGAGAGTGCAAGCGCCTCATGGTTCCCTCCAGGCCATGGCACCTGGCTCCCCTGAAACATTCACCAATGCAGAGGCTGGTGCAGGATACCTGTTTGATTAACTGTTCAACTAATTCTTTTTTTGTTGTGAAGCAGCACAAATATTTCTTAAAGAATTGCTTTAATTAAAAAAAACCCCAAACCTGTCTTTGGCAGCTGAAGGACTTTTCATGCCTGATTTCCTTAGTCTTTATGCGAATGCATACTATTATTTGTAATATGGGAAAAACATATTTATTAATATTTTTGGTGAAGAAGTGATTAGGATAAGGCTATACACACACAGTAGGCAAACAGTTTTACAGTATGCATCTGGCACAGCTCACTCATTAAATCTCATCAGTTTTCTGTTGACTTGTCTCTTGAAGATTTATTCCAGAAGCAGCACTATGTCAGCAGCATCTATGCTGCATTAGCAATTACTTATATGTATTTGGAATGTTGCAATAAATAAATACTTATTCAGCACATGCCTGGATAAAGGACTTTTCTTCGATATAAGGTCTTATTTAGCTGTACTCAGAACCATAAATCCTGTCCAGCCTTATTCCTCTCCTGCACAGGCGCTATAGTAGGTTTTCTCTCAGGTTCATGAGTTTCAAGCTAATGACTGATGGCACCTTGTGCCTAGTTTTAATTTTGATTGCCACCATCGCTTGTTCAGGGAGACAGAAGGCATCAGTAACTGGGATACATTTAGGACATCTTCCCACATATGGATACAAGAGAATATTTTTCTCGAATTCCTGCTGAAAAAGTTCTCTTCCTATCTGGTCCTCATCACTGTAGCGCAATGACCAAGTTCCTCACAACCTCCAAGATGCCTCCTTTGCATCCATGAGGTAAAAAAGAGCCATTATCCTCATTTGGTAGCGGGGAACTGAGGTTCTGCAAGGTTAACTGCCCCCACCAAGGCCACAGTGACAGCAGACAGTGTGCGACACTGCACGTCCAGTCCACATTTGGCCGGTCAAGCAGCAGTCACATAATCATTGTAAAAGAGGCCGCAGAACAGTAGCGCTGCACAGATTTAGGAGCCCTCCGTCTGTATTTCTAGGGATCAGCAAATTTTTCAATGAAACAGTCATCTGAAAGACTTGGATCATTAGAATGGATCAGCTATTACACGTGCTGAATTAGCTGAATACCTGAATTACCTTCAAAGTGGAAGATGTCTTTGAAGCAATGATGCTAGTATAAACACCAAATGATTTTTTATGAGGAAAAAAAATAAAGTTTTCATGGTTTTACCTAGGGGTAGTGCTGATACCAGCAATTCTGGGACAGACAAGTTTGGGTTTATGTGACAAGCAAATCTTCACAAATTACACAGGCTGCTTTGTCAGAAAATGATGACCCGCTAAAATTATTCATGCAATATACAGATAAGATCTGGGACCATTCCAGTGATTTAATAAGACAAGGACAATGCCAAGTACAAACAGAAGCAAAGTTTGGAAAAAAAACATAGCAGTCAAGCCTCCTGCAAATAGCTAATCCAGATGATTAAACCAGAAATCCACCAAGATAGATATCATCCCTGGTAACATACTTAGAGACTTCACAAAGAACTCAGAATACATGGAAGACAGCATTTATACATGCTAGAGAGAGAATTAATATTCGAAGATGTGCTCATGAGAGACAAAAGTATTTAGACTGTTTTCAGTGAGAATTAAGGGATCTGGACCACTAAGTGACACTCACAAGGGTGAGTAAAAAAGCAATTTCAATGACATGTTGGGAAGAATAACTAAAATGGGTCAGAGAAAGTTTACCTAAACCACCAGTTACAAATCAGATACTTGGGAATGTCATTCTCTATGCTTCTGATCAAGGAACCCAAATTCCCATGTGGTTCTTTTCCTGATAGCAAGTGTCTGCTTTGGCCTCTAACAGAATGCTCTCCTAAATGAGGCTCATAAAGCAAAATAACACTTCCCAGCCATACATCAAAAGGTAAATGTGTATGGGAGATGGCAGCTGAATACAAAATGACTTAGTGTAAAGACATCTAATATGTTTCCTGCATAAATACAATGGTTGAAAATACCACACCGATTAGGAAGTTCATAGCTTCGCATGCCATGAAGTGTCAGAAGCTTTTCTTTCATTCTTGTTAGGAATTAGGGAGTAGAAAATAATTCTCTATATTATTGATAGGGATGGAAACGGCTGCCTGTATTTAGACTTTACAATAATCTGCCTTTCACAATCCTTTAAATAGGTCAGCATGTGGATTGGGTATTTATAAACTGGTTCATTAGTTGATTGCTTCTTCCTTCCCTCCCATATCAAGTTACACAAAGAATCAACAAGAGCAGAAAAACCTCACCTAGGGCCAAGGTATTATTGATCGTAATCATAACATTATAATGTTGACTCCTTATATTTACTACCGTTCTAAATATTAATAAGAGTTAACTCTAAGTTAATAATTGGCATTATTACAGAAAGAAATTGGATACCATATTTCTGTGTAAATTCCACCTTTTCATCCTGCAAATATCAGTGCATGTTAAATATTTGAATTTTCACTGCATTAAAGGTTCTAAAGTTCAACAGTAATTAGTGCAATCAGGTACCAAATGATTTAATTCCCAGGACAGCAGTATTATAGAATGAACTATGGCAAAATTCCAGGAACTGAATCTATAGTATAATTAGTATAAAACTCACATTTTTAGCATAATGTAATAATTACATAATTTGTTCTGTGGACTTTGCAACGGACTACCTATAAAATAATTTTTAAAGCACCTTAATTTGACAAAAATAAGAGTTAAATTATCTTATAATGCTGATGTTAATGTTTGAGGGAGAATGCAAATTACCTTAGGAAAAAGCCTAGTTAGTTGGGTAGATGTTACTGCAGCACAATTCAGAAATCAAAATTACATAACTGTAAGTGCTGTCTAATTTTCCTTAATATTTACTCTCTCATTTTCCTCCCACCAGACTCATTTCTGTTTCACATGTTTGATAATGAACAGGCTATCAGCGAGAGGTAGTACTTAAGAAACAAGAGCATACCTATCTATTAACCAAAGGAAAATAACTAAACTGTATGCAATAATTATCAGCCATCAATTCAAAATCTAATTTTAGATTCTTGATTCTGGAAAGCCTGACAAGTAGTTATGATCTCACTCACATGAACAGCACTAAGGGATCATTCAGACAACATAGTTAAGACCTTGCATATTGGGAGTGATATCTTTATGGACATTATTTGATTCCAAAGATAAATTCAAAGATCCCTAGTGCTTATCTCTTATTAAAAAAAAAAAACTCTCCAAAGATAATATTTTAATCAAAGCAATATAACTTCCTTGAATACACAATAGGTGCTTCTATCACAGCCTCTCAGGAGTGGCCCATTCAGACTGACCTTAGATAACAGCAGTTGCATAAAGAGCAGGTTTGTGAGCACCAGGATTAATGAAACCCTGGTTTCCTACAGATTTGTGTGTCGTGGTTGACTGAAGAACTGACCTGCTCAGGCTGCAGCTTTTCTAACAGTTGGGGCATTTATTAAGTCTTTCTGCCTTGCAAATTATTGCACGCTATCTGGTGTGAGAGCTCACACTGCCACCTTCCCTTAGCGTGGGCATTTACAGGGCTTTTTTACTCGGTTGCCCATTTCCACGAAGCTGGCAAGAGTGTAATTATTGCTGAGACCCCTTCTGCTCCTTTTACTTGATACTGGCTAGCAGGTTCAACAGTTACTAAAGGCAGGAAAACACACAGACACACAGTATGCTTGTATAAGTCTTTTCTCCACATAAAAATGTTTTTAAAACAAACAACTGTAGGGACTATGCATGCAGTGGCACCAGCAGGGAAAGATTGCATAGGGTACTCTGTCTGGTTTGATGAGTGTAAATATTGTGCAGCTGCTTTCTGTCAGTGTTATGACTGGAAACACATAACTAACAGCTTCCTTCTGCCCTACTCCCATCTTTATTTAACATCCTTCAATCTTGTTAGGGTTGTCCACTATGGGAATCAATGCGGCACCTTTGAATGCTACTCACTCCAAAAATATGTTAGAGTTCAGCCATTCTGCCCAAGTAGCCTCAAAGAGGAGGTATCATTACAGCTGATGATAAACGATGCACTGATAAAGGTTGTCTTCATCATTTTATATTGCCAGGAATCATTTTTCTAGTCTTTCTCAGGAGAAGCTTACATCATGTTACATCAAGTTAAATAATCACCTAATCTAAATGAAACCCCAACACGTGTGTACTCAGTATACCACTTCGGTGTTTTTCCTAGCTAAGAAAATTGACAGGGTGTGCACTGTGCAAGGCTGATTAGTACTTAAAACAAACTAATCTGAACATATTAGTTCTGTCAAAACCTGCATTTTTTATGAGCAAGTTTCACAAAACATTCATAAAATATGGTATCTAAATTGCAATTTGTTTGATTGATAATACAATATCTTTTAGGATCTTTTTGGGTTTTTCTCCTGAAAAAGGTTTACCACTTCTAATGAAGTATGCTGTGCTTTTAATCAACGGTCAGGTCTGAACATCTCAGCTCAGGTCCTTTGGTGGAATACATTTGGCAATTCAGGGCATGTCAAATTGAATAGAGCTGTAACGGTCTAGTAGAGGAAGAGAGCTCTCAAATATGTTCTCCTGCTTCAAGGTTATCTCTTAGATTGCAGATTAGATGTTCGTTTGCCTTGGCTTATGATGTCAGGGAGCGCTGTCCTAGACTTTGAGATGGACTTCTGTCCCCTCAAAGTGCAGACTGTGCTATATTTAAGGCTGAAATCTTGAATAAAACTAGGTAACTTGAGGGAGAAAGGTATGAACTAGCCAGTGTTTCCTCCTCACATTCAGATACTTTCCTACCACTGCAACACACCAGCTGAGCCTCACAGTACAAATCTCTTGTCCTCCTCCCAGAGAAGGTTTATGTAAATCTTAATTACCGCATCACAGTTTCAATATTTACTGACATGCTGTAAAACCATTGTGTACAAAGCAGACTAGGATCCAATAATACAGAGGCATTGTTTAATTATATGTTTATTAGAGCAGTAAAACTAATAATCCCCAGTAAAATCTTTGAAAATTATCCAATCATGATAGAGTAATCACTCTCCTTTCAGCGCAGGATAAAAGCACAGCAAATAGACTTTGCTGTAGCACAAAGCTGTATCAGGCACAGTTACACGGCCCCCAAGCCCAGTTCATATTGCCAGCCTCACACAATCAACGTATTTAAAAACATGCATTAGAAAAGCAACTGAATAATTCAAGTTTTGGTGCCTATATCAATTATTTCATTTCAATGGGTCTCACTCACAGGGAACAGATTCTAGAAGCTCATTTTACACACACAGCTCTGATCCCAAGCCAGCAACGGTTAGGGGAGTCTTTCCTTTGTATCAGCTGCCTATGGATGAGGCCAATCCTGACAAGCCCTCTCTGTGGCAATTCATCAGGTTTCTGGCAAGATTTTCTTCATCTGTACAGAATATGTCCCTGTTCAGACAGATAACGTAAGGGCATTTTGCTTTTTGCAGGTTTACTGTGCGCATGTCCTCTTGGTTACAGCATCCCATAGTGCATGAAAGAATGCAAGCTGGTCATGTAAAAGAGAAAATGTATATTTATCACAGGCTTTCCCTATAAATTATTTCTAATGGGGAGGAGAACACTTAAGACAACGTGCATATATTTTTCCATGTGGAGACAAGGCATCAATGTCTCTTTATCCGCTTGTGAGTTAAGAAGCTGTTCTTTAGCTTGTGGGATGTGGCTGTTGCTAAGACAACTGCGGTGCAGCCACTTACAATGTCCGTGATCATGCACCACAAGCTGTAATTTACCCACAGGTTCCTCATTTATTAGAGCAGAGAAACAGCAGGACAGTTGCTGCACCGCGTCCCACATGATGCAGCATAGTATGAGTGGCTGTCCCTACCTGCTCTGGGTCTAAACTGATGTTGCATTTGAAAGGAAACCAAATACTGCAGTAAATGCTTTGTCAAAGCAAAGTGTAACCTCTGAGCCTGGGAAGGGAAACGAAGGAAAGCCCTATCATTTTGCAATTTCCTCAAATAGAATACAACTTTCCACATTATAGACTTTTGAAGGACTTACTAGATTTCGGTGCATGCCTGTAACGAGATCTAAATGTAAGAGTCCTTCAGAGCCTGGGGAAACAAGCAGAAAACAGCACAGCCTGGGGCTTTACATTTGGTCACTCCATTGCATGGCAAGGAATAGGGTAGTAATTAGGATTCTCATGCAGAGCAAACAGTACCTCGTGTAGTGTGTTTTACCACTTCAGAGGATGAGCTAACATCAAAACTTCTTTGCTCTGTAGATGGTCTGCACCGTGCTGTTCACTTTCTGAGAACACCTTCAGGATCAGTCACCAATGTTACAGTGTCTAAACTTGTGATGGGGAGCACTCCTACAGTAAATCCTTAGCTACTGCTAGTAGGTTCCTACAACGCATGCAGTTAATTTGGCCGGCGTAGTTATGTTCCTGTGCTGGCTAGGATACAAAATTATTTGGGGGGCACTCCTGAAGCCTGCGTGTTATAATCCTATGTCCATGCAAAAGAAAGCGGTAAAACACTATTACTAAATGCTCATAAGGTCAGAGGATGAGGACAGATGTACGCGCTGTGTACGGATTGGACTGAGCAATCACCTACTTTCACAAAGGCATGACTGGAAGAAATGCTAGGCCTGAGGCTGGAGAGAAAGGCAATGCAAGAAGCTAACCAGACAAGAGAAACAGAAGCGCACATGAACACACACAGATTACTGTCCATTGGAGGAGCTATTAGGGCAGCAGCACCTGCCATCTGAATTCAGTAAAGCACCTTGATATAGCTGAGTTTCAGTTTTAAAAACTTCACAGCACTTGCAGTGCACAATGGTGTCATATCACCACTGCAATGACACAGAGACATGCAGAAAAAGCTGCTGCTTGTCTTGTTTTGTATATCCAGTCTTAATAGACATGCACCTTGTGTTCAGTAGCGTGTCAGTACTGAGCAGTCATGTCTGCATTACTACTGATAACAAGCACCGGTGAGGAAAGAATTGGAAGACAACTATAGAAGATAACTATGAAATGCGTGTCAAATATTCATTTGCTTGTAATCCAGTACTTCCATTCCTCTCAGAGTCCCACACATCATCAAGACATTTGTAAGCACAGGTTCCTACTCAGATTTTCATGTGGACAACAACTCAGCTAGTCATGTTATTTGAACAACAGTTCACACTCTATGGTATATAGGCCTTTAAAATTCTTCTTCTACCTCCTTGTTTTGTCATGTATTTATTCTGTGCATAACTATTTCAGTTCACTGCAATAAAATCCATTCTCCTTAAGGCACATCCTCTAATGAACAAATAAAAAATTTATTTTGCTCAGAATGTGTTATGAACAGCTTAGTATCAATTTTAAAGAAGTGTGACTAGCTTCTTAATGGCTTCTTATTTCGGTTATTTCTTGCTGCAAATAAGCCAGAAAAAATGCTTTAAAATTATTCTTATTAAAGCATTTTGAGAGGTTTTTAGCAATGCTTAGATGTGCCATCAGTATAACATTTTAAATAACACACCTAAAAATAGAACTGTTTCTAGAGATCATACAGGAAACATGCCGTAAGGGAAATATGCTTATGATAAAAGAGTTCCTATACATATTCTTAGCTTCATAAAGCCACTTGAGAATCCCAGCTTAGAGACAGGAAAGTTATGTACCTTAATCCTTATTTATGTTGCTTTGAAACTGAACTGAGTTTCCAAGCTGCTCAGGTTTGAATGCTCCAATTAAGTCCATAGATGTTGCTAAAGGTTCAGCACTTCAGGAAAATTCCTGTCCTGAAGGGCCCCAATTTCAGATTTAGCTTTTGATTATTATTTTCCATACTTGGTGTTGTGGTTTAACCCCAGCCAGTAACTAAGCACCATGCAGCCCTCACTCACTCTCCCCCACCCAGTGGGATGGGGGAGAGAATTGGGAAAAAACAAGTAAAACTCATGGATTGAGATAAGAACGGTTTAATAGAACAGAAAGGAAGAAAATAATAATGATAATAAAATGACAATAAAAAGGACTGGAATATACAAAACAAGTGATGCACAATGCAATTGCTCACCACCTGCCGACCAATGCCCAGTTAGGTCCCGAGCAGCAAACCCCCCCAGGCCAACTCCCCCCAGTTTATATACTGGGCATGACATCGCATGGTATGGAATACCCCTTTGGCCAGTTTGGGTCAGCTGTCCTGGCTGTGTCCTCTCCCAACTTCTTGTGCTCCTCCAGCTTTCTTGCTGGCTGGGCATGAGAAGCTGAAAAATCCTTGACTTAGTATAAACACTACTTAGCAACCACTGAAAACATCAATGTGTTTTCAACATTCTCATCCTGAACCCAAAACATAACACTACACCAGCTACTAGAAAGAAAATTAACTCTATCCCAGCTGAAACGAGGACATTGGAGTCACAGTGCAATCCAGTATATCTGAACTCAAGTAACCAGTGCAAATTTTCCTGCAGTGATTCACATCTCCTAGGCTTCAACACAGACTTTGATCAATCTTTTCATTCCCTGATTTCAGCTTCATAATAGAGTCCCCAAACTCCACTGAACTCTGTGGGATTGCTGAACATGAAAGAAATGCCAGAGCAGCAGGCAAGGTACACATGTATGTCCCACTGAAAGTCTTCCTCCTGACACTCCTTCCTGCATTACTTGCCTTTTTCACAAGAAACCTCCAGTAGCTTAAACAGGTACATGCTAGAGCAATACATTACTTGGAACTGAATTAATCCTATTTTGAGTCCATTTGTTTCAAATGTACGTCAGTTACAACTGGCTCTTAAAATTATCCAAATATGCAAATACAAGGAGGTTTTCCTACTGTTCTCTATTTCCTTTTCAACTAGGTCTAGTATACAGTCATTCATTCACCCACTCTTTCATTTCCTTATCATCGCTGTAGCTGAGCAACTTCTACAGAAAACAGACAAGTCTGTTGGGCTCCACAGATTACCTGGTTCTTATTTTTCATAATATGACAGAACCCAGTTCAAGAGAGAGAAACACTTTATTTTAAGATAGACGAGAGTGGGTGTTTGACACTGTTTGAACTCTTCTGGTCTATCCAACTGGAAATACCTACTTTAGTAAGGCCTATTAGTAAATGAAGACCCAAGTATATCCCCAGGATTTCTGTTCCTTACATTCCCCCAACAGCTTGTAAGATGATACATCATGATGTCCGAGCATACCAAACCTTGTCCAGAAGACTTCAAAACACAAGCTTTACAATAGAATTTGCAACTGTTCAAGAGCATGGTCAAGCTCTCCTTGAAATACAATGGAAGAACGAAGACTATCAAGCACAAGTAGTAGGTCCTTCATTTTCCTCATAACAGTACCTATAAATAAGCAATAGTCAGCTCAAGGTCATCATTCCAAAAAAATAAATTATTTGCAACCAGTATAAAAGGAACTAGAGAAGGTCTTATGTGTCCCCTAACTGTAGGAGCTGTTCTTAGAAAGAATGACTGCTTCTTCTTCTACCTGGCTGGACAGCTGCTGATGATTAATTTTGGCATAGGTGGTATTAATGATAGTCTATTTCTGTAAAAAGACAAAAGCTGAGTCCTGGCTGCACCTATCTTTTGAGATTACGGTATAGATTACTGTCTTTTTCCTGAAGGAAGAACAAAAACCAATACCCCTAAATTCACTTAGATGTGTGTATTCAGCTTTCTGTATATCACTCTTTATTTTTATTTTTTTAATTTTAAGCACAGAATGTCATTTCTATTTATCAACAACTTGACTTCCCTTCTAAGGTATTACATTTAAAAATCCATTCAAGAGTATGATACGTAATTCCATTTGACAAAACATGATGCATTAAGATATTCCATTAAATCCTTACAAGCACCTTGTCTGTCAGTAAAAAAGTACTGAGCATTATGCTGGTGCATTCTGACTTCCCATCATCTTCTACTCAGTCAGAAAGGAAAGAGTTAATTCCAGGACAGAAGAGCAAGGTCCACTAATTTCATTCCTTTCTTACTGACTCATTCTTTGGTTTAAATCAGTTTAAAGAGCCGATGCTTTTTTTCGAGAATTGAATCACAGTTTCTTTTTGGAAAGGCAACCCCTGTCAATCTTATACATATGAAAGGGGTTAGGAAAATTCCTAACTGAGTGGATCCCTATAGGGTGATACTTATCTCTGTTAGGTCAACTGCAAAAGTACTCAATACAAAAGTAAAAGGATGTTACAAATGTCAGTAAAGGCTGGACCAGAAGTGGTTAGAAATAAAATAAGATGAAATTGAGTAGACAGCCCCCAAAAGTGCAAGATTTCTTTTTATAATTATACAGATGAAAATTGTGTGTATACAAATTTGTGTTTGAAGGGATGTATGTATAAGTAGAAAGTCAATAATTCATGGAGGAGAGAGGTAGCAGTGAGTAACTCGGAAGACCAGAGACAGCAGAGACTGAAAGATCTGTTGGGCCGCATTGACATTTTTCGGGGTGGGGGGAAGCAGATTTCATAAAGAGAATTGAGTTTTTAAACTTGTCCAAAAACAACAAAGGATTTTCACTTCTCTGGAGAGTAAAGCCTGATGGTACAAAAAGCAGTATTGTTATTAGGTGGGGTTGAGAGTCTCCGTTCTCTCACACTCATGTGTTGCTTCTCATCGCCTGCTCCCGGCAGGCTTCTTTCCTTCCTCATGGCACCTTAGCATGGAGCCTGGCAAAGCAGGTCCCTGACAACAGCAAGAGGAGAAGGGAAAGAGAAATAAAAGAATTTACACAAAAGAGAAATCCGACACACGTATTACCCAAGAAAAAAGTTTTGTGGTGGTTTGGTTTGGGGGTTGGGGTTTTTTGTAATACTGGACAAAATGTCGTCGTTATAGTGGTATGACATGGCAACTAGAAAAAGCAGGTCAAAAGAAATGATAGAGAGCTGCTAAAAGGGAGTTCAGGCAACTAATAGCAACCAAGGAAAATTCATCTCTCCCAAGACTAAAGCTCAAACTTCCAAAAGCATGCAAATTTCCAAAATTAGGCATCTATATTTGTTTCAGTCTCCTGTGAAAATACAAAATCTATTTACTGACAGATAGGATTCCTTAAATGTAGCTGTTATGTTAAGTTAATTATTCATGGCGTTTAAAACAAGACAACATTGGGGTTTCCTCTACTGGTAACACTGGTGCACCTTGGTGGAAGGAAGGAAAGAATAAATGACTATGAAGATCTTCTTCCATCTAAGTGCCTATGGTAAAACTCTATCACTAACAAAATCCAGATCATCAAATAGCTTGCTCTGAGTCTGAAATGTCCCAAATAAAAAACAGATTAGTTAAATTGCAAATCCCTGAACAGAGTTAAGGGTCTTCATAGTTCAGTAAATTACTCCACTAATGGAGAAAATATAACAAAACTGGCCTAAATAACTTTTCAATAACTGTCACCAGTGAACTTTCAAAAGGAACTAATTTTTAAAATGTCTTAATTAAAAAACAAATATAAATTATTCCTACAGAGCAATTGTAGGATTCTTCATGTCTGACATGCCTTCACTAATAAGGAAAGATAATGGAGTTAATTTTTATGAAAGTTCTTGTCATCTAATATTATTAAATTGGATCAGCTTTCAAGGGGCTCATAAGCAATTTATTGAAACTGAATTAAAAGGTTCATGTACTGAATTATAAGTAGTATAAAATTTTGGAACAGAGGCACAGAGAACATTTCTGGGTCCTGTTATTATTTACTATGCAAAATATGTACCTTGTGTTATGCATTTTTATATTACCAAGTTATACTTGAAAGAATATTGATTCCCATGTAATGAATGAAATGGCAGCAAAACCGCAAGAATTGAAGAAATCTATTTTATGTGTTCATAAGAAGGACGTATACATTAGCGTCTGGTGCTTGAGGAATACTTACAAGTATATGCTTGTAACATTCAAAACAGGTTACTTCTTCCACTTAGCAAACCACAAAATGCTAGGTATTTGTTCAAGTAAAGGTCAATATTTTTACTAGCTACATTTTTTTAATTAGTTTTTTTAATATTTATCATCAGTTGTATGGGAACTTGCTAGTATGCTGAAATAAAAGAAGCATTCCTGGATTTAGTTATAAAATACTGATAAACAAATGAAATGCAAATAGATTAGATATTCTTGGTGCAGACTGCACAGTAATGATTTAGACATATAAAGAAGCAGTCACATGGGATGAAAACCATTTCTGAAATGGTTATTGTCTCCTATTTCTGAAGTTTACATGTAATCGATTAAAAGGTTTAACTTACTTTTTTGGTGAGGTGTCCTTTTGTTATCTCAGCAACTGGGTAAGCATTTTAACAGTAGCATTTTGCCATTTCTTTCGGGGGAAATAACATTAGAAGATAAGAGCAGCTGACATACTGCACACAGGCATCTTTCATTAGCATACAGAAAAGGAAAATCCAACAGCAGAGCTGCAATTTTGTTTATTGCAGATTCAACAGATTTCTGTTTTACTCACAAGGATTCAGTGATTGGTTTTGGTATTGGTCAAATTCTCTCCTGCCCCCAAAAGCAGCTGATGCCAACAGGCTTGCCATGTTTCATCCAGCTCCAAAACTGTCTAGCTTCTCTACCATGATCTGGCCCACACAGACTTCACATTTCATCCAACCAAGTTTGGGAATACTATAAAAAGCTATAACCAGGACAGTTTTGCACAAAATTGTTTTTCGCTATTAAAGCTTTGTACAGCTGTAAGAGCATAAAAACACCACAATGTACATATAGTTTTATAATTTTTTAAACTGTTTTAAAAACAGCTATTTTTCTTCAGTTGCACATTGTCATATTATCCTGCTCTTATCTTGCATATATTTTAGTGACTTTTTTTGTAATTAATTCTGGGCCTTTGATGCCTATTTTCCTTCTTTCCCCTATCTTACTCTTTTTCTCTCTCCCCAAAAAGTCTGCAGTTTAATTATTCAAAGCAGAAAAAAAAACCTCAATGGACTTCTATGAGATTTTCAGTTTTGAGTTTTGGGTTTTGTTTGTTTTTTTTTCAAGGGGGTCAGATATTAAGCCTTACAAACCTTGACATTGCCACTTTAACTTAAGACCTATAAGCAAAGAGGTTGCCTTGCAAACAGCACATACGGGCCATTTTGAACAAAAATTGACATGGTCAGCAAACTCATCCAACTGAAATGAAAACAGTCTCTGAAAGGCAGTAGTTATGGCAAGAGCAATTTCAAACAGCAGGAGCCAGAAGAGTGCTGTGAAGGTACCTGTAAAAAGGGGGGATCTACAGTATGTTCATTTAGTAAAGCCCAGTACTCCACTGCTCCTGGAGTGAAAAATTTAGACACTAAAGTAGAGGCCTGGCATGCAAGCCACTTCCAGAAATGAAAACAGTGGTTTTCAAAGAAAATTATTAAAAAGCAAAGCTAGCTTTTAGCATTAAATAGCTTGATTTGGCGTTAAAGGTCTTACACTCCACTGTATAGCGTCCAAACAGCAACACTGCCCAGTATCCAAACTACAGCACCATATATACAAAAATCTCAGGGTACCAGTTTTGTAAAGACCTTGGAGAGGACAGCTATAATCAGATGGTGATTAAACCATTTCTAATGACTTGATAAGCAATAAAAATGGTGCAGGAGGGACACTGAGAACTGATTAAATAAAAAGGTGTCAGATGCAGCACTGAGGGTATGAGAGAACAAGGAATTTAAGCACTTGGCTAAGCATTTTAACTCTCTCCCCACACACACTTCTCTACCACAACAAAGTCTGCAGCGTGACTCCCCACAATTTAGCCTACAGATCAACCTCAGAGCAAATTGGCTCACTGTGCTCTAAAAAGAAATGGAAATTACTTTCTTCCCTACACTGGAGGTGATAAAATTTACCCATAATATGAATCATTTGACTGATTCCAAATCTCCTAGCCAGACATTTTTACTGATAGGATCAGGATAAATGTTTCTATTTAAGGAATGATTTTATAACCTGTTATCAAAATTATGATTTTTTTTTTTTTTTTTTTTTTCAAACAAACAAACAGCACTCTGAAAGAGAGAAATATTTTGTACCAGTCTGTCAAACACGACACTTTGTTAAGGTAGGAGGAACCAAGCAGTGCGAGTGCTGGGAAGGTAAACTGAATAGCATTAGCTATCTAGGAGTGACAGCCAGGCGCAGCTGGGTGATGCTCCCTGGAAGCAGTTCCTGCGCTTCCACTGCTCCCTTTCCCGCAGCATTACAGCCCTGCTGAACAAACACCTGAATGGGCACAACTGCAGAGCTACAGAAAGTGGGAAAAATAGCTTCTTTGATACCACAGAAAACGCAAGGAACTATACCCCAGATAGAAAACTCTCTGCCATTGCCAGCCCTGCTTTGCTCCAATTTTACTGCAAGCCAACCCTCAGCTGGAATCAATATGGTAAAATAAGCATGAACCCAAGAGTGACAAACCATACAGCCACTGGGTTCACCTGAAAAAAACCTCTGAACGATCTATTTACCAAGTCAAGTGTGATTTAGACTCCAAGCACGTGTGGTTTTCCAAAATAATACTTTCAGGATGTCTCCTTCTTTGTCTTACAAGAGGAAGAAGAGAGAGCAAAGAGAGCAGGGTCCCCAGGGCTGTAGGCTGGTGTCCATTTGTGCTGGCTGTTGCACAGACACAGAGCACGTGAAAATTTACAAACTAAACCAACGAGGCAGAGAAATGGCATGTCCAAGGAGCTGAATTTGCCCTCATTTTATATAGGGGAATGGGGCCACAGGAAAATGAAATAACTTCTTGTTCTCCAACCAAGGAGTGCTCAGAGCTGTGAAAAGAAATCAAATCTACTGAATCCTTCCACTTCAGACTTTACCTGCAGAAGTTTCTTTCCAAATCCCTTGGATAGTGCAGGTATTTTTCCCTACATTACTTGATTTTCTTTACACTAGAGAATTTCCAATCAATTAAGTGTCTCAACTGAACCAAAAGCTTTCCTCTGAAACTATTTTGTTGATGAGTAAGTGCAATATTTTCTAAGGCATTATGCAAAACCCTAGCACCAGCATTGCCCATGGCTCTCACCCAGGGCACTCCAAACAACCACTCTCTGGCCACGGACACTTCATAGCGTGGGAAAACTCTGAAGAGCCACAAGAAAGACAAAAACAGGGAGCCTTTGGGAAGGACTTTGGAAGCTAGAAAAACAGTGCAAAACTTGTTACTATTCTAAACACAAGATCCCTCTGAACCATGCCCAAATGCCTGGCCCTATCGAACCAGGCACAAATGCCAACATCTGCTCTCCTTATGGCTGCACAATTCAAAGAAGTGGAAGAATTAGACCACAAGTATAGCTCCTGACCCTTTAGCCCAAAGTAAAAGGTAGATGTGAAAACAAACAAAAATGCATTTTCCATACTGACAATGCCAATCTCCTGGCATTTAATCTACAAGGCACACAATATGCTTCTAAAAAGGAATTGGGGGAGTAGGGTTAAACAGCCATAGATGTGAGTCTTTTCCACCACACTCCCAAAAAGCTGAGCTGATTTTGAAAGCACTCCACGTATACTTTCTGTAGTATTTCCCAAATCTTTTTCCATCTTTCCCAAGATGTTATTTGGTCATACACAGGCCAAGTTTTGAAAATTACTCTGAAAAATGCTTGAACTAGTTATATTTACAAAGAAGAATTTTAACCCTACCAAGATTTGTAACACTGCAAGATGAGAAACTCCTGGGTATTTTTAAAAATAAAATAAATAAGTGGCTGTATACTTGACACTCCAAAAAAATTCAGCTTCTACTGCAAAGCAAATTGAAGCCACAGGAAAGACTTCCGTTAGCTTTTGTGCGGTTTAATGCCAGCTTTTGTACATCTGCAGCATTTGGTTATAGATGGGATAGAAATCATTAGCCGGTGTTAAGTCATTTTATTGGTTATATTTCATGTTTTACTTTAATTTTAACACAGTCTCTGGCATTATATTTCCCATTTAAGAGTAATGTATTTTTGCCTTTCCTCCACAGTTCATTACAAAGAGCATTCAACAATTTGTTGTTGCATCATTGGCACTGATTTTACCAATTCAGACTGCTTTTATGAAAGCCCTGCTTTTAATTTGAAGTAGAATACAAATTAGGAGAAATATTAGACTACAACAAGCTCAAAAGCTTTCATGACAATGGTCATGAAAGGTGCCAGGTTGATAAAACTCAGAACTGATATTGTGTGTTTATCTGCATAAAAGATGCAGCTGAGAAAACAAAATTACACATCTTCCTATGCCATAAACCATGCCTCACCTGCCATTCAAACCAGCTGCTCCAGAAGCAAGAGAAGGTGAGCAGCTCAAGTCTCTTCTGCTCTACCAAAACTTCATCCCAGTTGCAACGACTATGCTTTGTTAGCAAAACTTAGTAGCACTCAAAAGTTGAAGTAAAAATCAAAATATTAAATTTAGATTTCCATATTCTAGCATTATTTTAAATCGATGCTCATTCAGAAGTATTTTGAGAAACAATGAAGAAGCAGCTGGGATCCATGTCTTTCAGAAATATTTGCATAATGGAAAGATCTTCATTTGGGCACATGCAATCAATTTTTGATGCCAGGTGATATCTTTTTACTATAGTATTGACACAAATTACATCAGAGGCATTACAGATTTGATTTGGGGAGCAATTAATTTACACCTTCTGAAACAATTTATGTTACTCAGTTTTTATCTAAGTGAAAACTACACAAACACATTCTCAAAATACAGATGAGGAAATCTGTCTCTCTTGTACAACCAAACCCGTGTATTTCTAAGAGGGCATTTCAGACTACAGCAGGTATCCTTAGCAGATGGTAAGTCGCTGACAGCTTTAGATGTTCTAAATTAAATGAATCAAGATACCACTTGTTCCAAGTGAGTGGGTGGTTAATCACATTCACCCTTTGTATTGTTGACAGATAATGTTGATTTTGTTAATAAGAAAACTGAGAATTTTGCTGAAGATGGAAATGTGTTTTAAATTCAGAACAAAAGGTCAATTTTCCACTCATAATCAACTCTTCCATTCTCCTATCAAACCACATTTGAAATAGCATTTTAGAATGTAGAAAAATCTGAGGTTTTCCACAGTAAAGGTCAGGAAATAAGTTGTCAAAAGGTTGTGTACAACTGATTCTTTCTGCTACTCAGAACTACAGCATAGATTATAATCTCCGATTTCAAACCTTTAGGCATGCCAATCCACATGTCAAAATTCACATGAAAATGTAAATCATTTCCATGTTCAATTACCATATCAAACACCACAGAACTCATTTGTACACATCTATTTCATTACTCTCATGTTATAGATACTTGAACGTTAATCCTTCATATTTTAGCTTGCATTATAGGCATTCATATGTAGAATATAAACCCAAAGTCTGAATGAGCAGTTATGAAGTTTCAATAAAACAAAATAAAAAAAAAATAATTATTTCATTTTTCATATGTGTTCACATACATGAAAAATGAAGCTCTCTTCATGGAAGTCTTTGGCCTGACTTAGGGCCTTGAACAGTCAAAGGAATCTGTTGCATGATCAATAGCATTAGGAGCGCAGCAGACTACTCACTGTTATTCAGAATTCTCTTAACTGGGTTTTCCTCAAGGAAAGCAATTCTGATTCATGATACTAACTGATAATAGCTGCTGCTTAAGCATGACAGCATTATCGAATATTCTGCTTAATGGCAACATTTGGTCAGTATTGAGAAGTAACACGGTGTTTTACCAGGTGTTGATTAGGCATGAAATGTTCATCTCTTGTCTTGTAGCAAATGTGCTACCCTAAAAAGACTAAAAAATACAAGCCAAAAAATGAAATGTAGTGAATATCTCATGAATTTTCTTTAATTGATGTTGTAGTTTGCCTTTTTAGACTTATCAGCTGCCCATGAATTCTTCCTACCACATACGAATGTGCTACATTCAAAGCTCTACAGAATAAATAACTTTCCCTTTAAGGGAGATAATAGAGTCCACTGTGGTGTCCCAATTAAAGAATTCTCACGTACTAATTTTATGCTTTCTAATTAAGGCTCACTTATGGCTCTAGGAGGCTGGCCTGCACTTGGGTTGAAAAGCAAAGAATTTGAAGTGCAAAGGCTGGAGATACTCAGCCTTCTAGGTCATAAGCAGCCTTAACATCTCCCCGATGCGTACTTGCCAGCAGCAGTTATGCTGCAGGTAGGGCAGATGTAGTACAGATGTACAGCACGCTCTCCTGAGACAGTCCTAAGCCTCCTGCCAAACTTACTCACAGTGTCTTCACCCGCTATGAAGGCCGAACCCAGCAACACTGTGACAACCAGTCTTTTCTGACAGGTTGAACCCTGGGCACCTGGAATAAAAGCAGGACTCTCAACCCTTTGAGATGGGGTCTAGAGAGAGGTGTAATAATCTCTTATATAGACCAAGCACTTGGGGGACACAAAAGCTCACACTTCCCCAGTGATATTATTCTAGCAACTAACCATTTTGTGGTAAGAGACCACAAACAACTGCAACATGCTCAGGAAAAAGAGAAAAACTAAGTAATCTGTTTGCTGTCTCTTCAGTATAACGGTCTTAACACTTTGTACGTTGCTGAAGGACTGCCCAAAAGAATACATCTGCTTTGTGTTAAGAATAGTAACAGGTATTTATTATACGTCTATATTGGAGACAAGGACAGACACTGAAGTAAACCTTCCAAGGACTTCACTGGTTTGGAAATGTGTCCCAGGGCACCAGATAACCGAAGCCGACAATGACCTTGGCAGCAACAGAAGGCTAATGTTTTCACAAGGATGAACTAACTGTTCCTGAACAAACTCTCCAATGTATTAAGGCACAAATAGGCAGTGATTCAAAATCAGCCACGTATGTCTTCGGCTCCAACCTATTTTCCCCAAGTGGACAGATTTATGGGGGCCAACACAGAATGTCACTGACCACTTATATTTGAGTTCTCCTGGTTCTTCCGGCAGCACTGACTATTATCGCTAGAGGACATATGCACACATATATTGAGCGTATATAGATATACATACACGCACATGCATTTGCCACACTGGGTGTTACTAAGCCACAGAACAGAGCATCCACATTCATAGGTCTGTTAACCTTTCCAGTGCCAGCAAATGCATTTACTCATCTATGCGATGCTAAGGAGAGCCCTCAGAGATGAGAGCACGTATTTCCCCAGCTCTCTCCACATCCACAGCTCTCCATGTGCCTCTGCAACTGCCACAGGAGTCATCATTACTGAATGTCTGACCGGCCTCCTGTTCCCACAAAACTCATTACCTCCTCCAGACAATCATTTCTGCAAAGAGCAGAAAATACTACAGGACTAGAAAAAGAAAAATGAGAGCTGGTTGGATTACAAAGATTAGAAGGATTTGTTAGACTGGGAACAAAATCAGGTTTCCTGTTAGGAAAGAGAGAATGAAGAGGCACGTTTCCAACCTTAATTTTAGCCCCTTCTGGAAAGGCTGTAATGGGTTTGGAGGAAAATGCCTTCCTCAACGAGTCTTCTATTGCTTCAGTTGAAATTCCACTAGGTAGTCTGGAAATATGCTAGAGAGACCTGACACATTAATTTTTATTTTATGTTATAAATAAATAATATTATGAAAGAGAGAAAAATGCAAACTGAAACGTCTGTGTTTACAGTACATGCATAAGAATTCGTGGGCAGAAATGGAGAAGCTGTCAAAGCACAGCAACACAGATGCACTTCTCTTGCTGTGACACCTTTCTTCATTTTTCAAGTGTGATAGCAGGGAAGCAAAAGCAGCACAGGGAGAGAAAACACACTAGTTATTACAGCTACAGTTCCAGTAAAAATTAAATACAAGAAAAATTTAAGCATCCAGGAACAGTAAATCTCGTTTGTCTCCATGCTGGTATAACGTTAAAATGAGCACAAACTGTATCATCATCATGTAATTATAAACCTTGTGTCTGCTGCAACAGATACAAAGGGCAGCTCGCCTTCTAACATTCTCATTGCCCAGGAATATGTTTTTGTTAGCCCTGACCCAAAGCCTCTACTTGGGGGGCGGGGAATAAAAATGGAGCTATGTAATGCCACTACTAAAAAGATGGCCTATGAATCTACAGTTTTTCACTGTGCTTTGTTTTGTTGTGAATCCAAAGGAAGGTATTCATACCTTCTAACACGCCCCCTCTTTCTTCCTTGAATACATGGAAAGCCTAGTTTCCTAATGAAAATACCTAAACTGGCTGCCTGAAGAGAGACAAAATGAGCCTTCACCACCACCCCCACCAAAAAAAACCCGAAACCTAAAAAAAAATCCACAACTCAAAGTTCTGTTGGTAACTTGAGTCTTTGGGAGTCGTACAGCAAACACATAAATATCCAAAGGCAAAGAAGCAATATGACTGCTGTCTATAAAAAAACAATATAGATTTTTCCCCCAAATCTCCATGCCTGTGCTGAAACTTTTGCAGTTTAGATATCAAGTTTTTCTTTTAAGATTTTAAACCTGCTAGAACAGAGCTTTCCTTGGTCCCCCATGGGACTGTGAAAGGCACAACCTCCAATGAGTCTGCGCAAGAAGATCCAGCTGAAGGTTTGGATGTAATTTGGTGCAGGCGTCAGTAACTGCAGTTTTTGCTTGCCTTTGCTGCAGAAGAATTTACATGTCACAAAATAACTGACTGTGGACTGGATTCTGAAAAAACGTCTTATTGACTTTCAAGTCAATGGTACTTGTGGTCTTAAACTACTTAAGTGCTTTTGGAAATCCAACACAAGTCTGTAAATCAGATTTGTTCTGTCCAGTTTGCCCAAGAGGCAGCACTTTCAAGTTTTTTTCCAAGTCCCAGAATCGGTAAGCACCACAACTAGTTTCTTTATTCTTAAATACTCACAGGTCACATACAGAAAATGAAAACTGTCTGAATCAAGAAACCTGTAATACTCAAAAATTGTGAAACTTATGCTTCAGGTATGATATTTGACTACTTTAAATGTTCTTACTAAAAATAAAAATTAGAATCAATTCTTTATGTAACAGAGAAACAACTAAATTGCTAAATTTCAGTTCAAATCATTAGCCTTCCCTTGCTAGGAGGAAAACCATCGCTAACTGGGAGAGACATTAACATTCCCATCCTTGCTATGAATTGGAATTTCAGTTATAATCTGCTGCTGTTGCAGAGTGCACCCACTTGCTGAGCAAATAGTTCAGAAAAGATGTTGTTGGACCATGGAAGGTCTGGTTTGTCTGAATCTTTACCCTGTATTTCCATATAATTTTTAAAAAACTGATCTGGCCTGTCTGCTGTTCCAATGAGCTACCTGTGCCAAACTCCAGCAAAACTAGAGCCACACAGGGAAACTATTTGTACGTGACTACGTTGCTGGAGGTAGCAACGCCTGCACTGCCAGAGCAGAAGTGATGTACGACGAGACCTGCCAGAAGTGCTGCGGGACCATGGCGATGCTCCCTTTCTGTCCCTTACCAGTGGCATACCACCCCAGCGACCAGCGTGCAGTGCTCCCCCGGCATCCAGTATAGCTTTAGCAATACAAGACACTATTCAAATGACATAAAACATTCATTCAGCTTTATGTGGTATCACCCTTTTTACTTCAGAAGAATTCTTACATAAAAGCAGTGCATGTGCAGCAGGGTGCATTATTCCAAAGACCCTGGTTGCACATTGCCCTGGAGACAACAGAATATTTTTTATTTTCTATTACAATTGTTTCATCCAATATGTCTGCACTTACAGCATCATATTTTTCTTAATCTGGGCCAAAATGCTTAGTTTTATGCATTTCTAAAATGGCAATATCATCAGACAGTGGGTGATCCAGCTTTTAGAGCTCTTTCATTCATTAGCACCTCTCTTTATTTGGCTTTGCAACTAATATTTATATGTTTATGACTAGTTTTTCCTACTGGAAAAAAAAATTCTGAGTTCAGGTTGGCTCTGGCCTCAAGGCTTTTAACTTTCCCAGATGTTTCAACATTTACTTTCTCCAGAGAATTTATCACAGCATATAATGGCCAGTGTGCCAAGGACACATGATGTAGGCAACCTACACACAGCCAGTCCCCACCTGCTGAAAAACCCATTGGCCTCCAGACTCTTGAAGCAAAACTGCTCTTACTCATCTCAGAGGTCAGCAATCTACCCGACCTGTGCCAGAAGCACATTGAATTTCAATCTGTGTGTGTTAAAATAATGCCACATTTTCCATGAACTTCCAAGGAACACAAAAGCAGTCAGAACTCATTCAAAGCTTTGAACTTTTATAGCGTCAAAAGTAACAGAGAAGTAAAGCAAAGAATTGCAACTCTTACTAGCTTTTGTCAGTCAAAAATACTGGACATGAAATGCAATTGACAGGATGAGAGAATATCAGACAAATTCAGAGGTTGCCAAGAAAGAAAACTATATGAATGCCAAATAAATGCCTATTGCAGCACTGTCTTACCCTCTATTCCCAAAGTGCTTCCTCAGACTGCCACCTGTCTTGCACACAACTCTTATCAAAGCATGCCTGGTTAAATCATGTGCAGCTATTTGAAAACATAGGTGCAAAATCCATTACAAGAATCAGGCTTCAAAATGCCCTTTTCAAATTGGGCCAAAACACGTAAGATTAAGTCTTCCATCAGATTTCCTACTGCTCGTATTGAACAAAACAGGAATTACATTCACTAAGTGAATTACTGGATTACAAATGGAAACTGATAACTGCAATTATAGATGGCAGAAAACAAGCTTGCAAATGCATAGGCATATTATATGAGGCTTTCTTTGTATTTCCTCTCCTCCTTGTAATGAAGAAGCTGGTACTGGCAGATGGAATTAAGCAAGAGCTGCTTTGAATGCTTTTAGTTTGTCACTTGGCTTTACGCTCAAGAGCTGACACCGAAAGTAACTCCCTTCTAATAACTCTGCAACATATTTCCCAAGTACTCTGGTCTCTAATCAAAAACTGTGGGCACCTCCCAAATGAAGTCTAACAGAGCTTAGCATTGCACTGGCACTTTAAATACCAGCTGAACAAAGTCTGTCTATTGCACTTGAACTTTAGGGAGGCATAAACTTCTGTTTTCTTCAGTTACAGTTTGTGAACATCTAAAATCAGGTCCACGATGTTAGGATAGCTGCTAGCGCTATTACTACTAGCTTCTTGCATTTGTGCATTGAAATAGTTTCTATCCATGGAATTCATAGCACTTTGAAAATGTTAATGGGGTAGGAGCCCAACTGCCTGTCTACCTGCATTGGTCCCCAACAGAAAACAGGCAGGAGCAACTCTGAATGCCTTTGAAAGCATCTACTGCTTTCTGTTAACTGCATACAGAACCTTGGCATGGACTTGGAGGACTGCTGCACTGGCTGCCTAAAATTCATGAATGTGTTAGGCAACACCTATGCTAAGGCAGGCAACACTTCTGCAGTATTACATCTCATCTCTTCAGGAAGGTTAACTACTGTGACTACTGTTAACTTCATCACACAGGAAATTCCTGGAAGAGGTAGGAATAGATCCTAGTAGTTATGACTCTTGAAACCAACCAAGATGTCCTCCTTTTATGTTTTCTGCATTCAATTCCCATTTGATCATTTAACATGGTATAAACTAAGCCACACTGTGTTGGGAGTTACCCAAATACTAAGAAGGGCATGAGATGTTCTTGTGGTAGACCTAGATCCCTCCATGACAACTTCCACATACAACCTGAACCTGCAGTGTCAGAGTCTCTGTTACTGTACCAAGCTCACTTCCAGATAAACTGATGAGCCAGGCAAGATCCTGGAGCCACGCAGTCCTAAGGCTGACATTGCAATTTTCAGCAGCTATCAGTGTTACAGAACTTTTTTCCCTTTGTTATGAGACTGTTGCTTTAAAACATGTATTACAATTTATATCTGAAATAAGTCAACAGCGTAATTGTGTATTGTTTCACTAGAGGGACAGACTGCCACGTATGCCTGCCTGTGGATGTCATCAAAATATCATGGCTCACGTGATGGCATTCCCTCCCACACTGACTGCTGTACACTGAAAACTTCATGCTCTGATGGAAAATTGACACAGAACTTATGTTCATCATAAATCCTCAAACACTAGCTTATTAGTATTATGCTAGGAAAATGTTCTCACTTACTGAAGTTATCCAAGGATGGATACCGTGTAGACTATTTCTGACAGCAACCAATAAAAACGTTCACAGCTATGGCTGCAGAAATAAATATCCACAATAGGTGTGGCAGCTGCTAAATGAGAAGCATCCTGTGTTGGCCACAAACTGCTTGAAGAAATGGAGTCTAGCAGGGTTAAGCCAGTTAAGCATGCAACAGTGATAAAACCATAACTGCATACAAACTAGTTCTAACCCATGATTTGGCTTACCATCACCCTGCTGGGCCCCCTTCCCTTGTGTATCTGACAAGCTCCCTTTCCTAGCATGTACAAGGAACTATCTTATCAATTATATTTAACCTTAAAACAATATTAGAAAATATCATGTGCCAAGCCTGCAGCAAAGAGATGAGATCACCTGAAAATTCCTCAATAGAAAATGACATTTCTGGAGGTAACAAAGTGCAGTGTCCACATATTTCAAGCATCATGGTACAGAATATAAAGAGTCAGATGGTATGGTAACTGACTAAGATTGGAAAGAGGTTTAGCCCTTTACAGATCTATGAACAGTTATCCTATGTTTTTAGACAGAACGTATTCAGCAAATACATTCAAATTACATTCTGTCCTTTAAAACAAAACAAAAAAATAATTAACAAGTAGTTTCCCAACCAGCAAAACTAATGTAAGGTGTGGAGTCTCTGGTGGCTAATTGAAGGTTTTCTTGTGGCTTGTGGTGTTTGTAACATCTTGTTAGAGCACTTGTGGATCCAAAACAACTGAAAAAAAATGTTGCTCCGAAGTTGGAAGCAGTGGTGGATGCGCAATCCCTAAAATATAACATTGGATAGCACTTGGAGTTCCCCCAATCCAAAATATAATGAAACTTCCCATTTTTTATCTCTTTAGGAATGCTCCCTTTCTTTTCGGGCTTTACCAAAGCAAACATCTTGAGAGCTGTCTCTGGGCAGATGCCATGCTACACTAATCTTCAAAGACATTCACTTTCTTATGAGACGAGCAAGCAATGCTGGGTGAAAACAGAAGTTTCCCAGATATGATCTTGCTAAACAACAGAATTCCTCATTTCTCTTTTCTTCCTTTGCATCCTCCTAGCCATGGTATAGATGGCAATGCCCCTAGTGCACCAGCTACCCCACTATGGGCAATCCCATTAAATCTAATTGAGTGTTCAGCAAATAGAACGTTGCTCTGAAGCGAGGGCACTGGATCCTCATTACTCATGAAGAAGCCAAACTGAGCTCAGAAGACATTAACTGCATTTTTTTAGTTTCTTCCACAGATTTGAGACTTTAGAATACTACGCCCCCCCCCCCCCCCAATTTTAGCAGACAGCCATTATTTTTGTTGGAAAGCATATACCATGTGTGGGTATAAAAGCCTTATTCGAGAAAGGCATCTACAATGTATCTCATTTCATCAGATCTATTTTTCAGTCTATGTATTTGAACACATTAATAAAATATGTGCAACAGACACTGTCAAATTCATCAGTATTCAGGAAAATAAATAAAATTCGCTGTTGTATTTCATTTCATTTTGACTATTTCACACACCTTTCACCTTGTATATTCATCAACCTTTCAACAGCTGCAGGGACCTACAGGCTCTGGAAGCAGTTCAGCGGGTACCAAAGATGCAGTTTACACTACAGTGTTTTAACACTCTGACCTCTACTTGTAGAAATTTATGTGTATCCACAGCTACCTAAATATTGGAGGCATCATGGTGAACATGAAGCTGAAAGAGAATGATTTGTTTTCACTTATAACTTTTTTTTTTCTCTGAAGTTTCACATTCACAGTCCAGAGACCTTCTTGTTAATCATTCAGTTCCTGAGAAATTTTATTGCCACAGAACAAGTCTGGAGATTTTCAGACTTGTTAGCAGACTGCACCTGAGCAGGTGAAGCCTGACATACAGCATAAACCTGGACTGCTGGCTTTAAGAGTGTGTTTTCTTTTGCTGGCCAGAAGCTGATTTGGTGACCAGTAATATAAATGCATGGTGTGTCACACCAGTTAATGAAATTTCACAACATCAAAGATGTCTTAAAATTCAAGAAAGAAAAGACCTGTAGGTTATCTAAGCTATCATCCTCAAAACACTGAGCTGTTCTTGGCAGCATTTTTTTGAAAAGCAAGTTTTAAAAGAGCTTCCCTTGCAGCAAACCGAGACAGGAGTCTGTATCATCCCCGGCAAAGGGCACAGAAATAGCCAAAGTCCTTCACACTGCTTAGATCCAGAAAGCAGAGACAGCTCTGTCAGCAGCACTCACACCAGGGACACCCCTGCAATACAGTGGCAGAGGATGGCACAAGCTGCCACCGCAGGAACCTAATTAATATTTTTCACAGCATCAGTGAAATTTTAGCCAATGTAAAACCAAACATGCTGTATTAATTGCCATTCCATTCAGGTTTTTAATAGCTTCAGAGTGGAAAACAAGGAAGAAGAGAAAAATATTAATACAATGGGAAATTAACTCCAGAAAATCTTGTAATATGGTAATTGCTAACCATGTGACCACGTACTAGCTACTTTTTGAGGTAATTTTTTTCAACCACATGCAAAGCAAACAAGAATCCCACACTTTTTAGAGACTTTCTGGTGTACCATAGGTACCTAAGGTAACAGTATAGAAGTAATTGATTAGAATTTTCAGCCACTTGAGGCTCTCCTGAAAGGAAAAAGAAAGAATTACAGATGCAGCTGCATTTCAGACTATAGTGCTCGATTCCACCATTTTAACTTTAGCACCTTTCAAATCAAGACTTTACTTTTTCTTAAGGTGTGGTAGGTGGCCACTTTGATCACTACCCGCTTGTGACATTCTTTTGTGCATTCGCAGTATTGTTCTCTAATACAAATACGGAGGAAACTGTAGCTTAAAAATAAATGAACGTTGTGCAGCATGGGGAGCTGATGTCAAAGTAGACTGAATAGGTTTTTATCTAATACTGAGGACTGTGCTTCCTAAAGCTCCTAGCTCAAGGCATAGTAATTCAATGGCAAATTAACATAAAGCAGACTCATAACAGACTTTGAAAATGAGCATTCTACACCTTCCACCACACAGACAAAAGAAGTGTCTTGCTGTAATATGTGAGATTTTCCAGCTCTGATACCTTGCTGAGAAATAAAAAAATCCTCACGTATGCACCCACCAAGTAGTATCATAGCTTAGCCATAGCACACCTGAGCATGAAAGAAACAAATACCTTTGACAGGGGGGAGCTTTAGAAGAAAAACAGGATTGACTCAGATTTGAAAAATGTGGAGCACTGTTTCAACAAGTAGGAAATCTATTGGTAATTCAACAATGTAAACCCACAAATAGGAGTGTGGCATGGGTACAGCCACCTGATCAAGGTATCCAGGCTCAGGGAAGTGTTTAATGGATGCCCTGGTTAAGAGAACACAGAGAGCTGTGGAGCTTAAAACACTTAAACAACTAACAGCAGGGGAAAAGGCAAAATTACCAGTCAAGGGAAAACAGTATCTTCTACCTCTGTAGATGATGAGCAGTTCTGCAGTATGGTATTAATATAATCTACACTACTGCAAACAAACTGCAATCTGGTCTCCTTGCAAACCCCCTTACATATATCTGCTCACAGAATCTAAGGACTCTCACCACGCCCTTGGTTTCGGATCTCAAAGAAAACTGCTGGTTTGGAATATAGCCTTTTCCATAGCTTCCTCTTGAAACAATTTTTTTCCCCTCCACCATGACTGCCCCATTCAGAAGTCAGGCCAGTTCACCTGGGGTAGTGTTTCTTGGTTGCTGTTAAACAGCTCCCAGCCAGGCATCGCCAGAGCCTTACCTGCCCATCTCACACCGTGGCCCGCTGGCCCTTCCAACCGTTCTCCAGCCCACCACACCTTTGCCTCCTCCAGCACTTCCAAAAGCTTTGCGCTCACAGCATAAAGTTATGTTTGACCCCTCAAAGTGCAAAAATAGAAAATTTGTGCTATTAATTTTGTATGTGATTTTGCAGTCTCCAGTGTTTGCAGCACCCTGCTCCACTCGTGTCATCCACGAGTTTCAGTACACGTCTACTTCTTCTGCACGCATCATTAATTGATACAATGAGCAGGCTTAAGCAAGGACTGATCCCTGCAGAACATCATTAGTAATTGCCATCTGATAATACCCTCTTTAATAGGATCTGTTGCAATCTTCTCTTTAGTTAGTTCCCCACAAACATTACAACCCTTGCATTGGTTGTTTTGTGTGTACAAAAAGGAGAAACTGCATGTGTAGGTTTCACACTATCAGCAAATAGCTGCTTATCGCGCATTCTAGTTTTATTTATAAACTGACTGGCAGCCTTGTTAACTGCCCATAAAATTACAGGAGGTACATTTAGAAAAAATAATCCCACTCTTACTCGTTTGTAAAATCTGCAAAACCATTTTGTTGCCCATAATTTTGAAGGTGGCTGCTGTTGACAGTGCTTCCACCGACCTGGCCAACTTTACTTCTAATTTAAAGTTGCTCTGGAATCTCTAATCCCATATTTGAAATTCCTATTACTGAGGGCTCTAATCACAATTGGCTTGGCAAGAAACATATTTACACAGCTCCACTCTGTTAGTGCCAACATAGTCACACACTCCATCAAAAATAATTGCCTTCAGGTCAGGAGCTACCTTTACACACACACAGATGTGCACTCACCCACAGTCAAACAATTATTAGTTACAGTGTCCCTTGAACCAGTAGCTTTTTTCTGCCAACATTACAAAATCAGGACTTCTTCGGAGTTACAAGACATTAATGGGAAAGTCAAAAAAGTTAAACCATTATTTTCTTGTTCTTTCTTCTTTTTCACCTGGACAGAATCTCTTTACAGATTCTTTTTGATGAGTAAAAGCTAAAATAAACAGGAGATCTCTAATATGCCATATGAATCAAGCAGTTTTAACTTCATCTTTTCAAGCAGCAACACCACTATATAACTGCATTTGATGTGATTTAGCCACTTCTAAAAGAATCTCCTGTAGATATCTCAATTTTTTCCTTTCTTCACACACTCAGAGCTTCCACTTGGGCTGTTCATTCATTCATTATCTCCTTCTCTCCAGTATTACAGTCTCAGCTGAATATAAAAATGTTACATCTTTTCCAAACTGCTCCATGCATTTCATTTTTAAAACTGTTGATTAAAGTCACCTCTTATGCTGGAAATAATTGAAAACATCCTTCCTGAACAAGATGACAAATATCTAAGTTATAACAAACTAATTCATCTCTAATTTCATGCTTGCCCTTTCCATGAAGCTCATTAAGCTACCATAGAGCACCTTAGCTTTTCTTGAATTTACTGATCACATCCACACTACTCCGGGTAAAGGTCATTTCACAAGTTTGTGTCAGTCTTTCTTTAAAGGAGCTTTTGCCCACAGCTGCTCCACTTTACTCTTAAAATCCAAAATGCACAGCCTTGATGTTGTTTCTTTGTCCTGTTTCTCTTTCCCTCTTTGGCATAATTTTCAAAGCATTTCACTGCAGAACTTCATGTCAGAACCACTTTTAGCATCTGTAAGGTTCTGCAGGGGGCAGCAGTAAGGTCAAGTCTTTTAATCCTAACATTAATACCTTCACCATCAGACATCTAAAATATAAAATATTCATCTGTGTAGATAACACAGTTAAAGTGTTTATTGTAAATGTTATGTCTATCTCAAACATGCCCTCTTCCACAATGACACGGGTGATCGATAGTTGGCTTAATAACCAGCTACAAACTCTATTCCAATCTATTGGTATGATGAAGATTTCTTTCTGCCAGGTCATTCAGCCCAGCAGGTACCTGTACAGTATACACTGAAAATTCTCATTCAGCCTGTGTCACATTTAACAAATGCCTGAAAGCAACATCTTGGGAATATCCTGTCTTTTAACAAATACATGACTTGCATGACAAACACTATCATGATTTTAAAAGGCTCTCTATGAAGAACTAAATATTTACTCTTGGTGCTACATACTGATCCATGTAAGGTAATGGAGAAATTTTTGTCCTGAAGAATGAGAATCAATACTTCTAGTATGTCACTTTGTACAGCTTACGTAGTTAACAGAAAACACTCTAACATGATCAGGGTGGAAAACACTGGACTTAAAATTTTAGTCCATGCACAAGGACATTACAATGCACATGCTTCTGCACCTATGTGAAAGGCTTTTACTGGATTGCTGAAAGTTGGGGGCGGGGGTGGTACAAAACCAAAAAACAAAAACACCTTAGTTCAATACAAGCATATTTTTTTTCCAGTGAACAGTCAGAGAAGGATGCAAAGAAAAGTATATACTTGAACAGAATGTGAACTGACTCCCTTGATTTCAAGCATCAAATGAGGTTTTTTTAGTTAAGTATACTTTCACATAATAGATCTACTACATTATGTACTTAGAGTCTTCATAATACAGCATACTGGCTATATGTTATTATTATAAACATGCTGAATTGCCTAACTCTGCATAAAAAAAGGGAAAAGAAAGATGCTAGGGAATTTGTTTTCCTGTTTAAACAAAACATTTGCTCATACCAAAAGAGAGATATATCATATCACTAACATACATAAGCAATTCATTTGCTAAGAAGATTTATACTTAACATCTAAATCTATTACTTGATGGGGAGCAGAGAAGAAAGGTCATCATTCATTAAGTAAAATGAGGGAAGGAGAATTAATCTGATCAAAACATTAGCATATAAGTATGATAGGAATCCTGAACCTCAATGCATTCCGAAAACAACAAGTTCTTAGGGGTACAAGTCATCCCTGGCAGACATAATATAGCAGCAATCAAAATGCCATAGATTCACTAGTAAGAAGGAAATAACACCAACTTTGAGAAAAAGGATAGCTTTAACATAAGTCTTTTCCAAAACTTTGTGATACACCACTGGAATGCATCGTAAATTCCAGAGGCTGTTAAATATATTGCCTGGGAAGAGAAGTGTACAAATACACAACTAAAGTACAATTGAATTACAAAAGCTTTGTAAGTTACTGGTCTTCATCTCAGTCACCGCAACTGACTGTGCAGGCTTTTAGCCTGCTCCAGTGCACTGTAAACCTCAATAAGGATTCTTTCAGCAAATAAATTTCAATTCACCATTGCCATGACATGGAGCGTGTTCAAAGGCAGTGACAGCAGCTCAGCTGAAAATGGGAACATAGGAAAAAAACATAACCTGGTCTCATGCAATGGCAAGCCCACTTCCTGAAGGGGATTTGCTATGAAGCAAAGGGAAAAGTATTTCAAATCCTCTTGATATTAGACAGAACTTTATAAAGGAAAATATCTTCCCTTATCCAAACCCGTCTTCCACTTTGTACCTAGCTGGTCACAACACACTTAGCTGAAAGCACAGTATGTAACTGGTATATACAAATCTCTGAAAAGAAAATCTTGGTATTACATTATCTCAATATTCCTTTGTTTCACAATGGTAAATTTACTATTGCTAAAGGAGGCTGGATGTAAACCATAATATTTTCACAAAGACTTCAGAAACAAATTCAATCTCGACCTTTGTTATCTTACATCTCTGCAATGAGCAAACTCATCCATAGACTTCTGAATCCTGCTTCCTAATAAGAGATTAGGCATCCTAACAATCCTCACATGCAGCAAGAAATTGTTTTCTTTATCCGCAGTTCTCCAGCTTTCAGAATCATACACCAAAACAAACAAAAAATTTCCATCTGATGTAACTAAACCTTTCCATAAATCCACCCCCACAATTACCTTAATTCAGAGATAAAGAAATAATAGCATTGCACTTTATGATCACAGATCCAGAGATTAAAATGAACTCAATGAATAAACAAGCTGTGGTTTGCTACACACTGCAAGCCAGGTTCCTCTTCTGCTTAAGACATTGCCAGGGACATGGCCTACCATAAACTGAAGATACTTTAACAGGAAAGGGGAAGTAAACAATCTTACAGCTTACAGAAGAAGAAACCAGTAAGAGAAACATGCTGCCTTGGCTGTCACTGGTTAAGGACACTGCCAATATCATAAAGCAAACTAGAGAAATTGGACTGATGCTATTGCAAAATAAAGCAGAAGTGCTAGGAGGGCAATGGGCAAGAACACTGAGTCACAAATCCAGTATAACTACTCGGACAGCAACCCTAAAACTCAAAATTAAGACCAGCTAGCTGAAATTTAAACACAGTACTCATTTCATTCTGTTATTGTTAAAATAGAGCTCTGTTCACTTAGTTCCTGGTCCATTCAGTTCAGTGCTCATTCTTCTGTTCCTGCAAAGAGTCCTCAGATGAGCAAGGCCAAGGGAAACACTCCTGCCCAGCTTTACACGAGGCTGCGGAACAGAAAGGCCATGCAGGAAGCCTCCACATGCACTGCAAAAATCAAGGTTTGTTTTAAGGGGATATGACAAAAGCAGTCGATCAGCAGAAACCCAACTCATAATTTCTGGATTCACTGGGGACAAAAAGGTGAGAGTAATCCAATGATAGCTGTACATCCAGATTAAAAATTCAACAAAAGGGTTTGGCCACTGACTGGGATTTAACTCTTATTTGGTCACAGCCTTATACAAGACATTGTCTTTTCTGTTTATTATTTTTATATGGATACGAAGCTTGAGAAAATAGAAAGATCAGCACCACAGAAAGGAAGATCTACTTCAGAGTGTGGCGGAGGGACAGAAACCTTTACTGCTGACTAGTAGCACCTTGCCTGTATCAGAGGTTTGTGCCTGGAACTAGACTCAACTTCAACCCCACTCGGTTATGCACTACTTCAAAGCAGCTCTTGCAGATTAAATTATTGCAGAATATCATAGTAAGTTTCCTTCCCGCATAAAAAATAAGTCATATTTCATTTTCCTCTCCTTTAGGTAATTGGTAACATTTTTCTTCAGCAATTAAATTTGTATTTAAATTAATTTCTTCAGAAATTAGAAGCTCAACAGCCTCTGCAAGCTAGAGATTTTTATTTAAAATATTTGATAGAACTGGGACAAAGCCAGAAAACACATTTCCACTAACTTTTGGGGCTTCAAGTCAAAGGTCTTCAAAAGCTTCTCTTTTTTTTTTTCATATTTGTCATTTATGAAACATCTTTCAAAACCACAGTCATGTGGACACTTCAAGTTTCTGAAAATTACACTTCCTGCATAACATTACAACTATGGACAAGTGTAAAGATGGAGCCAAATCTTGCCTTTGGTTTGGGAAGGACATTGGTTCTCATTGGCATTGTTCTAGAAATAAGTAATCTCAAGTGACCTCATTACCACACCGAATTTCCACCTTATTTGGTAGGATTTTACAACTATAACAGAGTCTGCCCCATTACATAAAGTGATTCTCTTCACTAAATCATTATCTCCATAATTTACAAATTATGTCAGAGCACAAAGAATAGTTCAGTCACTTGGGAATTACAGCAAGCCATCATCACTAAAGATGATTAATACCCTAAATGCAAAAAATTGAATGCTCTTTATACAGCCCCAGTGTTAATAAAAGATTGTCAGTCAAAATGTGGGTCACAACAATTAAAAAAATGTTTTGAAATATTTATTTCAGCATTTGTTGATATATAACTATTCAGTGGGATAATAACCTGCTATCATTGTTGAAAATTTAATCATTTAAGAAATGCCAACTTTATAAGTTATTGATCATGCAGAACATCTACATACCATACAGTACACAGAGGCTACCACTGGCACTTGAATGTTACAGAGAGCAGAAAAAAGCAGTGATAGAAAACAAGAATGTTTTCTAACTGACCCTGCGCAAAAATGTACTTCTGGGGAATTTCCTTTGTTCCTCAACACTATTGCTGTACTCAGCTTATTGCATTTGCTGTCTCTGAACATTTCATAAAACAGACAGGGAACAAACTTAAAAAAAAAATTCACAGTAAGGTATTATTGTAAAGAGCAGTTATACAAGCGAAGATCATCCTAGTTCAGGAATTTTTATGTTTAGCTAAGGAAATGTTCAACAGTGGCTATAAGGGCATCATATGCTCACAGATCTGACCAAACACTCAAGACACTCACAAGACTCTTGTTTTAGTCACTGATTGCTAGTACCAAGCATCCTAAAGATCTGGACTCTGAAGAGAAGTTAATCTTTTTGGCTTCTATGCACACTCTGTCAGAGCAAGTAGATCGGAACAGGGAGTTTCAAGGAAGTTAGTAAGTAATGCTAAAAGCTTTGGAAAAAATGGGGGGAAATTCAAAGATTCGGCTTTTTTTCTTTTTTCTTTCATGTAGAAAAGAGAGGATCAGAAGAGGACATGAGACGAATTGTCTTAATGTAAAAGGCTCTTACTAAGACGGAGTTTGATGAATTATTCTCTGTGTCTGCCGGAGAGAGGACAAGACATAATTGGCTTAATTTTCAGTGAAAAGGACTTAGATTGGGAAAAACTCTATACATCAAAAGGTAATTATAATAGAATAGGCAGCTAAGAGAGGTTATGGAAACCCTATCATTCTTTATAGGCACAGGTTAGGTAGACATCTGTCAGGCATCATGGAGGTATACCTCATCCTCCCAAGAGCTGCTGTTCCTAAACTTTTTAAGCCTAGAAAAACTTTTTATACATACTAGATTTCAGCTTGCCTCTAGGCCTGCCATGTGACCCTTCATAAAGCATTTTGAAATTAAGACAGTATCAAAGGGGGACGACCTCATGGACCTCCTCCCTGGGCCTTGCTGGCCCCTTTTTGCAATCTGCATGTATTGGGGGAAAAAAAAAGAAAAAGAAAAATATAGTAAGATCCTGCAGCTTTAAAAATAGTGACTGATTAATTGTGTTGATGTCTTTGGCTTCCTCCTCCCTTATCCATAGTCTGGTGGGTTGTGCCTGTATCTAGGGGTGGATCACAGCCTCCTCCGGTCCTGCCCGGCTCTCCGGAGTGATGGAGCGAAGGGCTCCAGGCTCTCTAGTCTTACTCTGCACATTTCCAGCAGAGGAGAGGTAACACGTAAGATAGGAACCTATATTGTGTTCAGATCATGCAAGGCCTCGGGTTCTTTGATCATCCTACTGATATGCCACTAAGTACTCTAAAATGTACCTCCGCTTTCCTGACCCCGTTCGCTGAATTCCCTTTGCAGCTCCCCTCAGTGACGGCCAACACTTGCACCATCTCTCTCCTTCTGCCCTCCCCAGCCGCATTGAGATAAGGTACTTAGTTCTGTCTGGAAAAAGAAATGCCATGGAAGAAAAGGAATCCACAGGATTTCCTCATGCCTTTAACGAGTGGGTGAGCATTTAATGGTTCTAAGTCAATGCAAGCTAGGTAGTTGTTCTTCAGAACCATAACTCCTAATATTCCTTCTTAACTGAAGACCACAGAAATAATGATGAATGAAGTTTAACTCTGTCACATCTACTGGGTGTCCCAATATCAGACTACATAGGGCCAATGATGAGTCACAGCACAACAGGAATTTGTACTCCCTGCATATAACTGGTGGAATTTAAAAAATAGCTTCAGGGACTGGATTAAGTACATGTGATATATGGCACTGAACAACCTGGTGACGTACAGGAGCCTTGCCAGGCACAACAGTCAGTCCAAACTGATAGAAAGAGGAGTGGTTTAACTTCCTTGGCATACATAGATTTAAAAAGCAAAACACGATAAAAACAAAACACAAAAACCCAAACAAAATATAAAACATCACACCTGAAGCTCCCATCCAACCAGGAATTCAAAGTCAAATGTACAAGCAACAATTTATCTTGATATTCAAGGGTAGGTATAAAAAAAGCACTTAAATAACAGCCCAGTGATTAATGATATAGATGGGACTGTAAAGTGATGATATGCAGTGATGGTAAAATAAAAAAATAAAGTCTTTTTTTTTTTTTAATTTAGTTGCTATTATCCAGATATACCAGTAAAACTGTATAAAAATGATTGTGTTTTTTCATCCTTAGATAAAAATGACTAAAATCTACTTTACTGATTATCCATTGTCTGAAGGAGGCCCTGCTTATGATGCACAGATAAGAAAGCTCATTTAGAGCTATTTCTAAGAACTGGGATTTGCAGTTGTGTCTTTGGTAATAATTATGGCCACACACTTACCCTGCCACATGTAATCTATCATCTGATTATTACTGTCCACCCACTGAATTTTAGTGATGCCAAATGCATCTCATTACCAAGGACGCTGGAACTGGAAGGCACTGTAAAAGCATAAGACAGCACTATCATAAATAGTATCAACAACAGTAGCTTATTTGATAGGTCTTGCTCCCAACCCCGGTATCTCTTATGAATTGCTTTCATTAAGTAACTCAGAAACTTGACATCATTTAGGAAATTGTAACTGTCTAATTAGACTTCCTGACCGAGCAGCTTTGGTACCTCAACACTACAGCACCTGGAGAGTAAGCCAGAGGAGGAAAGGGAGGAATGCTCTCCAGACACCTGTCAGTCACCTGCTGCACTGAAAATTAGTGGAACATCAAAACTTTTACTCTCCTCTTCTCCATGTGGAGCCTTGCAAATGAGCCCTGGCCCCAGCCAGGGTTCACACTCTCCCGCCTTCTTTTCATTGAACTGTCAAGTGTGCAGGAAGCAGGAAAACTTTGCACAAATCACCTGTACTGCAATCGCTAAGGAAAGAGCAGGTTTTAACCTGTGAAGGAGAAGTGTTTTGCCTGTACTCAGCTAAAGGAACTACTTAGGAACAGCAATATAGGGATCATGTTTTCACGAATCTCAGCAAGCCCCACGGAATCAACTTGCTTTGTGTCAGTAACTGCTGTTTTCTGTCTCTTCTCACTGTGCCATGGGGTTTGGCCACCAGCATCTGAACAAAGGCTGAGGTCTTTACCCCGAATGCAGTCTCTAAGCCCAGCTCTTCTAACAGTGGACAGCTAAGGTCCACGCAAGACCTTCTGGAGATTTAACTGACCACCAGGGAGCTGTCAAAAATATACTGTGTAGCACACCAGTCAGGTTGGAACAAGGTTTCCAAGCTCTACCACTACTACCAGGTTTCTGAATGCTCTTCACTTACAAGATAAAGCAGAAAAAGTAGAAGTTGATTAGAAAGCAATTAGAAAACACAAACGAGCGGCAAACTGAATTCTGGTGGTCAGGGCTTCTTTTCCCTCGCTTTACCAGATTTCTCCCTCATCTTGGACTAGTTAATGGGGCTTCCCTCTAGTGCACTGTCTTTACAGCCTCCATCCCTCTTCATTATGAATTCTGATCTGACCCAACAGGCAATCACAGATGCCTAATTCTTTCCCTGATGCTCAGCACTCTTTCCTTGTTAAACCAAGGTACAATCTTACATACTGAAGTACTCTAAGTAAACCAGCCTTTAACGCTGCTAGGTCTCTGAAATACAAGTGCAGAATAGGGATGAAAAAAGAACAGAATAAGAGAAAGCAAAGATAATGCTTTGAGTGCACAGACCGATAGAGATGCACAAAAATTACCTCAATATCAAACAGTATCCATGAGCTGTGCATTTCCTAAAGCATTACAAGCATCCTCTTAAAAAAAACTGAGCTATAAAAGGGAAAATTAACAAATATACCGAGAACAGTTCTTGTAAAACGAAGTTCTGGCAAGACAAGTCTCTTTTAAGTACATTTAGCATTGCTATAACAAATAGCACACAGAGGTGTATAACTGAAATTACACTATCCTTATTCACAAGAAGTTTTTTTACACATGTAATCAGTTACTTCCGAACACAACACACAGCAGAATATGAACACAACACTCGTAGAAGATCGCCTTTATGGGGGTTCTCCTTGTACCTCAGCAACATGAGAGAAACCCCCTAGGTTCTCCTCTAATTTAAAGAGATTCTAGAAAAAACAAGATGCAGCCCAGACACCATTTCCCAATACAGACACGGAAGGAATATGACCGTTCTTACTTACCCAATTTTACTAAATTATAATTAGCATTAACTGTGCCGCTTAAGCTATTTTTGAGTTTAGCAGGAGTCAGGAGAAGCCAACACCTACTGTGTAGCAGTAAAGTTCAAATGCATGGAACAGAATTGCTGCCAAGGGAATTGTATTAGGAGCTATCTGCACATTTCTGTATCATGTATTAAAACCCCTTTTTGTTATTATTTTAACCATACCCACAAGTGCCCATTTTGGGAAATAACTGACACTCTAGGAATATTTCATTCAAACATCTAGAAAAATGTGGGGGATAGGAAAACAAACCTGCCAGTGTTTTCCTCCTGTAGGCAACTGTCTTTACCTTTTGGACATCTGAACCCATATTTTCCTGAATTAGAGATCTGTTGCTGGATTAATCTTTCTTAGCTTTATCTGGGCTGCTTCTTAGTAAAATCACTATTTCACCTACGCTCTACCTTATCCAATGGAATAATTTATTTCTTGTCTGTACCAGTGGTGTCATGTTGCTTGCGTCAAACCTTCAGGTTGTGGTTCAGCATTTAACTCACTCCTAAAGAATTGTTTATGGTCATCTTCAGTGACAAGTGGGTGCAGTTTTCACAATCACAAGCAAAAACTGTATCTGAGAAAATAGATGTGCGACTTCAAAACTACAGAAGTAACATCTTGACATTTAAATCCAATTACCCTTTCTCCCTCCTGATGAAAATATGATACCAACTTGTGGGAAATTCTACTAGACAAATATATCATCTTCTCCAGCTCCTATGAACTTTTCAGCACCACTTTTGGTATTACACATTGCATTGTTTATCAGTCATTTTTACAAAATAAAGGGTTACAACTGTGCAGTAATTGATAGGTGATGCCAAAAAATCCATAAAAATTTTGTTTGGAAAGCCTTCCTAGAATGATGATCTTCTCCCCAGTTGAAATCATTAATTGCAAAACTGGAATGAACTCCAAGGTAAGACAGACTACTGCTCTTTGTAATAAATTAAGCTGTCAATCCCTCAAAGCACCCTTAATATCATACTATTTCCCCAAGCTCTTAAATTACAGGCTGAATTTCATTTATCAGCCTGCTGTATGTGAAAAAGGATTAATTAAACTCATTGCAGTATTACAGTAAGACTCTATTTCTCTTAGTACTAAAGAATAATTGACTCCAAATGAATTGGAAAGTGGCTAAGTAATTGTAGTTATTATTCTGATGTAAATATTAGTTCTCTTTTGACATTTCAAAAGATTTAGTAGAGGCACTTTAGTGATAAGACAGATCATTACCCTGGCTAGGAAGAACAGATAGCATAGGGAAAGTGAAATTACAATAATTAGTTTATACCTAAAAATACTCCTGTCATTTTTTTCCATATAGTTATGTACCATACAGTACATTTTCATTAACTGTTGCTCCTGATTTATTGTATTAAGTATACTGCAGAAAAGTCAATGCATGATATTCTGCTACTTTGGAAAGAATTCAGAGGTAATATGAGTCATACTGGAAGAAGAATTAGTGGGAATTTTGTCTCAGAGATAGTCATGACACTGCCAGCGCTATAAAATTCAAATCAACTGATTGCCATTGTGAATTACTAATTGTGATGAAACACAATTATACCAACGGCAAGAAATCACCTTTTAATTGGACAATCAGACTAGCTCAGACAAGAAACTGCAGCACCTTCAGAATAAACAAAAGGTTTGGGCATTAAGAGTTGTAGGTAACATAAGATAACCAAATCCATTTTCTAAATATAGCATCTCCAAACATGTATCTAGAGGTCAGGGCCACACATTCAAAATTAGCAGCCCAAAATTAAGCTTCTAAGTCTGCATTTTCATTTTAGGATAGGTAGTCTGATTTTAGCAATTCTTTGACCACTGAAGAGTATTTTTTAAAATATTCCTGTAAAGCAAAACCTGAAAAAAATACATGAAGTCAAAGCCTCTGAATCTGGTTTTTTTCAGGTTTTGCTTCTTTTCTCCTTTTACTTCTTAACCTCTCTGCAGTTTTAATTCTCAGCGTCTCAGTAGAAGATCACAAGAGAACTTCAAAGCAGTTTTAGCAATCTGGCCTCTTGAGCAGTGATTGAAATCTAGCATTTTGTTCCCCAAGATGACCTAGGACCTGGCTGTTTTGACTGAATTGCCAGCACAAGTTTTGCACTTTTCAGGTTATTAGCATGAAGCAGCAGTTTAGACAGACTTTACTCATGATTGCTTATTTCCTGCTATTCTTTTTCCAGGCTAAAATGGGCTGTTTACCTCACAGAACTTTAAATAAATGTTTCTTCCCCAAGCACGCAACATAGAAACCTGCCAAGGAACGCAAAGCGTTACAGACAATATTTAATTTCTCTAAGAACGTGTCTGCTCTTTAAAGATATCCTCTTCCTTTCTTTTTTTTCCTCCATTAATTGAAGAAACTCTTCAGCAGTTTGGACTAACAATTTTACACATCTCAAAGCAGAGCGTCTTAAAACAGTTACAGTTGAATATTTGGTACTGACAGGCTTTCTAGTAGATTGTATATAATAGGAACTGGTAGATAAATGCAAGGTGGCTTTGAATTATCATAAGGATACCTGAGGGTAAGTGGAACCACAAACCCATCTAAATCAGTTAATTCAGATAGTCAACTAGCAGATGAAGACCGTGCAAAAGGATTTTGCGCAATCAATGGTAAATGAACTTCAGCAACAAGAACATTCTTCTTCACCAAAATGTAAATATAAATGTAGTGTTTATCAATAGCTCAAAATAGTTAAGACATTATTGAGAATAAATTTATGAACAACAATTAGTATACCACAGTGGATAATTAATTTATTTCCAGCTATACTTTAAAGACGATTAGTATCAGGGAGTTTTGTGTTTCCTCCTTACAGGTTTGTTATGAAGTACTGCATTTTCTAGATACTAAAACATTCTGCAACTAGATAATTAAGTTTGTTCATACTTTGTTGTACATTAAGGTAGCAGATCAATGTGACCACTGAAGCAAAGTGAGTCTTGAAATTAAAACCGAATGTGTCTGTAATTTAGGTTTTGCTACTACCCTCCCTACCTGACTTGTCACCCGTTAACTGTTTGAAAGAGGCACTCAGATATAGTGGTCATGAGACACTTTAAAAACCTGGCTGGAGACAATTGAAATAACTCTATCCTCATTCCTTAGTTAATTCCCCCAAAAATATAGAAGTCGGCAAAAGGAGAAATAAAAATAGATTACAAAGAAAAAGTGATCAGGTTATTGATAAAACTACTGTAAGACAAATAAACCACAACATTAAGGACCGATCATTTACACTCCATGAAAAGTTCAATATCTTAAGTAAACCTTTCAAAGGGTCATTTTAAGCCCTATAAAATTCCTCTTATTTGGCAAAGGGTAAGTACTTGAAAGTACAAACCAGAGGATCAGATGAATTTCACAAACTGGTACATAGGATCATGAGTTTTATAAAAATCCGTAGTGCACTGTTGGAAATTAGGCATAATTCTTATTACAAAGAACAAGGAAAAAAAAAAGTAAATGCATAGCAATCGCAGAGAAAAATATACCAAAGATGGACTGAAAAAAATAACATTAGCCAAATAGAGTTGCACTTATCATGCAGACATACAAAGATTAATGTGAAGGGCAGCACTTCAGATAAACCAATCATCACTTAAAATCTCAGTGAAGGATGATGAAGGATATTTTCAAAAGTAGTTTAATTTCTAGGTGCCAAAATTTGGTTGATAAAATAAAAATAAGGAACTTCAATATTTTCCCTGAATAATATTTACCAGCACATGGGATAGCAGGAAACATTCCTATCAGTTTGCCTCAGAACAATCATCTATTTTGCGGAGGGAAAGCCTCTGTATCACAAGCTCTGCATAACTTTCACAGCCTCGTGTCTTTTTCTAACACTCTAGTTAGTACTATCACACAGCTCCACAAAGTCATAACACCCTGCTGCAGAAACCATGCAAAACAAAAATCCCAGCCTTTAACCAAATCCTGAGACACATTTCTGGTGAAATAATTCAATCCAGTAAGAACTGGCATATTTCATGGAGTATGTAAGACTTAAGACCCAAGTTTCTCAAACATCTGAGGAATATTGGATAATTAATGGAATTATGGCAATAAAATGGTAAAATAGAATTGGAATATGATTGCCTAAGAGGTATAGTGCAGAAGTGGTGGACAGGACTGTCAGGTTCTCCCCCTGACTAAGCATAGTTGTAAATTGGTGATTTCAGGTAAAACCTGTATCTTTATGACTGAGTTTTCCAACTACGCAGTTTGGGGAAAATCCCCCTCTTTAAGACACTGAGATTTCTCAAACGTTGATGTGCAATACAAGAGCATGTTAGCATCTTCCCAGGGCTTATTGTACTGTTAGCACCAGGGTAAACACACAGAAGTAGAAACACAAATAAGCAGATTTCATCTGAAACAACAGTAAGAACTGTGGAAAACCACAATCAAGGAAATGCTTTGAGGCATTCCATGTGTAGTAACTTCGGGCAAATATCCAGAATGAAATAAAGTAGGTAAGGGTCTTGCTGACCCAGAATGGCTCAGGCATTTATTCAATGGAAGCAGGTATAAGAGCGTTCTGATTATTTAAATAAGTTATCATAAAGTTAAAGCAATATTTGCATCCAATGCTGATTCCAATTGAATCAGGAGAAAAGCACTCATTAACTTCAGTAGAATTACTGAATGGACCCTTTGATTAAACTCTGTGGACAGTTACAGTCTTGATTATGTATAACATGGTAGTACTATTGATGCTTAAATTATACATGAATCTTGAATTGTGAACTATTCAAAACTTCTAAATTTTAATGACCTTAAATTTTAGTGTAACAGGTAACAACTAGAATCTGTATCTATTCACTCCTATTCCTTTGTGTGTTTTAAGTTGTGAACGCTTCTCTAGCAAGAGTCTCTTGTGCCCGTGTGTGTGCGCATGCGGGTGGTACCCAGCTGATTAAAGTGTATCTTTTTGCCAACTATTACACACACTAATCAGTTACGAATACCAGATTAACAGAGAGGGTACAGCTGAGATTGCACAGCACGTTTCAAATCCTGCGTTACGTTAATGACATAGTTAAGGTTAATCACATTGTTTAAAATTTTCACTGCATAAAGGATTCAGGAGAATCTTCAGACTGCAGTCAAAAGCAAAGGTTTAACAATGCCTGGCAGGCTTCTTTCTTTTGTAGTTACATTTTGTGATCTTCACTCCAGTGACACCTCATTACCCAAATAGGCAGTACTGCCAACTCTAAATTTCATCAAGCTCATGCTTATCATGGTCTTTGATCTAATTGTTGTGTACGTGCACAGGAGAGGGGAGAGTTCTTTCGTATTCAGCTTTCAGTTTTTCCTCTTATCCCCCTTCTTGTGCCACAGTTGACTGACACACTCTCGCCTCTGCCTCCAAAGGAACCCATCACACCCTTCTCATTTAATATTATACCCTTCTCCTACTATCTTTAATAACATAGCAATATTATAAATTGTGTTTAGTCCAAACCAAAAAGAAAGTACCCTTCTTCCTTTTGCCTTCAAAAGGATGCAAGTCAAACAAATTACTAGGACAATGACTCATTTAGATACTGACTTCAAAGTACAATTTTGTATGTGCCTTTTAAAAACGGAATGCCAGGATCCTGCCAGGAACTGAAGGGCATCATTCCCTAGGGTTCAGGAAGGCCAATCTGGCTTTACAAAAATCATTTCATTATTCCTTAGCACATATTTGAACTCGTTGTCAGGATTTCAAATTAGTTTCTAGCTCAGCATGCACTGCTCGCTTCAGAAGAGACCTACTTTCAGGAAATGTATAGGCAAAGGCATCTAATCACAGTTTAGCTATCTATAGGGTCACAGGCACTACAAAAAACATTCCCAGTACAAAACAGTCTGCCTAGTTGTATGCTAAAATATATTGCTCTGTAAACTAAGAAAGCCCGTATTGAGTTAATTCTAATCATGTTCCCTTTTTTCTTAAGTTTCCTAACATTTTAATGTTGCTTCATATTCAAAGGAAGCCTGATATTGTCTCAAACAGGTGGAAAACACAGAAATGCTGCATGTGAACTATTTTGCTATTCCACCAGTAAATGAGGAATATTTTACTGAGTGTTCTTTTCACCTATGCTTCTATGTGTCCTAGAATATTTCTTCCCATGTTTCCAATTGTTCTCCAGTCCAAATACTGAACTAATATTCTTTAATTATGCTCCTGTTGCTGGATACTACATTAAATTATGATCACATTAAAATCCTGCTGTGTTGCCTACTCTGACACACAAAAGCAAATTTATTTTCTCAGAACTTCAAGCATGACAATGCATGCAAGCCATTTACACATACACAAAAGATGCCTTGATTGAATCGCTTTCTAGTTATTCTTAGAAAAAACTTTAAATTAAAATGGTGCATGCCTAATTGCTATGAAAAAAATTCTTTCAAGAACTGCCAGAAGGCAACATATGAAGTTTTTGTATGTGATCAAGAATCAAGTTGGAAACAGGAAGTAAATAAAGATGAAATTAATCTTAAAATGGTACTTCACAGACTCATGCTTAAAAGATCTGGAATTTTACTACTGATGAAACTGGGATCCAAAAGTTCCTATCTGAAAAACTCCTACAGTAGTTAGAATTAAAAGTTCTAATGAGATTGGAACACCACATTAGTCGGGTAATTGCAATCCCAAGCGGTCTCTAGAAGGTACACATTTTAACCTAGGTGCAGTGTTCTGCCTGTACCTGGCCCACAGGCCCTCTGGAGCCACAGCTTTAATCCCAGCAAGGTTAGCACATAGTTCAAATGTCACATCATCTTTTCAGCTATATATAGACATCATGGAACTGATTTTTTTTAAACTGAGCCTACATTTGCTGAGAAGCAATTTGCAAGAAGGGATATTAAATGCAAGTACAAACCCCAGCCATACACCTAATTATTTAGAGGCACGAACAAATCTGTTAGCAAGATATATAAATCTCCTTTCCCACCCCTCACAATATATGGTACACAAGAACCAGATATTCAGCGACTGTTCATACAAAATCAGACCCTAAAAATCCACCGATATTTTTTGAAAGTTAAAAGCTAAATCCTGCTCCTTGGAAACCAATGGGAGTTTTGTCACTGAGTTTCATTTGCCCCATTAATATTGGCCAAGTATTTCCTCCTCCCAGCATGGCCAAGAGATACCTAGTGAGTTCTTTGGACTCTGCAGACTGAAGAGATAAAGCTGTGCAATTACTTTTCAGATTTTGAGATGAAGGCATATGTTTCACAGTGTTTCTTCAGCATTTTGAAAAATTTAATTCAAGATTTTGAACTGCTAATATACATACATGAAATCCGATAACCCAGATGGCAGAAAATCTTCTTAATATACAGGATCAAAATGGGTGGGGTTTTTTTTGTGGGGTTTTGTTTTTTTAACTCCACATGAAAAGAAAACATAACCTTCTTTCATGGGTTTAACATTAATTAAAAATACACAGATGTCTGTACTGACTGCAGTATGCTACACGGTCATTTCTTTTCAGTATGTAACTCCCTAATTTCCTTTGAGTCCATTTAGAAGTCTATTACATTAAGGGAGGGAAATGTATCACTTCGGTAATTACTCTGTTTATACTCACACTAAACCACACGGCCTTAACCACAAGATGGATAAAGATTATTTCCCAGGTGAAAAAGGGTTACATTCACAGCAAAAACCCCAGGTGCAGCATGATAAAGTTACAAAATGCCTTCAGATCAATTCTGTGTGCATGTCTGCTGCTATAAATCAGGAATTACACTACTGAACATACTCCAGAATAACACTGATTAATATTACATGTAACACTCATGTATGATGTCTGCCTTACGGAACTTAGTGCCATCCATTGCTGGTTTTGATGAGGCCCAAGAGAAAAATTGGGTCCTGTGACTTATTTTCACTTTTAATGTACCTTCTTTAAAGATTACAACCAGAAACAGGGCTTTTGTGCTTGTCTACACAATTTGGGTTTTAAACTGTGAGTTAGAGCAATGCAAACAGTGAAGATACTAATCTCGGTTTTAACTAAACAACTTTTCATTAAGTGACAAATTCACTTAAGCTTCAAAAAGAGGATTTAGCCGTATAGGACATTAAAAGACCACTGGGGATCTTTCTTCAGGACCTCTCTGTTTTCTGATCTCTTCTAGTAAATTACAGGAGAACTTGTCTGTCCACTCCAGGCCTATGTGAAAAATTACAGAAGGTGTTGAAAGACTATCAGCCCTAACCTGAATCCTCATAAATGGCCACAATAGCAATTAACGAAGTTGTAGTAACTTCAGATTTGGGGAATTGAAGTTAAAAGCACTATCAGAGTGAGCTTACAGGATTTTCTGTGTGACTGGGACTCTGGTTAGGGATAAAGCCACAGGTAGGACTTCACCTACCTTTTTCCATGAACTTACAGGAATTATACAGGATTCTCTCACAGAAATCCTCCTGAATAACTGTTTTAAAATATTGGAATCTGCAGTTTCTTATGCTATTTCTAAAGCCATTCTCTGAAGTACTAGGAGGAGAAACTGGAGAATCCAAAATGAAAGACGCTTAACTGCATTAGAGAGATACTCGCGTTACAAAGTTCAGACCCATATTCTGAACTCCCCAAAACTGGTGGGAAGGCAAAGGGCTACAGGAAATTCCAGGTGATCCATCAGAAGAAGGAGATCCTCACCAGAGGGTTCCAATCTAGATACAGTTGGTTACAACATTCAGGCACAGAGCACGCTTGCAGGCACGGCCGTTGTTTGCACACTGTGCAGTGCTGTTGGACAGCTTATCAGTGCTGCAGAGAAGACTAACAAGGCTCCTTTGTTAAGTTTCTGCCAACTTGCATGTAAGCTTGAAGTTACTTCTTTTTTCTCTCATGGAGCCAAATCCCTCATACATTAAGTGTTCCACAAGTAAAGCAAAGGCTTTTTTAAGGAAAATTCTTATCAAAATACTGATAGTTGCATGGTCCTGTTTCTTAATATTGTTGCTTTGAAGATTTTCCTCATGAGGCTGTCTGTGGTGTTTAAGGAAATGCTAGTGCGCATGCTGTTCATTTCTCATTTCTAACCACGCTGGCAACAGATAACATGGTTCATTATTACCCCAAAGAGCTGGCACAAAATGGCACCGCTGTACTTTATCTAGAGCTAATGTCTGTAGCACTGCTGGCAGTTAAGTTATGCCACTGACTTCTGTGGGTGATCGGGCCTATATACTGCTACAGACTGAGCACCAGAAAAGGGAATTCTATTATGTGAACTATTTCATCAGTGAAGTTTCTTCAAATGGCAGAGGAAATAGAACAAAGTTAATTGGATAGAAGAGAATCTGGACTGAAATATGCATAGCACAGAGAGATGAAAGAGGACAGAATGATACAAAAATTAAATCGTGAACAAAACAGGGGAGGCACACTGATAAAGGGGTCAGGAACTGTGTGAAGAAGGGCATGAAGACCAGAGGGTAAAAAGCAACTAGAAGGGGAATGAGGCTGTGATGGGAAAAAAGAATTCAGATATTGCAAAAGGCATCTGAGCAAAGGGAAAGCCACAGGAAAAGATCCAAACGTGCAATGCATTTAACATCAGCTGCCCAGCATCTGCAATGTCACGGTATTGATGTTTGGTGTCCTGGAGCATTCCCTTTAAACTGAAGGGGAAATCAATTGAACCTCAAATAGCAAAATTTTGGCTCTGCAGAACATGGCTTTAGGCACCACTTATAGGCAAGATTCTTGCAGAAAAGAAACAGCAGACAGCTAATTTAAATCATGATCACACTGAAATGAGTAAGGAAGCACAGCTTCAGAGCAATCACCTCCTAAGTACTAGGATTCAACTTACATTTTTCTTTAGAATACTCTCCTGCATTCACCTTTTCCTATCAACACCCACCAACTCGCTAAGCCCAGCCACATCTTGTAGCTCTGCTCAAAAATACTGTTGAATGTAATTCATAAAATCCCTTTCTAACTCTTTTGGGAACTATTGAAAGTCCAACAGAGACCTTAATGTTTCCAAAGAAAGGAAAAGTGTTTTACTGTGGAGCTGTGAAAGGTAGCATTAAGCAGTACAGGATATCAACATAGCAGAAATGTGATGACCTGCTAAACTGCAAGGGTGTCACAGAATCACAGAAAAATTCAGGTTGTAGGGCACCTCTGGAGGTCTCCGGTGCAACCTCCTGCTCAAAGCAGAGCAGGCTTCAAAGTTAAATCACGTTGCCCTGGCCTATCATACTTCCATGAGAGATTACCACAAGGACTAAGGATAAGCAGATATTTCTAGGAGCCAATTTTCTTCTGTTGTCTTTGTCAAATCAGAAATAACTGTCTCTGAATTCTGCAAAGCAGCCTCACACATCAGAGGAAAAAAATCAGACTTCACTGTTAGAGGGGCAAATGCATTTATTCCGAGTAGATGATGCTTCATATGGATGAAGCAATAGCCCTGATCTGGTCAATGGGATATGCCCCTTGGATGAAAAACAGTGTGGGTTGCCACAACAGTGAATTGAGGCTATTATAGCACTTCCTGCTATGAACTCATTCAAAGCCATGCACCAGTTCAAGAGAACTGAAAATTGCATTGTATTGGCATTTCTGTTGGAAGAAGAAAGTAAAGTGCTTCTGACCCCAATAGTTAAGATTTGTAGAAACTGCTTCTCTCACAGATAATGGATTCATTTCTGTTGCATAAAGCAACGTCCTCATAACTAACATGATTTCAGGGGAAGAGCAAAGGGGAAGAAAAGGAAGCTTCAGCCCCAGTACCATCAAAATCCCAGTGATGTTAACAGGCTACTTAAACCACAACTAAGACTGACCTCAGTATCTGAATGTACTAGTGAACCGTACACACAGTGAACCAATATTTCAGGCCAGCATCAGACTCCCAGAAACACAGAAAGCGCATACACTGCTTTAACATACCTGAAGGGGGGAAGGCTGGGGATGGAAGGAGAGCAGTGGCTTTGGTAAACACCCCAGCTCCCCATACTATATAGAGTCACTGTGCTATACTGAACAAGCAAATCACTTTAACGAGCAAACCAAAAAAAAGTATAACTTTTGCAGAACAGTCACTAGTTCCTTGGAAAAGATGTTAAAAATAAGTCTTATTGAACACAGTAAAAGCTGTAAGAGAGCTCTTTTGCCTCCAGTTTTACAAGACTTTTACCAAGTGATTGGCACTGTTTAATACAGAAGTACAAATTACAAACAGGTCTCAAAACTTGCAATGACATTTTGACACAGACTGGTCCCTTCGCCACCAGTGTTCATTGTTCTAGTCTCAGTCCTCTGCCCTGTGTCTTTGTGCCTTAACCCAAGGAGTTAACACAGCCTCTCTGCAGTATCTGTTGAGGGCAGCTCAGTTGTGCTGCCCAATTGCCTTAGCTTGTGATAAGTAGTAGTTCCTCACTTCCACCACCTGGGACCAGGTCAGTCTGGCTTCCACAGTAAGCTCTGGGTTAGGAAGGCAGCTGACAGCTGTGCTCAGATACACGGTAGTTGCACATGCAGGTTGTGACAACCTCACAAGGGGTTCCTCTCATCACTGAAAGACCCTTATGAAAAACTGTGGTGAAGGAAAAATGCAAAGGGAGCCTGAGGGAAGAGAACAGCTAAAGGAAGAGGGTTTAGAGACATACATCCCTTGCAACCAAAGAGAGGAGAGTCAGTCTGTCAGAGGTCCTGCTAAGAGATCCATGTAATTCCTAATCGCAGTTGTTCATCAGGAAGTACATATCCCAGTGTCTGCCATGCATAGCTCATCCTGCAGGTGCCATCATCCATCTTGTGGTCTGTGGTGGGGCAGGCACCAACGAACAGCCATTAGGGAAGACTCCTGCACCAAAGGGGGAGAGACTAAACAAGCTGTCTTGTCTTCCCAGGCTACCATGCTGTATTAGTTCTCTCAAATTTAAGATGTGTTTGATCAGATAAAGCAGCACTACAAGGAACTGTTGCTCACTCATCAATGCCCCTGAAAGAAAACATCACAAATGAGTACAATTTAGGCTGTCAGAACTGTCACTTTCCTATGTGTTTTATTTAATGCAGATTTATTAATCCACATTAACAGTGAAGTGAAAGCCTTTTGTTATAGTGAGAAAAAGGAAAGGGATACTGGAAACCTTTCAAGCTCTTATGAAGGCTACTAAACATATGACAATATTATGAAAACATGTATTTCACAATGGCTAAAAAGAATTAGGCTGTTTCTAATGTGAAACACATTAAACTCTTTCACTATTTAAAATTCAATGTGAAAGAAATATATGCCTGCAGAAAAAATTTATAAACAGAGACTTAAAAATATTTGAACATGATTCCATGGCTCTCTTTACAGAAGCATTTGCATAATGGACCCATCCTTGCTGCACACACAGAGCCTGAGGAAGCTGGCTGTGGGCTGGGATGCTCCCCCAGGCTGTGGAGCAGGACAGCAGAGTCCTCTACTGATGTTCAGCATCTGCCACTTCCCCTTCTTGGCTCCTGTACTTCCATTTTACAGCTCTGCAAGAGGCTGACCAGCAGTGGAGCACAAAATGGCTGCCTGCATCCCACTTTTCCTTCAGAAACGTCACAAATATGCACAAACCCTTTAGAGCGGCAAAGGTGTGATGCTGAGCTTTTTAGCACCTGTGGTTTGCAGACCTGGGCGCACATTGCTGCATCCTGCTCCCACACTGACCGCGTCAAAGCTGCGCCAATCTGACTGTCTGCTGGGTGCAATTTGTCCTTATCAAACTTCATTGTCAAAGCATTGTTCTTGACTTGGATTTAAGGCTTGGACTACTTTAACTGGGGCAAAATGACCCTGATAAGTTACACAGCGTAACAGAAAAGCACAAATTGCTTTGTTAGGCTCGCAAACACTGACAAACACTAAATTTCACTCAAGTCTATCATGATCCCTAAGAGCCATTGAAATCTTCCCAAACACATCACCACCTTCAATCACACCCATGCAATGAGACACTCCAGCTTTTTTATAACTCTCCTGACTGACAGAGGCTTCTCTTACACTGAATTAATTCCTTGTGTTGTTGGAGCTACAGAACAAGCCTTTCATAGCAGCCAAATGTTGTGAGAACCTGACCCTCCTCATCTTCCTCACAAACATACACTTTCAATTTGCTGAACCGCAGGAAATAATATGCTGGAAAATCATAGTGCTGCATGTAGCAAGGGTAGCCTCACTGTTCCATGTTTTAACTGAAAGGCAAGTCTACTGGAAGTGAGGGTGTCTACTGTCCTGCACTTTAGGACTCCTTTCTGTTTATGCAGCGTAGATATAAAAACACCACCATCTTGCTCTGAGCGCATCATGTGGCTCTGCACAGGCATCATTGTCATGCAAAGCAGAAAGAAGAGGGAATCAAGCCCAGAAAACTGCTGCTCAAATTGTCATTTAACATAAGACTTGGCAAATGCCAAGTGCTCTTTTTGGAGCAAACCAAGACCTTTAACTGTTCAGAAGACATGCAAGGTGGAAAGCCTACTATGTGAGCTGTTAAAGCTTTAGTTTTGCTTTGCCCTTCTTTTCCTTATCTCTATGCAGTCTATGAACCTATATTACAGAACAAGCAAGCAAAGGGAAATATCGTAAGGTTGTCCAAAGTTAAGTTGAGAATCCTTTAGCAAAGACAGGAATAAAACCCCAATGACGGATGAGCCTCCTGTCTTAACCTCACACTTGGAAGTCAAAGGCATGATGTTCTTCCGAACCTCAGTCCTATGAACTCCAACCCATTGTACTTTCTGTGATCAGCCTTCGTAGCTTGACAGAAAATTGAAGTTTTGAGTCCTTTTTCCAATAAAGTACAGAAAATAAAACATATTGCAAGTCTACATTTATTAACCTTCTTGAAGCAACACACAGATCAACATAATTCAGTTACAAGAACTGGGTTTACTTCTGTCTTCAGCAGTTGCAAGATGTAGCTATATTGTAAAGTATATTCTCTAATTTGTTTTTGGAGTTTAATTGTGACCTATCATTCCCCATTTCAGTGGCATTTGGATACTACTATGTTTTTGTAATATTAATAACATCATAATCTTCATTAGTATGCAAATATATACCATCTGACAAGCTCCTGTTCTCTTCCATGAACTCTTTTGTTGTTGCAGCCTCATGAATTTCATTATGAGACTAGATTATTATCAAACAGTGGGAAGGGGGGTGGTGGGGAATAGAGAGAATGACATGGAAATTATAATCTCTTGTTTTAATAATGAATCCAGTTTCATATTCCAGTTTGTTCTTGCACCAGATGCTTCCAAGAGAAAAGAGAGCAGAAGGGAGGAAATTCTTACAAAACTGTTTCTACACAGTAACCTTTCCAGCAGATAGAACTAGAGGGGTGAACTGGAGGGAGACGTTCCCCATCCCCGTGTCTCATTTACATTTCAGATAACTGCCATGATTCTATCCACGTGTTTTTGCGATTCATAGCTTTACAGACAGCAAAAGAAAATGAAAGAATTCCTGCCATTCAAAAATTGGTGGCTATTTCCTCTCCAATTAAACGGATATCAAACAATCATCAGTCTTAGTACACAATCACAATAATTATTTTAAAAGTATAATTATTCTTGGAGCAGTCTGTGGCTGTAAGTACAATCTGCCAAAATAGCAAAAAGCTTATAGGTGTGCAAACATTCCTTCCTGTCTGACAGCACCAGGGCCCCATCTCCTGGGCAGGACACCGATTTCTAAATTGGTTGCTGTAGACCAGCCGCTCGACCAGCCGAGGTTGCATCCCCCCAGTTCCTCTCACTGCCCCGTCATTCCCAGTTCCACCTTGGTGCCCTTCCTTGTCTCACCCAACATCTGTGCACCTTTAGGCTACAGGGAATTTAGGGGAAAGCTACAACAGGAATAGTGGTATTAAGCTGGAAAAGTCTGTTGCACCTTCCAGAGTTGCCCTGTTACCCTTCCTGGCTATCTGCAATAGCTCAAGCCCAGGAAACCCACCAGCACCCAGCAGCCAGCTCTGGCAGTGGTGCAACTCCCCACAGAGGCATGGGAGACATTGCAGCAGGGTAACTACACTGCTGTCATCACACCTAAGGCTATCTAGAATTTACTTAGTAGCAAAAGGATTCGTTCCTTTTAAGTCTTACAGAACCCAGCAATTTCTGAAAACAAATACGACTCCTTAGAAAATAAATGGGACTCACTAAAGTTGCTTTGAGATCCAATATTAAAAACAGATTTCTATCCCTCCTGTTGAGTTTTGTATTTTACCTGAATTACTGTTTAGATGTTATTAATGCCAAAGTAATCTCTTTTATTAAAACCTACAATGCTCTCTACAAAGGACCACACGTAGAACATATTTTTGAGGTTTAGTCAATTGTAGAAAATCTGATCACCATTAATATGGGATGATCTTCTCCTTTCCTATTAAGTATGATTACACATCAGTTAACTTGATCACGTGAATTTAAGTAACACTAACTGCTGCCGTTTATTAACCAATTTGTTAGAGGTCTCCCCTTTTCAAAGCACAGTTCTAGTACTAGAACAAGACTTATCTCAAAAAACTCCATGAATTGTGTAACTATTCTATTTATCACTCACAAAATTCACAGAAAAGATTAATAAACTCAACAAGAATGCCCAATTTTAAAAGATATTTTGTATTATTTATCAGAAAGAAGTGTGAATTAATACATTACGTGACTTACAGCGTAAGATTTCTTTGGCTTTTTTTGCTATTTAAAACATATACTCAAATGCTAATATAAAAAATGTTTATATTTTAAAATGCAAACTAGCAATTCATAGTTACACATTAATTAAACCACTTCCAGTTTTCCTATTTTCCTAGTAGGGGCTGTCAAAAATCAGAACTTTTGTCATACTGAAGTCACACCTACATGGTCAGAGTTGTTCCCTTTGTTCTCCTCCTCATTAAGGAAAAACCTGTCATTAAGAGAATCTATTTAAAGCAAGCAGGGAAACGTGTTTGGACTTTGATTATGGCAATTAAAAAAACCCTGCTATTCAAAGATAGTGCTTTTTTATTATTTAAATAACATTTCACATTCTTCTAAGACATTTTACTAAGAAGATTGTTAAATTAGGCGATAAAAGGTTACTTTTGTCTTTGAAGCTGAAATATGTAACTATTATTTCTTATCTGTCTGGAATTAGGAAAGCTTCAATATCGTATATTTTAAAGGACTCATTATCAAAATTCACCAGACTTCATAAAACAAACAAATGCTTCACTTCCTGCCCTTGTTTAATCCCAGCTAGACAATTTCTTCTGCTTTTTTAAAAGGACGATTTCTTTCAACATTTGACAGAGCAATATCTTTTTATTTTCAAATTGCTCAGAGTGTGGTTGGGAAGCCATAAACACCTTCTTTTCAAAGCGTGAGAAATGGGACGGTTGTCAGGGATATATTTTAAGAGGAAGGCTCAGACAGAATAAGGTAGGTAAAGAAAAACAATGTTCTTATCTTTTTTTTAAAGCCAGAACAAGACTAACATGCAACTGAAAGTGGCCAAGTAGGTCAGATCACAATGCAGAAGGAAGTACCTTGACACAAAATCCTAATTCTCTTTACCTCCTACAGATCTGAGTGTTGGCAAATTATTCATACCACACACACGCACAAAAATTTCTACTGGCAATATACCCAGGGCTGAAAAAAATCCTATGATGAATTACATTTTCATATACTTTCAAAGTTTTGACAACTAACCCATCCTGCTGAAATTACATCATTTCAGATCTCTGAGCGGACTTGCAAAGTACTGTCAGTTTTCAGATAACCCAACATTAATATTTCCATCACTGGCCTTCAAATCTCCATTTCCCACTAAAATCCAGATTATGTTGGTCTAATGATGTCAGGACGCTGCTTATTCACTCCTGGACAGATAAGTAGGTGGAGTTATTTGTAACGCAATTTTGATCAGAAGTAAAAGCACAAAATCCACGCCCAATATGTACCGAAAGAAGGCAATGTAACAGCGTGAAGGATAAAGAGTATTCGTGTACATCAAATGCATGTATGTTTTATTCTTCCAAATAAATGTGGGAACAGTTACACAAGAGAAATTTACATAAGCTGTCTCATCACTGCTGAACTTCAGCTCCTGAATTTGTCACCCACTGTTCATGTAAATGTAAAAGGGTCTCCCCTGTGAAATAATAAAAATGTCATAAAAACATACATAGGACTTCCTTCACGGCCCTACAGCCTTCACTGAAATGCTTGCTGGCCTCCTGCCAGCGCCAAGGAAGCGATAGCTTCACGAAGGAACGCGTCGGTGTTTGACGCTGCCCAAGTCCACGCCAATCTAGAGAACTGGCAGCAATATCCTTAACAGAAAGTACTTCTAGAGATCAGAGGTTCTGCTTCTGCCCTGCACCCGCAGGGCCCTTCCTTCTCGCGTTCCCTCAGAGCTGGTCCCCGCTCTCGTACGCGGCAGGGCCACGGAAGGGAAGGGCAGGCACCGCTGGCGGGGAGCACGGCCACCGTCCCCTGCTCCGCACCGCGGGCTCCAGCTACCGCAGGTCAGCGCTCCAAAAGAAACGTCCCAGCACGGGCCGGGCTTGCTCCTGCGTCCCCCAGGGAGGATCAACAATAACAAGGCCCCGGAAGGGGACAGCTGCCATTTGGCGCTGCAGGCTGCTGTGATCGTACGCTGCGCCTTTGATTTACAGGAGTTTAGCACCCCCAGTAATACCCAGCATATACAGCTACCAATTCCAATAGCATCACACCAGTCAAAACTACTCAGCAGTATCTATCTGACTAGCTGACAATTATGCCTTTATCCAGCAGCCTTAACTTAAAAAATAAATAATTTTATTGATTCGTCTCCCTCTGCCTTTTATCTTTCCAAGATGATCCATTGTCTTCTTCCAGACTTAATCACCCCCAACCAAATCCACTGATAAGCCAGTCCAGCACTAACATTCTTGCCTGTGCTGTTTTAGCATCTAAGAAGTCCAAAGATTCAGTCACGAAATCATATTAATCAAGATATAGAAATGTAAAACAGAAAGTCTCCAAATGCAACCGGAAGACTGTATTCTAACTGTTTTAATAGACTCTGAAGCTTATCTGACCCACAGCACATAAAAATTCCCAACATTTCTGCAAGATTAGCTACAGGGACAAGGGCCTAAGCGTAAGACAAAGCAAGAACTGGCACACAGTCTGAAGACAGATACTCAAAAGTTTAAATGGATATGATTTTCTGACACTTGTTTCAGAAGTCATACTTTCAACCTCCTAAGGCTCACCCAGTTACAGCTTTACTAATGAAAAAGCGAATAAGCTCAACTATTTTTCAATTACAACGCATGTCCTGGTTTTCACTGGGATAGAGTTAATTTTCTTTCTAGTCGCTGGTATAGTGTTGTGTTTTGGGTTCAGTATGAGAAGAATGTTGATAACACTGATGTTTTCAGTGGTTGCTCAGTAGTGTTTAGTCTAAGTCAAGGACTTTCCAGCTTCTGATGCCCAGCCAGCAAGACGGCTGGAGGGGCTCAAGAAGTTGGGAGGGGACACAGCCAGGGCAGCTGACCCAAACTGGCCAAAGGGGTATTCCAGACCATGTGATGTCATGCCCAGTATATAAACTGGGGGAGTTGGCTGGGGGGATCGCTGCTTGGGAACGAACTGGGCATCAGTTGGTGGGTGGTGAGCAATTGCATTGTGCATCACTTGTTTTGTATATGCCAATTTTTTTATTATTATTGTCATTTTTATATTATTATCATTATTATTATTTTCTTCCTTTCTGTTCTATTAAACTGTCATTATCTCAACACACAAGTTTTACTTTTTTTTTGATTCCCTCCCCCATCCCAGTGGGTGGCGGGGAGTGACCGAGCGGCTGCGTGGTGCTTACTTACCGGCTGGGGTTAAACCATGACAATGCATATTAATGAGGAAATGCAAAATACATTAGACCATTCTACCTTTCAAACATCATGCATTTAAGAAGCATGAACAGTTTGGCATTGACACTTCAGGAACACAGCCCTTTTTAAATGGGCTCTCTTCTGCAACCTTGAGTTAAGTAGGATTCTTTTCATTTCTTGTTGACTCCAAAACTGGAGCATGTCAACCTATTGTGAATATTTGCCTAAATACGAGCAAACTATTTTTTATCTCCGTGCCTTAATTAAGGGACATCTACCCTTGTAATAGATACTTAATAGCAGGCAAATTTTTTTGAGATCTAATACACTAAGGTTGTCTTGCAGTGACTACATGTTAATAGGCTTTAAAGATTACAGAGCCCTGGCAAATAGGATAATTATAAATGACTTAATGTCAAAGAACTATGGAAGATTCCTTGAAAGGAATAACTTAGTAAGAGGGAGCAGAAACACTGTTTTACAGCTATCAAAACTAAAGAGGTTTTAAATTTAAAAAGAAGACTGTCTTCAGTAACTGTCTCAACATACAAAACCTGAGACTCAGTGCTCACAATAAGCGCTATGCATGGCAATTGCACAGAAAGCCCTACCTATTTTTGACTTTTGACCACTTAAACTTTTATGCAGCCCAACATGCCTGCTGGTAGACAGTATTGACACAGCCCTACATAATTCAAAAACTTACAAAGACAAGAAAATAATAGAAAACCATAGTCAATGGGAAGCTAACAACTTAAATGGCTTGCTGAGTCTGCACTTCATTTTTATACAGTGAATTTGGTTGGGTGAACTCCTATCCAATAGGAGGTTAAATATAATCTCTGAACTAAAGTTCTTACCAAATTCAATGGAACACATCAATTGAAGTTCATACCTAAGTTGCTCCACCTAAAAATCTAACAAAAGTCAAAGCAGGTAAGCAGCAGCCAGCCTATAAACATGATCCTGTGCAGTTATACTGTCAGGTATACTATGGGCAATGAAAGATACTAAAAGATATAACTCTTCTGCAAAGCTCTTTTGCACTGTGAATAGTAATTAGAAGCACATACACTTGTGTGCTACAAGGTTAAGAAAACCTTTCATTTGCTCTGAAATCTCTGGAATAGTCACTAAACCTATAGGTAAAACATACAGTTTGCTGTATGTACATAGCTATGAAAAGTAATTCACAATTTAGCATTTAGCAATCATAAATGTTACCATATATCTGATATAATTCAGACTTTGGCCATTCACCAAAATGCAAAGATTTGAGCGCTGCAAGTCAGCAATGACTGAATGGTAAATACTGATAAGCTTATGAGACCCTTAACTGAGCTGAGGTCATAAGGCTGTGCAATGAATTGAGCACTTAATGCTGACATTTTAATTTATTGTAATGTTAGACACTGAAGTATATATTGTATTTTAATTCTTAAAAAAAAAAAAGTATTAAAAACAAAATCACTTTGCCTCTATCAGTTTAATTAAGCATGAATGTGGTGCCTATCGAACAATGCATTCGCAACCAGCAGAAGCAAGGGAAGGAACTTAAATGATATTTTATCAATTATTGAGACACAGTTACTACCACTACTACACAGTTTGCTTATACAAATTTTTTCTAGCGCATCTCATCCTACCTATTTCAATATGAATTATTCACTAAAGCATTGGAAAAATAATACCTAGTGAAAAGTGAAATGCTTTGCAAAATTGTGTCCGTTTTGCCAAAAAAATTTCAGACAAAATCAGTAGACATTAAAATGTCCTTCTCAGTCTTAAACAAAATGTTTCAATTTTCCCCAATAAAAATAATACTTCATTTCAAAAACCTGTAACAATGAATTGTGCAAAAATTTGAAAGGAAAGAAACATTCTGAATTTATAAAAGTATCTTGCTTACACCAAAACAGTATTTACATAATTTTGTAAAAATGACAGACTCTTTAAGAAGGAAGCCCTCTCTTCAGCTCTAATTATTTCAAACATGCAAAAGCATACACATTTGGCACTTAATTTTGTGACTGCAATCCTTGTTCCTAAACCAGGGAAATACAGTATTTATTTAAAAGAAAGATAAGGCATACCAGGAATCATACTTTATTTAGTAAAAACCAACTGTTATTACTCAAATTATTAAAAAGAATGCTATCTAATCCCTGAGAAGATCTTGTGTTAAATTGGATTAATTAAAACTAATATCATTACTTTTACAAAAGGTGTTTTATCCCGTTTTTACATCCAGCACGTTTCAATTTGTAATTAGAACAGATGCAATGGATGTATCAAATGAAAACAATTTAATACTTAAAGCTGAAAAATATTTACTTTCTCCTGTTAATAAATGGGCCCAATAAGAGTATAGATAGTCAGGAATATATGGCCTATGATCCAATATCCACAGTTAATTAGAGTATTTTAATTCTCAAGAACAGAAGCATTTTAGTCTCATCATCTCTGCTTTCTGAGAATGTATTGTGTAATTTTGACAGCTGCAGGATGTGTTATACTTAAAAGGAAACAGGAAACCAGCTTGGGATGTCTTTTTTGATTCGACCCTGTTGTGACCTCCTGCTATACAGATAGCTATCCATGAAACTGGACTGACACCGTATTTGCAAGCTGACTGTTCCTATTTCACAGAAAATTTCTGGAGATGTTATGGTAGAAGACAATGAAAAATATAAGCCTTAAACAGAATAGCTCAAGCTTTATAAACACTGTCAAGCTTCATAATGAATTAACTTCTCTTTTAGTTTGGGAACAAAAAGTAATACAATGAATGTTTTCCAGCCTTTTGTTGTTTCCATTGTCTCCAAGATTCCTCTTAGACAGTAAAGTTTGTAGAGAATGGCCCCAATCTTTTGATTGTGTCTGGAAGTCCTAGTACTCCAGAAATAATATCAATAACTTACGGTGTTTAAAGGAGTTGCTTATGTTGAAACAAGCGTAACAAAGTTCTGTGCAAAAGCTCACCTCTTTCAAAAGCCAGAAATAATGAGGTGCATCTGGACCTACATCCAATAGCCCACCTAAAGAACTACCACCAAGAACTTTGGGAATGAGAGGATTCGGTACCAAACTCCAGAAAAATTGCTGGGAAATCCTTACATCTGCTCAAGGATGAATATCAGCATGACAGAAAAAGAGAACCAGCTGGTTTTAGAGACTATATTCTTTTCAGTCAAACCAGGAAGAGTTTACTTTGGGAATTTAAATCTAAAATGTGGCTTTGGATTTTTGAGTAAACGTTCATAGATTTCTAATAAAAACAAACAGAAATCTTTCAGCAGTATTTAAACATATTTCAATAAACCAACTCTTAAAATATTTTTTCAAGCATTTCTTCCTTTCAAAAGAGCACTGTTTAATAAGCAAGACATCAGTGAAAAATAAAACAAATTGCATTTCAAATCCAAGGTGATGCATACTTTAAAGAGAAAAATTACTTCCTTAGACACGCTTATAATCAGCTCAACACCATTATCCAACAGCTCTCCTTTAAACATTAATCATACTACAGCACTTGTTTGCTTTCAGATTTTTGTCTCATGTTGGCTTTGTTCCCTTTTCCCTGTTACTTCCAGAAAATACAACACAGAGACTCATAACTACATATCAATAAAGTAATTCTACATTAAGGATAACTGGCTAATTACACTCATACAAAATCTTCAGGTACCTTTTCCTTCTGTTTAAGGTTGATGTAAATCTATCTTTTTTTTAAACAACAATGACCCATTTTATCAAGAGAATGTGAAATTTGGAAGAAAATGTAGTTAGCAGAAATCACCTTGAGATGCACAAAACATCTACTTAACAATTCAAAGATATTGCTGCTTCTTACTTCATCACATATGACAGCAAATGAAAATATTTTTAATTCTGTAATATTGACTCTTCCTCTAAATAGACTTCAGAAAGCTTTTTTTTTCGTTATTCAGAAAGCATTTATTTTCCTGTGTTTCTTTGGAAGGTAGAGTTTTTCTGAGTCGTTACTACTTCAGATACAGCCATTATGACCACCTGTAAAGCTAATAAATAAGGTATATGTGAAAAAAATATACCAGATGATGTCCATTTTCCCAATTGCATTACTATTCCCCTCTCTTAGGTGGTAGCACTCTCTTAGTTCATTGCAACACTGTGGATTTCTTATGATATTCATGTGCTTCTGGAGAAATATTCTGGCAATTAGTGTTAGCTAATGGATACTTCAGAACTTTTCCTCCTATTGCAAAGCTGCATACACGTCCTCCAGATTACTGTCCCACTGACGTATTTTGTAAAATGGTGTACCTTTATAATTTCATTATTATTGATTGCTATCTACTTTCTGCAATGGACAGGGCATCCTGCTGCCTCACAATCCTTCCTATCCTGAGTTGGGAAAACTAGTTTTTAGTATCTTTCTTTGTCCTCATCTCAATTTCATAGGCAAAGAAAAAAAGAAAAAAGGCAGGCAAAAAAAAGCAGAAAAAGAAAAAAGATTTTTTTGTCAAGCTGAACTCCCAAGACTTCCCTTATACAATATAAAAATCTGAAATCATGTTACTCTTGCTATTTTTTATATCTCTAATTCATTTCATCAGACTTTCTTTCACATATCTATAAAGTGATTCAAACAACAGAAATGGTCTGAGTAAATACAGAGTTGGTTTTCATTTTATGCCTGGAACAACTAGGCTTGCAGATATGAAATTTCAGTTATTACATTTAACATAGAGAACTATAGCCTTTCAAACATATGAAGTTATATTAATCTCCAACAAATGGGACTTTGGCTCTCACTCAGGGTATATCATTATGCAGTGCTACTTCCATAATAGCTTTAATTAAATCTGTTCTCTTTTTTGGTCAGGTTGGAGACCACAGAAGAGTGCAGTTGGCTGTCTGGGCCTTTTGGCTATGATGGTACTGATGGTCAAATCATCGCACAAGACACTGTCAGTTTTTAATATGCCTTGCTAAGGTCATTTCTACCCACAGTACAGCAGCAAGAGGCAAAAAGAAACATAACCAAGGGTAACGCATGTATTTGTAGCTGGCCAAGTGAAAAGTGCATTTTGTTGATGCACCACAGGAGAAATAGCACCACTGGATTGCTCTGCTAAGTGTGAAAAACATCTTTTGTCTTAAAAAGTGGCTAACAGAGCTACCACCGATCACAGCTTGTATATAGTGGGTCTTCCACTGGGGGCTTATCTTTGTAGATGTTTCTGTATACTCACATACTCAAAATAGATCTTTCTCTGCTCGCAAATGAGTCAAATTCCATGGGCTTAGATGCAGTTATGGCTCAGATAGAAACAATAAAAATGGTGACAATGAACCAGATGTGGTTCAGCTCCATGATAGTCCTCCCCACCTGCAATCCAGTTCAGGACTCAGTTTAGTAGGTGTGGGTTAAACAGCTCAGAAAAATACCTTTGGCACAAAGATTTTCCACCAGAGGCAGAAAAAAGAGCCAAACAGCAAAAGAATCATTATTCCCATTTGCAGGAAGGAATGACTTGCAAAACATCCCACAGGGTATCTGGAATAAAACTAAAACTCGAAGCTGATAAACCCAGCTTGCTCCATCATCTGCCTCCAAAAGATGGTACGGACATGATACCACTGTTTAAGACTCTTTGAAATTAAAAGGATTTTGACCCCAAACGGAATCACAGGTATTCAGTATCCGTGAAAAATAAGAAGGACTAAGCAAGATAGAAAGAAAACACACATGGTTTTTATAGAGGTTGCTGAAATAGATATTCCTTTTTTAACTATGCTGTGGAGCTCAGTAGGAAAGCTGATTTATCCTGTGAGTGCACAGCAGTTGCTCCCCACTAGAGCTGCTGTTTAAGTTTAATTGGAATACACAACACTTCTGTAACATTTATATCACTGAGAACATTTAAGAAAAAGCAGAAAGATGCTTTCAGTTCAACATCCTTATTTTTGTTGTGATCCTGATCACTGAACCCAAGTGGAAATATGAGCCACGGAATGATTTCTTTGCTGCCTGTTTCAGTCAGTAATTCCAAAGGCAGAAGCAGCAGCTTGCAGAGAAGAAAAATGGGCCAAGACTGGTTAACTCAGGGGACTACCAATGGGATATGGAGCCTTTCATCTACAGGTCACTGCTCTGAATCCAGCACAGGGCTGTAGCAACCAAAAAGTTATTACCATCAAATGGAGGTTCAGTGGCCTAAGAGAAATCATTTAAATGGCTTCAGCTTCATACAGGCACTCACAGCAGAGAAAGTATTGTTACAATTAGCAGAACTGCATAGCTATCAGCGATGTGGAAGCTTTTGGTGTTTTTCTACATTCCCGGAAACAGAATGGTGTCACTGAAAAAAAATCTTGTAATGCTTCTTTCGACCAAGAAAATTCATCATCAACCTGAAGATTGGGCTTTTTCCATTTTTATTATTATTTTAGTTTTATTTAGCCTCCCTTGGTAGTTTTCTTTGCCTTTCCCCATGCTGTAGATCAGAAGATAAAAGTCTTCTAAAAATGACTTTTTCTAAAAAGTAATATACACTAATACTGCAAGGTGGAAAATTGCAGCATCTTCAAAGGCTGGGGAAGGAAAAAATTCTTCTGAGGAAAACTGCAACAACTTTGTAAGGAAACAAAATTATAAACCATGTGTATCTAGATAAAACTAAAATTCCCAGTCAGAAGTGCAGCTGTGGTGCCTGACAAGAGCCAAACCTCAGATATCTCACACTCCTCCCACCACAATTCCACCGCAGCTCAGACTGCATCTGCCATGCTGGTGTCTCCAGCCGTAGCAGTGCGTCCAGCTGAGAAACCTGGCTTATATAAGAATGAACAGCATGACACATCCAAACAAGAGCCTTCTACTGTTAATACACTTGCATTTGGCTCAAACATTAAACACAAAGTATTTGTAACTGAAAACTTCCAATTTTCCAGAGAACTGGGGGGGGGATGTAATCTATAAAATTTCAAGACAAATTTTAGCAAATGTTACTACAGAGCAACTTTGATATCAGAGCATAAGCACCAGTAGCAATTAGTTTTGTATCTACAATATATCTGAAAGAGACTTTCTACAGACCTGCCTGTCTGTATTCAACAGTCAGGAACTGTGATAATTGGGTGGCTTTTCAGGACATATGTGACTTGCTGCAGTGTTCACATGGCCTGTCTCAGGCTTTGATGCTTTTGTTTTTCATAGAATCCCCCTGCAAGAAGCAGGGACATCTTCAACTAGATCGGGTTGCTCAGAGCCCCGTCCAACCTGACCTTGAATGTTTCCAGGGATGGGGCATCTACCACCTCTCTGGGCAACCTGTTCCAGTGTTTCACCACCCTCGTTGTAAAAAATATCTTCCTTATATCTAGTTTGAATCTACCCTATTTTAGTTTAAAACTGTTACCCCTTGTCCTATCTCTCTACACATCTTACTAAAAAGTCCGTCCCCATCTTTCTTATAAGCCCCCTTTAGGTTTTGAAATGCCACAATAAGGTGTCCCCAGAGCCTTCTCTTCTCCAAGCTGTATGTTCAACCTGAACTCTCTCAGCCTTTCCTCATAGGTGAGGTGTTCCATCCCTCTGATCATTTCTGTGGCCCTCCTCTGGACTTGTTCCAACAGCTCCATGTCTTTCCTGTGCTGAGGACTCCAGAGCTGGACACAGTATTCCAGGTGGGGTCTCACCAGAGCAGAGTAGAGGGGCAGAATCATCTCCCCTGTTTATTGAAACAATAGCCATCTTTGCTTATGGATATATGAATTGCTTCATGTATGCAGATAATCCATTGAAGTCTAAGGCACCACCTATCCATCCTCTAAGTGGCACAACACTGGCTGACTCTCTGCTTCCATTCAGAGCACCATATACCAAAAAAGTGGTTAAAAGCCTCCCTGATATTATAACAAGGAAAGTGCCAAAAATAGGTGCTTTCTTTTTTTTTTACCATTTTGAACAAATCATCACAGAAAGGATTACTCAGCTGTAGCTGTTTGGTAAAAATTTTGTCAACCCTTTCTATTTAATGATATCACTTTCTGCAACTAACATTAAGCCCAGTGAAGTGACTCTACTGTGGCTTACACACAAGAGAGCAGCCTCCTCCAGAATCCCCGTACAGCTTTAACATAACCTTCTTAATTGAGAAGCAACTAACCACATTCTGCCACCAAAGCATTCAGGAAAGCTAAAGCCAAGACTGGACATTCCTGTTGTATTTTGTATTCCAGTTAATATTCCTGATTTTATCAGTCACATTACATAGGTGCAAATGTTACAGCAGAGACCACACAGTTATTCAGAGTTCAATAGTTAGAGATGCTTGTGCTAAATAAATTTGTGCAGTTCCATTGTGAAAATTCTGTGTTCAATAGGTCTCATCAAATCTTGTTGCCTGATATGCCTGGATTGGTTTAATAGCGTATTCAGCTGTAGAACAAAACATGCAAGGGCAACAGTTCAAGAGTCTTGATCAGTCCTTTTCTACTCTGCAGGTGCATGTAATGTTTCTGCAGTTAGAAAACTCATATATATATATATATGTGTATATATATACACACACACACACGCTCACTGGATTTCTTTATTGATGAAAAAAATTTTCTGCGTATTTATGATAACAGCTTTGCAAAGTACTCTGAGCATTATGCAATTTAAAGCCTTCTGAGTACCCAAATGTAAGATTTTTTTTAAACAAAAATTGCTATAAATATTTACAAGATGCAAAGACGTTGCTGAAAAGCTAGCAGTATATGACAATAAAAATGCAATAATCACTGTGAAACTTCACACTACAAAGTGTTACACAACAACAGTAAAGATATGTTACATAGATAGTTAGGATTTAATTCAGGGTTATGATATATACCTGAGTCTGTAACAGTCACTCCAGGAAACATCCATTCAGGTCCATCCACAAAAGCAAATAATGCCTTTCCTGTTTAAGAATACGATAAAGATTACAAAAGAGCCAGCCTCTAGTGAAGTATATGAATGGAAATCCCAAGGTTTCTTTCTAGAAGACATAGAACTATTAAAGCAAGCTGGGATTTTGTAAAGGTTAGGCTTCACAATTCCGCCTTTTGATCATCTTGCAATAAATGGCCCATTTATTTGAACTTTTTGGTTTCTTTTTGACATATTAGGTGCACAATGTAGTTTGACCTTCAATTCTCAGCTCAGCGGCCAGGCATATCTCATATAGTCAGTCTTCTTCACATTTAGGTATGTCTGTAGAACAATAGCCAGTTCTATTATATGAGCCAGTTTTAAGCACTGTAGATAAAAATCTGGTCCCAGTGAAGCGAGTGTCATGGCTTCACCAAAACCGGTATTATACCATATATTATGTAATTGTATTCCTGTAGTGAGGAAGAAACGAAAAGCATCTCAATGAAGCATAAAACCAATTAAGTTAATTGCTATCCTATAATGTTTTAAGGGAATGCTATCATTTCCCAAACCCTCTTGTAGCTTTCCACAGCAATGATTCTTCTGCACTCAGCTTTGTAGGATAACTGTAAAAACCTACAGGAAATCATTGACTTGGATATGAGAGAGAGACTGAGGACCATGACTGAAGTAGAGACTTTTAAATTAACATCTGCACCAATTTACACAACTACCCAATATATCCCATGAGTTGTGCTTTTACCTTCCAGATGTGAGGGGGCTACCACAGAGAAGACAGCCTTCAGCAATGAGAACTGAAAAAAGCCACAGCAACCCGTCAACATCATACGTCACATGAGTCTTAACAGCGGAGCTGAAAAGCATCTCAGCTTGATAACCCCTTGCCCTACAAGACAAAGGCACTGGGTTAGATGGTGTTTGACCATCCAGTCTCAGGGAAGCTGAGCCTAAACTCCCTCTGCTAACCTGAAGTCTCCTATAGATACCTGCCATGCTCTACAAAAGAACAGCCTGACTCAAAAGAGAAGCTGCAGAGCGGTAACTGAGAAGTCCCACCATTGCCAATGTCACCCTGGAGTAGGATTCAAATCTGTGTTGCAAATCAGCTGAGCCTGGAGCATGCTGCTCCCAGAAGAATATAGGCAGGGATGACAGGATAGTAACGAAAAATGGTAGTTTTTTTCAAAATGGAATTTAAATAACCTAGGACACAAAGGAAATCTTTAGTAAGGCAAAATATGGCTGAAGAGGAGTGACTGTTTTGTCACGTTTCTAACAAGAACAGCAAGGAAGCAGTATAGGAAAAGCAGGGGAAGGTAATCTCTTGGAATAGTTACAGGTGGCCAATCCCATGCACCCATTTCTGCTCCCAAAATCAGATCTAGCTAAAAATTCATCACAGTCTCCATGACCGTAACATGCCCTGAAGCTCCTCAGGCCTCAGCCACCCTGCTCAGAGAATTTCCACTTCTACCACATTCTCCATATCTGTATTCCTACATCCCCATATTCCTCATTCTTGTGCCAGAAGACACATCTCAGGCGGTCTTGTTGCAAGGTCCTCCAGGCATCTACAGGCAGCAGACACTCACTACAACTTCATCATCTATCAGGGAAACCATCTGAGCTTCTTGCTTGGAAAATGACTCCTCACTGACTCAAGAACAGTCCTGCCTCCTGCCACTGCAGGGCTTTCAGAAACCTGCACGGCAGCTGCAGTAATTCAGAATTCCATTGATAGACTTGGCAGGAAGAAAAGGGAGTGCAGTGATCCAGTCTCCCAACATATAACTTGCATTTGTCTATAACAATGGTAGACCATAAGCTTTTGAAAAAAGATGATGTTAACGTCTTTTTCCTGTGAGAAATGATGTTAAAGATTATGTTAAAGACTTTATCTTACTCTCACCCTGCCAAGGTCGGTACCTCCTGATTTCTTTAATCACAAGAAGAAATCCAATTACTTCATACACAACCTTTTCTATTTCTCTCCCATTCTACATAGTCTGTAGTGTTTGTACGTAGAAACCTTTCGGTTTTGTTTCTCTGTGTGCATTATCCACTAAATATTATTCTTCTGGATATCTGTGATACCTACTGAATTAAGTAGTTTATATTAAGATGAATACCCAGTATGTTTAATATAACAAACACTCCCTAGACCAATATATGGTGGACAACTGGCACACTTTCAGTACATTGCAAGGTAATGATTTTGTGGGCATTGACTCTAGCGTAGGTTGCCCATTAGCTCACATATATATGTTCTTCCATTAATTATGTTAGCATAGCCAAATGAGAACATGATCACTATATTCCTCACTAATGGTGCCACAAGGCATGCAGCTGATGCATGGTGTTAGCTATGCGGATACAAAATTATTTATATCATCCATAAGTTTTGGAGGGGTAAGAGAAATAGGACTTAAAATCCTTAATCTTTTGTTAAAACTAAACAATGAAAGAACAATATCAAGGGATGAGATAAACACCAAGATTATAAGGAATTAATGATACATGAAACTGCATCTTTTTGCTCTCTGACTGATCCTGCAAATGAGGGGTATCAAACCAAGGTCAGGAAAGTAACACTTGGAAAGGTACAAAAATAGAGCAGTTAAAAAAAAAAAATCATAAAAATGTCACTATCACATCTTTGTTAAAATCCCACACCTAAACATCTAATCGCAAGTGTTAACACCTGAGTGCCAGTCTCCTTTGATCTATGGTTTGCTGTCTGGAGCTGAGCAAGCCATAACTTTACTTAAGTTCTTTTCTTGTCAATGGGTTAAATACCTCAAAAGCAAGAGAGCTGTGTGTATTGATTAGAAATTCCTCAGGTGTTTTAGTACTTCCCACTTTGTACCCACCAGGCACACATTTCACATGCAGCAAAAGTGTCAAAACAATGTATGTACATCCAAAAATTCTCCATACATTTCACCCTCTGGGAAAACAACCACCATTTTCTGAGGTATGGAAACCTAATTTTATAGAGCAAAAGGCTTATTAATGCAGTCCATGCATGTGGTCTAATCCCGGCACTCCATGACAGCATGCAACAAGCATGGTCCTGAATTACAGGGCTTCCCCGTGTGACACATGAGGGAATACTTGGCAGTCTGGTACAGTCAGTCAAATTCCTGAAATAGTTAAGAATTTACTGTGCGTATCTCTCCCATCATGTCAGAATAATCTTAATTTTTCCCTCAGGTTGTTTCAGAGTACTTGTGAGGGAGAAAAATATTTGACATTGTAGCTGCCTCAGCACTGTTGATCAGCTCTGTGGACAGCAAGGCAAAGTGTGAGCTGGGAGCACAACGTATGGCTATACAGCATGTAAGAGTTTACCAGCTGTTAAGAGGAGTTAGGATTGTATCGGTAGCCTTACTACCTCGTTCTCTGTGAAATTTTACTGGGTAAAGCCAAGAAAGAAGGAAAAAAAAACCCCAAAAAACAGGAGGAAAACAAGCAAGACCCTTCTCCAAGTGAATTCATTATTTCCATTTTCAAGTAAGCATCTTACTGCATTCTCCAGGGCACCAGAGAGCAAACAAAAAATAGCTAATGCTAGATTTCTCATAAAAGCATGATCTATAATTGATCTATAACTATGGTATAGTTTGTATGCTGTTTGAGTTTCAAACTTGGTAATTACTTCAGATCACCCATCAACAATTGTTCATCATTTGCAAGTTTCCTTACACTGTCAGCACAGCAGGATCCCTTCCTCTCGAAAAAACAGGCTTTCCTAAAAAAAAAATTTGGTCAGCCTTACATTAATGTATGCCTTAATTTTATCCTATAGTAACAGGAAGAAAAAGAATTGGTCTACAGGTCAGATGAAGTACAGTCAGGCACCCTGAATTTTCTCCTGCTATATGCTTAATAGAAGCAATAGTAGATATACAGCAGCTGTACCTAGAGTCACTTGCTAATAATTAAGTATTTATGAATTCACCTCCTTGCCGATTTTATACTGCATACTGAAGGAGGCAAACCATATTAATCTGATACAAAGACCTATTGTTTGGAAAAATAAAATATCTCTTTATGAGATCTGCATAGCCATCTGAAATACTGTTTATTTGCCTCCTCAGTTCTGTTTAATATGTACTTGGGACTATAACATGCCATTTAAATGCTGTGTCTCAAGCGTGATACTCTTCTCCCTGTTAATTGTGGAAAACTTAGATTTTTGTGCCGTGTCAGAAAATGAAAGAAGGTCATGACATTCTAGTGGGGTTTTTTATGGTTTATGAAACCTTCATTAAACTTTTAGAAGACACGGCCTTGAGTGGCTTGGGAGAAAGCAAAAACCTCAGAGTGCTTCTGGGGAACATCACCTGTAATTTATTCACTTTGAATGCTTTTTACGGTGCAGCTCAAGACAGATGCATGACATGATTCCAACATCCACAAACCCGAGGCATGAAGTAATTGAATCCATAACCAGAAGCTGGCAAATGGATGGTCTTATGAGTTATTCTGTAAGTGTTACATGGAGAACAGCTTGCTTCACAATCATTATTTTGCTGTAGTGCAGAAATCATGTAATGAGGACTTCATGCTGTTAGGATCCTAACCCTTGATTGTTAGAACATTTCAGTCATATTAAAAAAATGATATATTGCAAGCAGATAGGGAGAAAAAGAGTAATTGGAAGCTCAGCAGTGGGTTAAAGCCACAATTTACTTACCATTTCCCTCACATTAGATGAAACATTAATAGGATTATTAATAAGGATTCTCTATTGGGTTTGTCACATAGCAGTAATGTATCAAACTATGCTGCTGCCAAAAGCATGTTAGTATACTTTTCTTAAGGCTACTGAGAAATCTTATCTATTCTAAAATTACTGAAAAATGTTAATTTTTATAGTTGCTTGAATTAGGATGTGACCTTTAAAGTAGAGAGACAAAAACAATACATCCATCCAATGGTATTGATTTTCCAGTTACACAAGGTGAATGCATTAAGGAAATTGAATTACAAATTAAAATTCAGCACTGATTTATTAAAAATAAGGTGCTGATGAAAAGTGATTCTCTTTACAAGATGCTTTTCTAATTTCCATTGCAATTGCTATCACCTCTGTAGTCATTAGATACCAGAAAAGCTGGTTCTATTTTTGGTCATGTAGTTATAATTCAGAATTATTTCAGGCTTTTTTGTGTTACTTTCCCATTTAATTTAGCTTGATTCTTTGGTCTATGACACTAAAAAGAAAAAAATCCCACCCCCCTTCACCAGTTGCTCAGATACCCAGAGCAATTTCAGAAGTGGGAAGAGGGAAAGGGGATAGAGGGGTAGCCTTTGACCTCTGCAAATGTGAGCATATTTTGTTGTGGTAACATAAGACCTCTTAACAATTCACTTACACATTGTTTGCTACTTGGATTTTAAAGAAAATTCACTGTTTCAGTATAAAAACCAACAACAATATTCCTCTTAAAAGTATCTCAAGTGAAATCAGTCAAATTGATTCAGGCTTCTGCTGAGGCAACTTCTCAAGATAGATACTTGTGTGGCTTTTATTTTTAAATTCCCAAGATGAAATCATTATAGGAAGTATTACATTTTAATAGTTCACAGATTAACTGAAAGAAAAGTTCATAAAAATGATTTGTATATATGACATAATTAAGTATAAAAAATTCCCCTATAATTTTTAGCTATTCCCAGTTCATTTACTTGAAGGAGAAATGTACTTTGGAACAGATTTTGATTTGTTACTTTTATAGATACGTACACATATGTGTTGTTTTTTGGTTTTGTTTTTTAAAGTCATACACCTTAGGTCAGTCTCAGAACACTAACTTTTAAACATGAACCCAGCTGCTGCAGATAATGATTAGACAAAAAGTTACAAAACAATAAACAGGAAGAATTCTGATCTCAGGTTAGGGATGAGAAGGAAGCAGCTTGCTTTGAAATAATTATTTTACTGCAGAACAGAAATGGCATAATAAGAACTTCACGCTGCCAGAAGCTGTAACCCTTGATTGCTGGAATACAGCTGTCACATTAAAAATGACACGTTGCCAGTAGATTGGCATAGCTACAGTAATCAGACCTCACATCTGTGCTACACTTGCCCAATTAAGGAGATCCTTAGTGCAAGTCTAGGCCAAGGTTAATGAAATTATTTAATATGCTTTATTGCAGCAGTGTTGTTCAAAGAAATAAATTTAAAAGTACATTAAAAAAACTTATTGTTCTGATTGACAATAGAAAAAAATTGAAAAGCCAGAACCTGTTGCTCTAACAAATTATTTTTAAGAAATGATTGCACAGAACTACAGGTAGTTTAACCAAATTGTTCAGTTATAGCTACACACTTTAAAGATAAATGCTTAAACTAAACCAATGAAAACAGTTTTCATCATTATGCTGATTAGGGAAAACAGGCTTAAGCACACCTTTAATGCAGATCACATTTCTACATGAAATTCTACATTTCTATAGGAAATCCTATTCCTGTGAGCATGAGCCAGGCAGCCTTCATTGTATCTCAACTCTTTATTATACATGTGCAAATATAACGAATACATAAGTGATACTTGCAAGCCTGGAACTGCAAACTGGATTGTAACTGCCAACAGGAAGAACTGGCCAAAGACTGAGCTATACTGGTTCAAAATAAAACAGAAGTGAGTCCTTTCATTGCTGACACCATCTACTCAACAAAATATAGCCTTATGTAAAAACTTGCTTGTAAACTTCCACATTTCAGGAAGAGGGGAATAACACACTGAAGTTCCACCAGCCAGTATTTCCTTACTGTGAATATCTTCATTATCATGACTGTAACAATTTTAAATATTTGGACATGCTTCTCTATCTTGAGGGTGGGACAATCCTTAGCTCTGGAAATAAATACCTTATAGTTAAAGCCCAGTCAGAACCCATTTGAAAAGTCCTTTCTCATCACTCTGAAGACTTTAGGAAGTCCAACAAAAGCCTCATAATACAGTTCACGATGATCTAAGTAGTGCTTTGACACTGCAAATATTACAGAAATTCCTAAAGCTGGTCAGATTACATTGGATTAAACACAGAATCTGTGTAGATTCTCAACTGGGCAGAGAGCATCTTCATCTCAGTTAGCCATCGGGTTTGATTTGGGGTTTTTGGGAGGTGGGGTGAGGGGAGGTATCCCCCTTTCTCAAGGAAAAAAGAAACTTCACTGTCATGGTTTAACCCCAGCCAGCAAGTAAGCAGCACACAGCTGCTCGCTCTCTCCCCCCTGGGGGAATGCGGGAGAGAATCAGAAGAGTAAAACTGAGTTAACCCGTGGGTTGAGATAAGACAGTTTAATCGGTAAAGCAAAAGCCACGCACACAAGCAAAGCAATCCATTCCCCACTTCCCACGGGCAGGCAGTGTTCAGCCATCTCCAGGACAGCAGGGCTCCATCACGCCTGACGGGGACTGGGGAAGACAAACGCCATCACTCCCAACGTCCCCCCTTCCTTCTTCTTCCCCCAGCTTTACGTGCTGAGCATGACGTCATATGGTCTGGGATATCTCTTGGGTCAGTCGGGGTCAGCTGTCCTGGCTGTGTCCCCTCCCAACCCCTTGTGCCCCCCCAAAGTCTCCTCGCTGGTGGGGTGGGCTGAGAAGCAGAAAAGGCCTTGGCTCTGGGTAAGCACTGCTCAGCAGTAACGAAAACATCCCTGTGTTATCAACACTGTGTTCAGCACAAATCCAAAACATAGCCCCATGCTAGCTATTATGAACAAAATTAACTACCCCAGCCAAAACCAGCACAGTCGCTAATTAACATTTGGTGACAGGAGAAAGGGAAAAGTTATTAGCAACCTTCAGCTGAGTTCAGCAGAGGCGAGGTTAAAAGTCAACAGCAGTAAGAACAGGGAGAATAAGGAATGTCACAGGTCAGAGAGGTCCATGTTATTACAGACTCATGGTTTTGTGACTGGACAGGAACACAAGGAAAACAAAACTAACTGGGCACTCCAGCAGGCAGTACATTACCAGAGCTATGGGTCATCCGTTTCTTTTTGTTTGTGGCTTTAGGGTTTTTTTGTTGGGATTTGGGGGTTTTTTAAACGTTGTATAAATTATTTCAAACAGATGAGGAAGATATGGAAGCCTCCCTAGAGGCACTGTTTTGGTTTTACCATGAGCACTGACTAGAGACAGCATATGACTGTAGTGCAAGCCTGCTAGACTTGATCTGTAGGGAGGGGGGAATAAAAAGAGAGAAAACGATAAAGAAAAAGAGAAATGCCACATGTCTCATATTGACAATCTTGAGCAATCAAAAATCATGAATCAGGCTCAGAAGTACCATAATTTTAGATTAATAACTTGAGACTTAAAGTAACAAAAGTAAAAATCTGATTACTTTGCCATATGTTTTAAGAAGGTCTTTAGATCCTGTTTTCCTGGCAAGTCACAAAGTACCCACCGTGACAGTAGCATAAGAAGAGACGGAAGAAAATCACTTCAAAAAAGCGTGAACAGAAGTACTGCCCTTCCCAGTGACCTGCAATATTTTGAGTTCCCCTATTCAGGAACACATCAGATTATGACTTGTCCCTACACCATTATTAAACACCATCCCCCCCCCCCCCCCCCACACAAAGCTTCCCCCC